>NC_091989.1:73331843-73674658 GCF_044704955.1 Pristiophorus japonicus | reverse complement strand
CCCCCCACTCTACCCCTCCCCCCCACTCTACCCTCCCCTCACTCTCTCCCCCCTCACTCTCCCCCTCCCCTCACTCTCCCCTCCTCCACAATCCCCCTCCCCCCCACTCTCCCCTCCTCCACAATCCCCCTCCCCCACAGTCCCCATTCCCCCTACTCTCTCCCCCCTCACTCTCCCCCTCCCCCCTCCCTCCCACTCCCCCTCCCCCCTCCCTCCCACTCCCCCTCCCCCCTCCCTCCCACTCCCCCCTCCCTCACTCTCCCCCTCCCCCCACTCTCCACCCCTCACTCTCCCCCCCACCCTCCCCCCCACTCTCCCCCTCCCTCACTCTCCCCTCCCCCACAATCCCCCTCCCCCACAGTCCCATTCCCCCACAATCCCCCTCCCCTCACTCTCCCCCCTCACTCTCCCCTTCCCCCACTCTACCCTCCCCTCACTTACCCCTCCCCCACAATCCCCCTCCCCCACAGTCCCATTTCCCCACTCTCCCCCTCCCCTCACTCTCCCCTCCTCCACAATCCCCCTCCCCCACAGTCCCATTCCCCTACTCTCTCCCCCCTCACTCTCCCCCTCCCCCCCAACCCCTCCCCCTCCCCCCCACTCTCCCCCTCCCTCACTCTCCCCCTCCCCCCACTCTACCCTCCCCTCACTCTCCCCCACTCTACCCTCCCCCACTCTCCCCTCCCCCACTCTCCCCTCACTCTTCCCTCCCCCACTCTCTCCCCCTCACTCCCCCCCCACTCTCCCCCTCCCCCCACTCTACCCCTCCCCCCCACTCTACCCTCCCCTCACTCTCTCCCCCCTCACTCTCCCCTCCTCCACAATCCCCCTCCCCCACAGTCCCATTCCCCTACTCTCTCCCCCCTCACTCTCCCCCTCCCCCCTCCCTCTCCCCCTCCCCCCTCCCTCTCCCCCTCCCCCCTCCGTCTCCCCCTCCCCCCTCCCTCTCCCCCTCCCCCCCTCCCTCTCCCCCTCCCCCCTCCCTCTCCCCCTCCCCCCTCCCTCCCTCTCCCCCTCCCCCCACTCTACCCTCCCCTCACTCTCTCCACCCCTCACTCTCCCCTCCCCCACAATCCCCCTCCCCCACAGTCCCATTCCCCCACAATCCCCCTCCCCTCACTTTCCCCCCTCACTCTACCCCTCCCCCCCCACTCTACCCTCCCCTCACTCTCTCCCCCCTCACTCTCCCCTCCTCCACAATCCCCCTCCCCCACAGTCCCATTCCCCTACTCTCTCCCCCCTCCCTCTCCCCCTCCCCCCTCCCTCTCCCCCTCCCCCCTCCCTCTCCCCCTCTCCCCCTCCCCCCTCCCTCCCTCTCCCCCTCCCCCCTCCCCACTCTACCCTCCCCTCACTCTACCCTCCCCTCACTCTCTCCACCCCTCACTCTCCCCTCCCCCACAATCCCCCTCCCCCACAGTCCCATTCCCCCACAATCCCCCTCCCCTCACTTTCCCCCCTCACTCTCCCCTTCCCCCACTCTACCCTCCCCTCACTTACCCCTCCCCCACAATCCCCCTCCCCCACAGTCCCATTTCCCCACTCTCCCCCCCCCTCACTCTCCCCCCCCCCACTCTCCCCCCCCCCCCACTGTACCCTCCCCTCACTCTCCCCCTCCCCCGCTCTCACCCTCCCCCAATCTCCTTGGATGAGTCGCACCTTTCTTCTCATTACGTACCTGGTTCCCGTCAATAACGTAATCATGTTTGATGGCGTAGACTTTGGACACGGAGAATGCAACGGCAAAACCGACAATAGCGACCGAGAAGGCATCTCCGAAGCTCTGCTGTAAAACGGCGGTGTTGGGAGTGAGGGGGGCCTGATAGCTGCAACACAGAACAGTTCCTCACTCAGCTTCAGTGTTAGTGTCTTTGCAAAGCCCCGGAATGATACACTGAAGCTCTCTGACATTTCTCCTCGCAATAATACCATTTTCTGAACAGATACCTGCATAGACCTCGGCCACTCAGTGGGATATGGTTCAGCTCGACCTGTGAGAAGGCAGCAAGAATTGATCTCAACCAGTGTGGAAGATGGAAATCAGTCAGGGTTCCTGCTCTCGATCACTGCTCAGTGACCCCTGGGTTAGTGAGAGAGGGGAAATCAGCCAGAGTTCCTGCTCCTGATCACTGCCCAGTGACCCCTGGGTTAGAGAGAGAGGGGAACTCAGCCAGGGTTCCTGCTCCTGATCACTGCCCAGTGACCCCTCAGTTAGACAGAGAGGGGAAATCAGCCAGGGTTCCTGCTCCCGATCACTGCCCAGTGACCCCTGGGTTAGAGAGAGAGGGGGAAATCAGCCAGGGTTTATGCTCCTGATCACTGCCCAGTGACCCCTGGGTTAGAGAGAGGGGAATCAGCCAGGGTTCCTGCTCCTGATCACTGTCCAGTGACCCCTGGGTTAGAGAGAGAAGGGAAATCAACCAGGGTTCATGCTCCTGATCACTGTCCAGTGACCCCTAGGTTGAGAGAGGGGAAATCAGCCATTGTTCCTGTTCTTGATCACTGCCCAGTGACCCTTGGGTTAGAGACAGAGGAAATCAGCCAGGGTTCCTGTTATAAATGTGGACTTGTATTTACTCTGTACAGCCACCAGAGGGCTCATCCTCTGGAGTCCCAAGGGATCCCATAATCCTTTGGGAGCACAGGGTATTTAAGGAGGCCTTACAGGTTGGAGAGGCACTCTAAAGAACTGCAATAAAAGACTGTCACACTTTACTTTGAGCTCACAGTGTTCAATCTGACTCTTTCTCCATACATTACATAACAACTGGCGACGAGATACAAATAGCGAACCCAAAGACGCAGAGAACAGTGGGCATCCTGGAGAAATTCTCAGAGGGAGATGATTGGGAAACTTTGTGGAACGACTCGACCAATACTACATGGCCAACGAGATAGATGGGGAAGAGAGCACTGCCAAACGTAGAGCGATCCTCCTCACCGTCTGTGGGGCACCAACGTATGGCCTCATGAAGAATCTGCTCACTCCAGCGAAACCCACGGAGAAATCATATGATGATTTGTGCACACTGGTCCGAGAGCATTTGAACCTGAAGGAAAGCGTTCTGATGGTGAGGTACCGGTTCTACACCTACAAAAGGTCTGAAGGCCAGGAAGTGGCAAGTTATGTCGCCGAGCTAAGACGCCTTGCAGGACATTGCGAATTTAAAGGACATTTGAAGCACATGCTCAGAGACTTTTTCGTACTTGGCATTGGCCACAAAACCATACTTCGCAATCTTTTGACTGCAGAGACCCCAACCTTGAGTAAGGCCATAGCGATAGCCCAGGCGTTTATTGCCACCAGTGACAATACGAAGCAAATCTCTCAGCACACAAGTGCTGCTACAAGTACTGTGAACAAAGTGATGTTGTTTGCAAATCGTAACGTACAGGGCAGGTCACACATACCTGCAGCTGCACGTCCGCAGATGCCTCAGAGTCCACCATCAAGGATGATGAATGCAAAGCCATTAACATCTTGTTGGCGCTGCGGGGGTGATCATCGTTTCCATTCATGCCGATTAATGTGCAAAGTTAAAGCACATGGGATTGGGGGTAGTGTGCTGACGTGGATTGAGAACTAGTTGGCAGACAGGAAGCAAAGAGTAGGAGTAAATGGGTACTTTTCAGAATGACAGGCAGTGACTAGTGGGGTACCTCAAGGTTCTGTGCTGGGGCCCCAGCTGTTTACATTGTACATTAATGATTTGGACGAGGGGATTAAATGTAGTATCTCCAAATTTGCGGATGACACGAAGTTGGGTGGCAGTGTGAGCTGCGAGGAGGATGCTATGAGGCTGCAGAATGACTTGGATAGGTTAGGTGAGTGGGCAAATGCATGGCAGATGAAGTATAATGTGGATAAATGTGAGGTTATCCACTTTGGTGGTAAAAACAGAGTGACAGATTAGGAAAAGGGGAGGTGCAACGAGACCTGGGTGTCATGGTACATCAGTCATTGAAGGTTAGCATGCAGGTACAGCAGGAGGTTAAGAAAGCAAATGGCATGTTGGCCTTTATAGCGAGGGGATTTGAGTACAGGGGCAGGGAGGTGTTACTACAGTTGTACACGGCCTTGGTGAGGCCACACCTGGAGTATAGTGTACAGTTTTGGTCTCCTAACTTGAGGAAGGACATTCTTGCTATTGAGGAAGTGCAGCGAAGGTTCACCAGACTGATTCCCGGGATGGCGGGACTGACATATCAAGAAAGACTGGATCAACTGGGCTTGTATTCACTGGAGTTCAGAAGAATGAGAGGGAATCTCATAGAAACGGTTAAAATTATGTCGGGTTTAGACAGGTTAGATGCAGGAAGAATGTTCCCAATATTGGGGAAGTCCAGAACCAGGGGTCACAGTCTAAGGATAAGGGGTAAGCCATTTAGGACTGAGATGAGGAGAAACTTCTTCACCCAGAGAGTGGTGAACCTGTGGAATTCTCTACCACAGAAAGTTGTTGAGGCCAATTCACTAAATATATTCAAAAAAGAGTTAGATGTAGTTCTTACTACTAGGGGGATCAAGGGCTATGGCGAGAAAGCAGGAATGGGGTACTGAAGTTGCATGTTCAGCCATGAACTCATTGAATGGCGGTGCAGGCTCGAAGGGCCGAATGGCCTACTCCTGCACCTATTTTCTATGATTCAATGGGTACATTTGTAAGGGCTGTGGAACAATGGGACACCTCCAACGAGTATGAAGGTGAGCTGCAAATCCTGTTAAACCTGCAAACCACCATGTTGCAGAGGAGGACAGATCCACAGAGGATCACGACGAACCAGAGCCTCAGACCGAGGAGGCAGAGGTACATGGGGTGCACACATTCACCACGAATTGTACCCCGATAATGCTGAATGTTGAATTAAATGGACTCCTGGTGTCAATGGAGCTGGACACGGGCGCGAGCCAGTCCATCATGGGCAAAAAGACTTTCGAAAGATTGTGGTGCAACAAGGCCTCAAGGCCAGTCTTAACTCCAGTTCGCATGAAACTAAGAACTTACACAAAAGAACTGATTCCTATAATCGGCAGTGCTACCGTAAAAGTCTCCCACGATGGAGCGGTGCACAAGCTAACACTCTGGGTGGTACCGGGCGATGGTCCCACGCTGCTTGGCAGGAGCTGGCTGGGAAAGATACGCTAGAACTGGGACGACGTCCGAGCGCTATTGCCCGCTGACGACACTTTGTGTGCCCAGGTCTTAAACAAATTCCTGATCACTGCCCAGTGACCCCAGGGTTAGAGAGAGCGGAAATCAGCCAGGGTTGCTGCTCCTGATCACTGTCCAGCGACCACTGGGTTAGAGAGAGGAGGAAATCAGCCCGGGTTCCTGCTCCTGATCACTGTCCAGTAACCCCTGGATTAGAGAGAGGGGAAATCAGCCTGGGTTCCTGCTCCTGATCACTGCCCAGTAACCTCTGGGTTAGAGAGAGGGGAAATCAGCCAGGGTTCATACTTCTGATCACTGCCCAGTGACCCCTGGGTTAGAGAGAGGGGGAATCAGCATCGGGTTCCTGCTCCTGATCACTGCCCAGTGACCACCATTGAAAAGTGTTGCAGTGGACATTGGACAAATGGAATGAGCATATGATGCTTTCCCAGTCAGGTAAATAAGTTGCCTTTCTGTCATGTATCTTACATTATTATATATAACTGTATCCTAACATGCTATACATGACTGTAATAAGATATGACCTGTAACCACCAGCATACCTTACCACCAGGGGTGCACTTGCAAGAGACAGGTATATAAGGACAGGTCTCAGGCAAGTGCAGCATTCCAGAACTGTGAAATAAAGGTGCAAGTCCAGAGTGACAAGGATGGGATGAAAAGTACAATGCAGGAGACAATTGGGAGAACTTTATAGAAAGGCTCCAGCAAAGCTTTGTAACCAAAGACTGGTTAGGCGACGATAAGGCAGACAAGAGAAGAGCCCATCTCTTGACCAGCTGTGGCTCGAAAACATATGTTTTAATGAAGGATCTGTTGGCACCCGAGAAACCAGCAAGCAAGTCGTTTGAAGAATTGAGCACACTGGTGAGAGACCACCTGAAGCCAGCGAGCAGCCTACACATGGCCAGACACAGGTTCTACAACTACAGACGCTGTGTGGGCCAGAGCATACCCGACTTCATGGCGGAACTTCGGAGGTTGGCTAGTTTATGTGAGTTCTCCGATGAACTGAGGAGAGAAATGCTGAGAGACTTTTTCATTGAAGGAATAGGCCATGCAGGCATATTCCGAAAGCTCATAGAGACCAAGAACCTGACCTTAGAGGCAGCAGCACTGGTTGCACAGACGTTCTTGGTAGGGGAAGAAGAAACGAGGTTGATTTACAATGCAGGTACGACAACTAACAAAATATTGGAACAAGAAGTTCACAGCACTAATCAAGCTGCTACCCCCACACACAGACAAAACCGGGAGAACAGGCTCTCGACAGCAGGCAGAAGCCATCAAGGGCCACAGGAACAGCTGTTCACACCTCATCAACCTACAATGCGAGCAATCAACTACAAACTGAGAGAAGCTCAAGAGAGATCAGCCAGACGCAGCTCATTCTTTGGGAACATTTTAAACAATAGAACAGGTCTGTGCTGGAGGTGGGGGGTGGGCACTCATCTAGGGGATGTCAATTTCAGCAGGCTGTTTGCAGAAATTGTGAATATACAGGGCATTTGGCCCGCATGTGCAAAGAAACGGCAGCTCGGCTGGTATACGAATCGGATGGGTCGGAAAGTGGACCAGAAGATGGTGGGGACAGTACCCGGGACACTGGTGTACAGCGGGTCAACACGATCAATGGCCGCTGCTCGTACAACAGGACACCTCCTATAATGATGAGGGTCCTACTCAACGGGATATCTGTCAACATGGAGCTGGATACAGGAGTGAGTCAATCTCTCATGGGCGCTCAACAATTTGAACAACTGTGGCCGCGTAAAAGAGACAGACCAAAACTCACAAGGGTCGACACCACACTAAGGACCTATACCAAAAAAATCGTACCAGTCCTCGGCAGCGCCATGCTCTCTGTCACACACAAAGGGACAGTGAACCGACTTCCCCTGTGGATTGTCCCCGGAGACCCCCCAGCACTGCTGGGGAGAAGCTGGCTGGCAAAACTAAATTGGAAATGGGATGATGCCCATGCCATGTCATTAGAGGAACGGACCTCCTGCTCAACAGTTATAAAGCGATTTGAACATCTCTTTCAGCCAGGTGTGGGCACTTTCAAAGGGGCCAATGTCAAAATCTACATCACACAGCATGCTAGACCGGTCCATCACAAGGCCAGAGCTGTACCCAATGTGATGAGGGAAAAGATTGAACACGAACTAGACAGGCTTCTGCGGGAAGGCATTATATCACCTGTGGAATTTAGCGACTGGGCAAGTCCCATCGTCCCAGCCATGAAGCCTGATGGATCCGTACGAATCTGTGGGGACTACAAATCTACCATAAGCAGAGTCTCACGACAGGACCAGTACCCGCTGCCCAGAGCGGAGGACTTATTTGCCACATTGGCTGGAGGTAAACTTTTCTCAAAATTCGACCTCGCATCTGCGTATATGACGCAAGAATTGACCGAGGAATCCAAGCTACTCACCACCATCAACACACATCGAGGCCTTTTCATGTACTTCGATGCCCATTCAGCATCAGGTCGGCAGCTGCCATATTCCAGCGCAACATGGAGAGTCCGCTCAAGTCCATCCTGGGGACGGTTGTATTTCAAGATGACATATTTATCACGGGCAGGGACACCGACTCCCATCTCCGTAATTTGGAGGAAGTACTAAAGCGGTTGGATCGGGTAGGCCTATGAGTCAAGAAATCCAAGTGCCTGTTTCTCGCACCCGAGGTTGAATTTTTGGGCAGAAGGATTGCCGCTGATGGAATCCGCCCAACAGAGTCCAAAACAGAAGCAATTTGCCTGGCACCCAGGCCCCGGAATGTCTCAGAACTGCGCGACTCAATTAATTTGGGAACTTTATGCAGAACTTAAGCACGCTGTTGGAGCCTCTCCGCGTGCTACTCAGGAAGGGGTGCGATTGGTTTTGGGGGGACGCCCAGGAACGCGCCTTCAATAAGGCACGCAACCTTCTGTGTTCCAACAGTGTTTTGACTTTCTTTGACCCAGGTAAAAAGCTAGTTCTCACATGCGATGCGTCAGCGTATGGGGTCGGGTGCGTTTTGCAACATGTCAATAGTGCGGGCAAATTACAACCCACAGCTTATGCTTCCAGGTCACTTTCGCGGGCGGAGCGCGGGTACGGAATGGTAGAGAAGGAGGCGCTTGTGTGCGTGTACGGTGTCAAAAAGATGCACCAATACCTTTTTGGGGCCAAGTTCGCGTTAGAAACCGACCACAAGCCCCTCACGTCCCTCCTATCCGAGAGCAAGGCAATAAACGCCAACGCCTTGGCACGAATTCAACGGTGGGCACTCATGCTGGCGTCCTACGACTACACAATAAGGCACAGACCAGGCACAGACAACTGTGCCGACGCGCTCAGCAGGCTACCCCTGGCGACCACGGAAGGGTCTGACGAACAGGACTGTGAGATAGTCATGGCAATCAATGCCTTTGAGTCCACAGGTTCGCCCATGACGGCTCACCAAATCAGAGCCTGGACGGCCAGCGACCTCACGTTATCCTTAGTAAAAAGATGTGTCCTAACCGGTGACTGGGCAGAGGTTCGCGATGCCTGCCCCGAGGAATTAAAACCCTTTCACAGGCGCATGCATGAGCTATCACTACAAGCAGACTGCCTGATGTGGGGCAGCCGAGTAGTCATGCATCTGCAAGGCAGAGAGGCATTTGTCCGGGAGCTCCACCGTGAGCACCCGTGGATCGTTCTCATGAAGGCCATAGCTAGAACCCACGTCTGGTGGCCTGGTATTGACGCGGACTTGGAGCTCTGCGTCCGAAGGTGCACCATTTGTGCCCAACTCAGCAATGCCCCCAGGGAGGCTCCACTGAGCCCCTGGCCGTGGCCTACCAAACCGTGGTCGCGGGCCCATTCATGGGAAAAATGTTCCTCGTAGTTGTAGATGCATTTTCAAAGTGGATCGAATGCACCATTTTAAACTCGAGCACAACCTCCACCACTGTGGAGAGCCTCACAACCATGTTTGCAATGCACGGAATCCCTGACATATTGGTCAGTGACAATGGTCCATGCTTCACCAGCGCAGAATTCCAAGACTTTATAATTGACCACGGCATAAATCACATCAAGACGGCACCATTCAAGCAGCCTCCAACGGCCAGGCGAAGAGAGCAGTGCAAATCATTAAACAAGGCATGCTTAAAATCTAAGGTCTCATGCTGCAGGGTCGCCTGTCGCAACTGCTGTTGGCATACAGATCTCGTCCGCACTCACTGACTGGGATCCCCCCGCGCATCTGTTGATGAAAAGGACTTTAAAAACAAGGCTCTCATTAATCCTCCCAGACATGCACAAAATCGTTGAGGCAAAGCGCCGTAAGCTGACTGAGTACCATGACAGAAATTCGAGGGGGAGATGGAATGAGATAGGGGACAAAGTGTTTGTACTAAACTATGGCAGGGGTCCCAAATGGCTTGCAGGGACAGTAACAGGCAAGGAAGGAAACAGGCTACTGGTAGTACAAATGGACAATGGAAAAACCTGTCGGAGGCATGTAGACCAAGTCAAAAGCAGATTTACCAACAACACTGCGGAACCAGAGGCAGACTACAATATGGAACTCGCACCACACCTGGTGGATAGACAGAGGGAACAACCTGAGGAAAGGGCAATCCCAACAGACAGCCCAGGCGAGTCAACAACAATCACACCAATCGAAACAGACAGCCCAGGCGAGATACCAGCAACCACACCCAAAGAAAAACAGACACCAAGGCAAACAACTGAACCACAACTCAGACGCTCCACGCGAGAGTGTAGACCACCTGAGAGACTGAACCTATAAAGACAATAAGACCTTGGGGGAGGGTGATGTCATGTATCTTCCATTATTATATATAACTGTATCCTAACATGCTATACATGACTGTAATAAGATATGACCTGTAACCACCAGCATACCTTACCACCAGGGGTGCACTTGCAAGAGACAGGTATATAAGGACAGGTCTCAGGCAAGTGCAGCATTCCAGAACTGTGAAATAAAGGTGCAGGTCTAGAGTGACCTTGACTTCACTACATGCCTCGTGTGAATCTGTACTGAGGGGACAGGACTTTACACTTTCTACAGTGCTTTTCCCAATCTCAGGTCAGTCACAGCTTCCCAGCCAATGAAGGGACAGTGCCCGTTATTCTGTAGGTTAATGCCACTGCACAGCAAGCTCCCATAAACAGCAGTGAGATAAATCAGCAGGTGAGGGGCCAGAGATCTGTGGGCAGCATTATTTCACCAAGTGTGTAAACAGGGATTGCCCCTGATGGCTGGGTAAGGAACACCAGCGGAATCTTCCGAGTAACCTGTTGGTTAAGAGATATGTGTTGGCCCTGATCCCCATGCTCCACTTTGATTAGTGACATGGGATCTTTTATAACCACCTGAACAATCAAATGGTGCCTTGGGTTAATGGCACCTCCGCCAGTGCAGCACTCCCTCAGCACTGCATTGGAGTGTCAGCCTAGATTAGGGGCTGAAATCTCTGGGGTGGGGCTTGAATGCACAAACCAGTGACTCAGAGACAAGAGTGATACCATTGACCTGCCATCTCATTGTTCAGCTTCATAATATCAGCCGTGGCCCAGTAGGCAGCACCCTTGCCTCAGAATCAGAAGGGTTGTGGGTTCAGGTCCCACTCCAGGGACTTGAGCACATGATCAAGGCTGATACTCCCAGTGCAGTGCTGAGGGAGTGCCACACTGCCAGAGGGGCTGTCTTTTGGATGAAACGTTAAACCGAGGCCCTGTCTGCTTGCTCAGATGGATGTAAAAGATCCCATGGCACTATTTTGAAGAAGAGGAGGGGCGTTATCCCTGGTGTCCTGGCCAATATTTATTTATCTCTCAATCAACATAACTAAACCAGATTATCTGGTTAGAAATAATAGAAAAGCAAATTATAATTTAAATGGAGAAAAATTGCAAAGTGCTGCAGTACAGAGTGGGGGCCTTGTGCATGAAACAGAAAAAGTTAGTATGCAGGTACAGCAAGTAATCAGGAAGGCAAATGGAATGTTGGCCTTTATTGCAAGGGGATAGAGTATAAAAGTAGAGAAGTCCTGCTACAACCTGTTGGATCAGTTCCTATGGACTGGAGGGTAGCTAATGTAACCCCACTTTTTAAAAAGGGAGGGAGAGAGAAAGCGGGTAATTATAGACCGGTTAGCCTGACATCAGTGGTGGGGAAAATGTTGGAATCAATTATTAAGGATGAAATAGCAGCACATTTGGAAAGCAGTGACAGGATCGGTCCAAGTCAGCATGGATTTGTGAAGGGGAAATCATGCTTGACAAATCTTCTGGAATTTTTTGAGGATGTAATTAGTAAAGTGGACAAGGGAGAACCAGTGGATGTGGTGTATTTGGACTTTCAAAAGGCTTTTGACAAGGTCCCACACAAGAGATTAGTGTGCAACATTAAAACACATGGTATTGGGGGTAATATACTGACGTGGATAGAGAACTGGTTGGCAGACAGGAAGCAGAGAGTCGGGATAAACGGGTCCTTTTCAGAATGGCAGGCAGTGACTAGTGGAGTGCCGCAGGGCTCAGTGCTGGGACCCCAGCTATTTACAATATACATCAATGATTTGGATGAAGGAATTGAATGTAATATCTCCAAGTTTGCAGATGACACTAAACTGGGTGGCGGTGTGAGCTGTGAGGAGGACGCGAGGAGGCTGCAGGGTGACTTGGGCAGGTTAGGTGAGTGGGCCAATGCAGATGCAGTATAATGTGGATAAATGTGAGATTATCCACTTTGGGGGCAAAAACATGAAGGCAGAATATTATCTGAATGGTGGCCCAGAGAGTTGTGGAGGCTGGGTCAGTGAATATATTTAAGGCGGAGATAAACAGATTTTTGAGCGATAAGGGATTAAAGGGTTATGGGGAGCGGGCAGGGAAGTGGAGCTGAGTCCATGATCAGATCAGCCATGATCTTATTAAATGGTGGAGCAGGCTCGAGGGGCCAAATGGCCGACTCCTGCTCCTATTTCTTATGTTCTTAAATTCTTATTATTATCACATTGCTGTTTGTGGGAGCTTGCTGTGCACAAATTCGCTGTCGTGTTTCCCACATTACCACAGCGTCTACCCTTCAAAAGGTCTGCAAAGCGCTTTGAGACATCTGGTGGTCATGGAAAGCGCTATATAAATCCAAGTCTGTCTTTTTTTATAACTGAAGAACTGCTGCAGTATTGTATTTCTGTCACACTTACAGAGAAGTATTCCAGGAGTCACGGACATAGCACGTAAAGAGACAAGGTCCATCGAGTTCGCCTTCTGCCATTATGGTAGCTGCATGATCCTCAATGATGGCGGAGCCCAGCAGGCGAATACAAAAGACAAGGCTGAAGTGTTTCCAACCATCTTCAGCCAGAAGTGCCGAGTGGATGATCCATATCGGCCTCCTCCTGAGGGCCCACCATCACAGAAGCCGGTCTTCAGCCAATTCGATTCACTCCACGTGATATCAAGCAACTGCTGAGCGCACTGGATACAGCAAAGGCTATGGACCCTGACAACATCCCGGCTGTCGAGCTGAAGACTTGTGCTCCAGAACTAACTGTGCTTCTAGCCAAGCTGTTCCAGTACAACACTGGCATCTACCCAACAATGTGGAAAACTGCCCAGGTATGTCATGACCACAAAAAGCAGGACAAATCCAATCCGGCCAATGACCGCCCCATCAGTCTACTCTCAATCATCAGCAAAGTGATGGAAAGTGTCATCGACAGTGCTATCAAACAGCACTTACTCACCAATAACTCACCAACAATAAAAGTTCTCAATTGGGATAAAGGCAATTTTACTGAGCTGAGATGGGATTTGGCCATAGTGGACTGGAAACAGCTACTTGAAGGTAAATCAGTGTCAGAGCAGTGAGAGGCATTCAAGGAGGAGATCCGGAGAGTTCAGAGCAAGTATGTTCCCTTAACGAAAAAGGGGGGACTAACAAATCGGGAGCCCCCTGGATGTCAAGGGACATACAGGATAGGATAAAGAAAAAAGGGAAGCTTATGACAGATACCGAGAACTCAATACTGCAGAGAATTATAAAAAGTGCAGGGTTCAATTAAAAAGATGTCAGAAAAGCAAACAGAGAGCATGAAAGAATGTTGGCATGTAAAATCAGGGAAAACCCCAAGATGTTTGATAAATACATTAAGAACAAGAGGATATCTAGAGAATGAGTGGGGCCTATTAGAGACAATAAAGGTAATCTGTGAGTGGAGACAGAAGATGTGGGTATGATTCTTAATGAATATTTTGCATCTGTTTTCACAAAAGAGAGGGACGATGCAGACTTTGCAATGAGGGAGGAGGAGTGTGAAATATTAGATGAAATAAACATAGTGAGAGAGGAAGTATTAAGGGGCTTAGCAGCTTTGAAAGTGGATAAAACCCCATGGCCAGATGAACTGTATCCCAGGCTGTTAAGAGAAGCAAAAGAGGAAATAGCAGAGGCTCTGACCATCATTTTCCAATCCTCTCTGGCTACAGGTGCGATGCCAGAGGACAAGAGGAGTGCTAATGTTTAAGAAGGGCGAAAGGGATAGACCGAGTAATTACAGGTCAGTCAGCCCAACCTCAGTGGTGGGAAAATTAATGGGAAAAATCCTGAGGTTCAAGATAACTCTTAATTTAGAAAGATACGGATTAATCCAGGAAAGTCAGCATGATTTGTCAAGGGAAGGTCATGTCAGACTAACTCGATTGAATTTTTCGAGAAGGTAACCAGGAGGGTCTGGAACTCACTGCCTGAAAGGTTGGTAGAGGCAGAAACCCTCACCACAATTTAAAAATACTTGGATGTGCACTTAAAGTGTCGTAACTACAGGGCTACGGACCGAGAGTGGAAAGTGGGATTAGTCTGGATAGCTCTTGGTCGGCCGGCATGGACATGATGGGCCAAAATGGCTTCCTTCCGTGCTGTAAATTTCTATGATTCTATGAACGCCTGCTCACCGATGCCCAGTTTGGGTTCCGCCAGGACCAGTCGGTTCCAGACCTCATTACAGCCTTGATCCAAACATGGACAAAAGAGATGAATTCCAGAGGTGAGGTGAGAGTGACTGCCCTTGATATCAAGACAGCATTTGACCAAGTGTGGCATCAAGGAGCCCTAGAAAAACTGAAGTCAATGGGAATCAGGTAAAAGCTCTCCACTGGCTGGAGTCATACCCAGCACAAAGGAAGATAGTTGTGGTTGGTGGAGGCCATTCATCACAGCCTCAGGACATCGCTGCAGGAGTTCCTCAGGACAGTGTCCTAGGCCCAACCATCTTCAGCTGCTTCATCAATGACCCTCCTTCCATCACGTGTAATGTCTGTAGCTCCACACTGTGGACGCCTGTGTTACTGCAGCTAGCGCTGTTTAATAAAGAACAGGTCAACTGACCAGCAGGTCAGAAGTTTCCAGCCATCTTACAGGTTGTGTGTTGTGTGCTCTCTGAAGATATGACATTTGACGATGAGAATGGGATGTAATCGGATAATACAAAGCTGAATCTTTTGTTGGTGAAGGATTCAGCCAGCCGAAATAGAGACTTTGAGAGCTTCTCTGTTTTTGGAAACAGCTACAAATCTGAGGTAAATTACGAGCACACTTGGTTAAACTGCTAGAGTCAAAATGTCTGCCTCTATGGGAGTTATAGGACTTTTGGAGGAATTTCAACGCGACTGTGAAAGTTTCAGAGAGTATGTGGATCAGCTAGAAATGTTTTTCACTGCAAATAATATCAGCAAAATCCCTGGTAATAAAGCCAATAACCGGGCGGTGTTGGAACGAAAAGGAGCTATATTCTTAACTGAGGCCAGGCCCGAGTTGTATGAAATGCTGATAAATTTGCTTGTGCCTGACAAACCAAAGGATACACAGCTGAAATAGATTCTAACTAAGTTAGAACAACATTACAGCTCTGTTCCGTTAGAAATTGCTGAACGTTATTGTTTCAGAATACGAAATCAGAAGGCCGAAGAAAATATCAGTGAGTACATTGTAGCATTAAAAAAGCTATCTATTCACTGTAATTTCAGAGACTTTCAGAACCGAGCATTGCGAGACCGCTTTGTTTGTGGGGTGAAAAATGATGCGATCAGAAGAAAGTTATTGACGACGCCTAACTTGACTTTTGATTTAGCTTGTCAGACAGCTAGGTCGATGAGCATGGCCAACCAATATTCTCAAGAATTTCATACTCATTTCAGTCATCAGACAACCGAGGTGAATCGCCTGCAGGTTCAAAGTAAAAGGCGGTGGGGCCCCAAAGTCTCAGAAACTGGAAATGGGAACAGAGCATTGACATCCTGCTATCGGTGCCTGGGACAACAGTGTTCAAAGTTGTCCATATGTGAAAGCAGAGTGTTTCGTCTGCAGGAAAACTGGGCATCTTGCGAAGGCATGCCGACTGAAGGGTAAACTAGCTTTCAAAGCTATGAGTAGAAATCCCCAGAGACTACGTAGCATGGAAGAACAACAACAGGATGTGGAGATGCTGGAGTTAAACATCATCAGGAGCACGAGGTTAACAGATGGCAATTCGAAAAGTATCATAATCCACATAGATGTTGCAGGATTCAAGATACCCATGGAAATCAACACTGGTGCATCCGTGAGTGTAGTACCGGAGTCGCTATACCTCGACAAATTGCAGGATTTCCCATTGGAGAAATCAAAGATAGAGCTGCGAGGCTACTCAGGAGAGAACATTCCTGTGGTAGGTCGTATCACTGTACAGGTGAAATACAAGGATCAATTCAGAGCTTACCTCTAATAGTAGTGGCAGGAGACAAGTCCGCCTTACTAGGAAGAAACTGGTTGGGATCACTGAAGCTGGATTGGAGTAAGATTTTTCGTGTTGAAACGAGATTTGCGTCAAAGGATGATGTCATCAAGAATTATCCGAAGGTGTTCTGCGAAACTGGCAGTCCGATCCAAGGCCAATATCAGGGTACAGAAGGACGCTAGATAGGTTTACTGCAAGCCACATCCTATACCATATGCCCTCAAGGAGAAAGTTGAGCAAGAACTCAAAGGACTAGAAACTAAGAACATTATTTCTAAGATAAATCGATGTAATTAGGCTATACCCATTGTTGTTGTATTTAAGTCCGATGGTAAGGTAAAATTGTGTGGTGATTATAAAGTAACCGTAAACCAGGTTCTAGAGGGTAATGTCCCCAATACATTACCAAATGTAGAAGATTTGTTCACAACACTGACAGGGGGTCAGATTTTCTCAAAGTTGGATCTTACGAATGCTTACTTACAGCTTGAACTAGATGAGGAGTCCAAGTCATGTTTGACTATAAATACTCATCTAGGCCTATATCAATTTAATAGGCTACCGTTTGGAGTGTCTTCCGCCCCTGCCATATTCCAAGGGATGATGAACCAGATTTTGCAAGGTATTGAAGGGGTAGTATGTTATTTAGATGACATACTAATTTCAGCACCAAATAGGCAAATTCATAATAACATATTGAATGAAATCCTCAAATGGCTTGAGAAGCACAGAGTACGAGTGTCTGCTCGTAAGTGTGAGTTATTTAATAACTCAGTGGAGTACTTAGGGTACAGAGTAGACAAAGATGATTTACATCCAACCATGGAAAAATTGGATGCAATCAAAAATGCACCCACTCCCAAGAACGTTACCGAACTTCGATCATTTTTGGGTCTTTTGAACTATTATGGGAAGTTTCTACCAAATTTGGTTACAGTATTACATCCACTGAATGAACTATTGAAAAAACAGGTCCATTGGAAGTGGTCAGAAGAATGCGATACAGCATTCAAGGAGTGTAAATGCAAATTGGTAGAGAGCACCATGTTAGTTCACTATGACGTATCTCAGGAGATCAAGCTAGCACGTGATGCCTCTCCATATGGAGTTGGGGCAGTAATCTCTCATGTATTAAGTAGTGGGGAGGAGAGACCAATTGCTTTTGCTTCATGCGCTCTCAGTGCCAGTGAGCGTAATTATGCACAAATCGAAAGGGAAGCTTTGGCATTAATTTTTGGGGTTAAGAAGTTTCACAAATACTTGTATGGTCATAAGTTTATCCTCGTTATGGACCATAAGCCTCTGACAGCAATCCTCCATCCAAAGTCCCCAGTTCCAACATTAGCTGCAGCCCGAATGCAGAGATGGACTTTGATTTTGTCAGCATATACATATGATATTGAACACAGACAATCAGCTGATCACAGTAATGCTGATGCTATGTCTAGATTGCCTTCCCCATCACAAGTTACACCCGATAGGGAATAGGTGTTCTATTTTTCACACATCGATGAACTGCTAGTCACAGCTGAAGAGATTGGTAGAGCAACCAAACGTGATCCAGTGATGTTAAAGGTGCGAATGGATGGCCAAACCAGGTAACAGACAAAGATACACATCCATTCTTCATTCGTAGGAATGAATTATCAGTCGATAAAGATTGTATTAGTGCAAAAGTGATTATACCAAATAAATTCAGGTCCAAATTATTAGGAGACCTCCATGACCAGCATCTTGGAATGTGTTTGACCAAGAGTTTTGCACGCAGTTACTTATGGTGGCCAGGTCTTGATAAAGATATAGAGTATATCGTCAGTCAGTGTACGACATGTCAATCGGTAACCAAGCAACCACCATCAGTACCATTACAGCCATGGAAATGGCCTCCTAGGGTGTGGCAAAGGCTACATATCGATTTTGCTGAGCTAGAAGGACAACAATTGTTCATTGTGATTGATAGCCTATCGAAGTGGCCCGAGGTGTTTCCAATGTGGAAAATAACAACAAGTAAAACATTAGACATTTTGCGAAGATTATTTTCTTCATTTGGCCTTCCTGAAGAAATTGTTTCAGATAATGGACAACAATTTTGTTCAGAAGGATTTGCACAGTTCACAAGCAAAAATGGTGTGAAACATACCAAGGTTCCACCATACCACCCTGCTTCGAATGGTGCAGCAGAGCGCACTGTACAAATTGTAAAACATGCCCTCATAAAACAAATGTTAGATGCAAATCCAAAGAATCGATAGTTGTCATTGGACCACAAATTGGCTAATTTTCTAATAACATATCGTAATACTCCTCACACAACTACTGGTACACCAGCAGAGTTGTTTCTCAAACGACAGCCACGAACCAGATTCTCGTTGTTAAAACCAAACTTGGCACAGTCCATAGAAGAGACACAATTAAGACAGAAAGAGAATCATGATAGAGGTCGAGTAAAAGAGAGAAGAGTGAAATTAAACCAGAAGGTGAGAATGAAGAACCATCACCATAAATGGTTAAAGTGGTTACCAGGAAGAGTGGTGAAGATATGTGGTCCTCGCACATATTTGGTCAAGATGTTTGATAATGGACAGGTTAGGTTTGTTCATATTGATCATATTTAACCTACAGACATGGAAGTAGTTGAAGGTGGGAATGATTCAATTATTTCTGACTCATCAGATAGTTTTGATACACCAGTAGCATATCTTACATCTAATGTACTGGAAACAAATCCAAGAGAAAGTCAGAATTTAAGTCTGTGTCCGAGTCAGGCAGACAAACAGTCTGAAGTTAGAGAGAGTTCAAATAGAAATCAAGGGCATCGCTTGGAGGAGAACTTCCCTCAGGATCAACCTCGAATGAATGTAAATTCGATACCCTGTTTGGAAGGTTCTGTTCAAGAGTGAAGGTGTCCTCTTCAAAACAGAAAACAAGTGGTTAAGCTGAATTTGTAAATATGGCAAAAGAAGTCCATATCCATTGTTATGTAGTATGATAGTTTGTTATAATTTCTTCTTTAAGGAGGGAGAAGTGTAATGTCTGTAGCTCCAAACTGTGGACGCCTGGGTTACTGCAGCTAGTGCTGTTTAATAAAGAGCAGGTCACCTGACCAGCAGGTCAGGAGTTTCTGGCACCTGACCAGCCATCTTACAGGTTGTGTGTTGTGTACTCTCTGAAGATATGACAATAAGGTCAGAAGTGGGGATGTTTGCCGATGACTCCTTTCGCAATTCCTCAGATAATGGAGCAGTCCATGCCTGCATGCAGCAAGACCTGGACAACATTCAGGTTTGGGCTGATAAATGGCAAATAACATTCGCACCACACTAGTGCCAGACAATGACTATCTCTTACAAGTGAGAGTCTAATTACCTCCCCAACTCATTCAACAGCATTACCATCGCCGAATCCCCCACCATCAATATCCTGGGGGTCACCATTGACCAGAAACTTAACTGGGCCTGACACATAAATACTGTGGCTACAAGAGCAGGTCAGAGACTGGGTATTCTGCAGCAAGTGTCTCACCTCCCTTCTACCATCTACAAGTTACAAGTCAGGACTGTGATGGAACACTCTCCACTTGCCTGGATGAGTGCAGCTCCAACAACACTCAAGAAGCTCAACACCATTAGGACAAAGCAGCCGCTTGATTGGCCCCCCCATCCACCACCTTCAACATTCACTCCCTCCACCACCGGCGCACCGTGGCTGCAGTGTGTACCATCTACAAGATGCACTGCAGCAACTCACCAAGGCTTCTTCGGCAGCACCTCCCAAACCCACGACCTCTACCACCTAGAAGGACGAGGGCAGCAGGCGCATGGGAACACCACCACCTCCAAGTTCCCCTCCAAGTCACACACCATTCCGACATGGAAATATATCGCCGTTCCTTCATCGTTGCTGGGTCAAAATCCTGGAACTCCCTCCCTAACAGCACTGTGGGAGCACCTTCACCACATGGACTGCAGCGGTTCAAGAAGGCGGCTCACCACCACCTTCTCAAGGGCAATCAGGGATGGGCAATAAATGCCGGCCTTGCCAGTGACGCCCACATCCCATGAATGAATTTTTTTTTAAGAATAATGGGGTTGTTGGCCAATCGCAGCAACCAATCTCTATCAGTGAGTCTACAACAGACCCAGACATGAGGTGAGGAAAGCCCCAGTGGGTGGAGCTTTGGGAACCACAGGTCCACAGTCACCCGTTCCTCCCGACCCTATGACACTCACCATCAGGAGTGAGATGGAGCAATCTGGGCCAAGAAACACCTTTAAAAAGAGTGAAGAACACAATTGGGATTTTTCACTTTAAAGGCAGAGGCCATTGTATTATTTATTTAACCTCACGTCCAGTCATGGATAAAGACAATTATCCATCAACCTTCAGATTCTTATTTCCAGAAATAATGTAGCATTAAATATATATCTTCAGCCAAAGAGTGTTTGGAATGTGGAACTCGCTACCACAGGGAGTGGTTGAGGTGAATAATATCGATGGATTTAAGGGGACTGTAGATAAACGAGAAAGGGATAGAGGGATACGGTGCTGGGGTGAGACGGGGGGGGAGGGGTGGGAGGAGCATAAATACCGGTACAGGCCCGTTGGGCCAAATGGCCTGTTTCTGTGCTGTTCATTCTGTGTAATATTTGAGGCAAAGATCTCGAGAAAACTGCGAACGTCTGCAGTCTGAGCAAGAATCTGGATAGTCCGAATTCAATCTGAACAGTAGGCAAATATGAGGAATGAAATACTAACCCACTCGTTAAGTTTCCAACAATGCTGACTTGATATTTCTGGTTGAAGTTGAATGCGTACGAGACACTTGTTGTGATTATTGTCTGCAATGTAATGAGGAAAAGTAAACACTTCTAGTTTCATACATTCAACAGCAAGTTTATTCTTCACAAGCTGAGTGAACCTCACTCCAGACCCAATCTCCAGGTAATGTTCCTGATATAACTGTACTGAAAATTCATGTGCGAGAATTGCAGACATAATTGGTGTTGAAATGAATGCACGATGTCATTCTGTCATTGCCCCTTTAATAACCATGCGACAGGCAACACAAAAGTCTACTGATAAAGTTAAAGAGCCATTTGAATTGTGGTAATAAACTATAATCAAACTAAAAATATTAAAAGTGCCCAAATTACCACGACTAGAGCAAGGTCATTCCTCACTTTCTAGAAACTAGGTGCAAAGTACTGGAATCAAACATAACACACGAACATAAGAAATAGGAGCAGGAGTAGGCCATTCAGCCCCTCGAGCCTCAATAAGATCCTGGCTGATCTTCTACCTCAACTCCACTTTCCTGCACTGTCCCCATGTCCCTTGATTCCCTTAATATTCAAAAATCTATCGATCTCTGTCCTGAATATACTCAAAGACTGAGCCTCCACAGCCCTCTGGGGTAGAGAATTCCAAAGATTCACCACCCTCTGAGTGAAGAAATGTCTCCTCATCTCAGTCCTAAATGGCCGACCCCGTATCCTGAGACTGTGATCCCTGGTTCTAGACTCCCCAGGCCGAGGGAAACATCCTCCCTGCATTTACCCTGTCAAGCCCTGTAAGAATTTTGTATGTTTCAATGAGATCACCTCTCATTCTTCTAAACTCTAGCTAATATAGGCCTAGTCTGCTCAATCTTTCCTCGTAGGAGAATCCCCCCATCCCAGGAATCAGTCTGGTGAACCTTTGCTGCACTCCCTCTATGGCAAGTATATCCTTCCTTAGGTAAGGAGGCCAAAACTGTACACAATACTCCAGGTGTGGTCTCACCAGGGCCCTATATAATTGCAATAAGACGTCTTTACTCTTATACTCAAATCCTCTTGTAATAAAGGCCAACATACCATTTGCTTTCTTAATTGCTTTTGTACCTGCATGTTAACTTTCAGTGATTGGTGTACAAGGAATCGTGTACAAAGAATGTACAAGTGATTTGTGTTCCACTGAACACCAACATTTCCCTAAATACACTGCTTTTCTACTTCCCAATTACTTCTAATTTATAACTGTGACCTGGATTCAGAAACTCAATACAAAGTGGGCAAACTTCAAACTGATAGCAAATGAGATGGGGCGGCTGGGCAGTACTACAACTGTTAACTAAAGTCAGAGCCCATGGAATTGGCTTGGGTAGTGAGTTCGTTGCGAGGTAGGAGACAGAGAGTCGGGATTGTGGGAGCGTACGCCAATTGGCAGGATGTGACAAGTGGTGTTCCCCGGGGATTTCTACTGAGGGCACAGACAGGTACAAAACTCATTCAAAAGGCTAATGGAATGTTGGCCTTTATCTTGAGGTGGGTGGAAGTTATGTACATGGGTACAGAGCTCTGGTTAGACAACATCTGAGAGTACTGCATTGAGTTCTGGGCCCCGCCCCTCAGGGAGGGTATATTGGCCTCGGAGTGGGGCCAGCAGATTCCCCAGGATGATACCGGGGCTGAAATAGTTACATTCTGAGGACAAGTTGCACAGACTAGGCCTGTATCCCCCTGAGTGCGGGAGACTAAGGGGCGATCTAATTGAGGTGTTTAAGATGATTTAACTGATTTGATAGGGTGATAGAGAGAAACGATTTACTTTGGTTGGGGAGTAAGCAGATCAGGGGCAATGTCACACAGAGGAGGGTGAAAATCTGGAACTCCCTTCCCTAAAAATCTGTTGAGGCTGGGGGTCAATTGAAAATGTCAACACTGAGATTGATGTATTTTTGTTATGCACAGGGTATTAAGGGGTATGGAACCAGGGCTGGTAGATGGAATTAATATACAGATCAGCCATGATATCATAGAATGTCAGAACATGCTCGAGGCGATCAATAGCATCCTCCTGTTCCTACATTCCTCTGGGGATTGAGTGAACCTACTCACCATTATAACCTCAATGGGGATTGGTACTGGGAGTTTGGACTTGAATCGATCATTGATTTCCTTCACAATAAATACAACGACCATGATGACGAGTGAAATGACGAGGTCTGCGATGTTGGTTTCCTGAATATGACTGAAAATGTACTTCAGCGTCTAAAGTAGCACACAACATAGACATCAATAACCTTATTCATTAAAGCATTTTATTAAGTTACAAATATAATTTTGTTTAAATACGGAATCCTCTTTTCCTATTTGATGAAATATATACAAACTAGCAAATACAAGTAAGTATAAATATCGATGATCAATATTAGATGTGAAGGTTTCTGAGAGCAGCCTTTTGTTTGAACTTACGTAAATGATAGCTAGTGGCCCACTGAATCCTGGGACAGTCAACTGCAGCACAAACTTGAGCTGGGACACCAGGACATGAATGGCAGCAGCTGTAGTGAAGCCCGAGATCATTGGGTCCGACAGGTAGATGACAATAAACCCCACCTGAAGTAGTCCAAGACCCAGCTGCAAATGGGAAAAAATCTTGGTAAGTTTTCAGAGTATTTATTTTTGAAAATGCCAGATTTTTCCCGAGCCAGAGGGACACAAACCTGAAAGATCCCGGTGAGCATGGTGACAGAGGCAGCAACCCACACCTGCCTGTCCTCTTTACTCATATCAGCAGGAAAAATGGTAGTGTTCACACCTGTGTCCCCGTCACTCACCATCCGATCCACGACTGTGCCCACCATCAAACTCACCACCGGAAACGGCCCTGCGGACAATCAGAAATATTCAGGGTGGGAGTCTTTAATAAATTCATACTTTCAATATTCAGAAATGTCTTGAAATTTGGAATTCTCACTGTCATGTCTGTAAGCTTGTAATGTCTGTAGCTCCACACTGTGGATGCGGACATATTTGTGTACTGCAACTACAGACTTAATAATAAACAGAACCAGGCTGTTCCGGAGGCTTCCGACAGAGCTGCCTGCTATGTTAGGAGCTGTGTTAACAACATATTGGACATTTTACAAAGATTATTTTCTTCATTTGGCCTCCCTGAAGAAATTGTTTCGGATAATGGACCACAATTTCATTCAGAAGAATTTGCACAGTTCACAAGCAAAAATGGTGTGATACATACCAAGATTCCACCGTACCACCCTGCTTCAAATGGTGCAGCAGAGCGCACTGTACAAATTGTAAAACGTGCCCTCATAAAACAAATGTTAGATCCAAATCCAAGAAAATGACAGTTGTCATTGGATCACAAATTGGCTAATTGTTTGATTACATACCAAAATACTCCTCATACAACTACTGGTAGAACACCAGCAGAGTTGTTTCTCAAACGACAGCCACGAACTAGATTCTTGTTGTTAAAACCAAATTTGGCACAGTCCGTAGAAGAGACACAATTAAGACAGAAAGAGAATCATGATAGAGGTAGAGTAAAAAAGAGAAGTGTGAAATTAAATCAGAAGGTGAGAGTGAAGAACCATCACCATAAATGGTTAAAGTGGTTACCAGGAAGAGTGGTGAAGATATGTGATCCTCGCACATATTTGGTCAAGATGTTTGATAATGGACAGGTTAGGTTTGTTCATATTGATCATATTTTACCGATAGACATGAAGGTGGGAATGATTCAATTATTTCTGACTCATCAGATAGTTTTGATACACCAGTAGCAAATCCTAAATCCAATGTACTGGAAACAAATCCAGGAGAGAATCAGAATGAAAGTCTGAGTCCAAGTCAGGAAAACAAAGAGCCTGAAGTTAGAGTGAGTTCAAATCAAAATCAAGGAAATTCCATGGAGGAAAACGTTCCTCAGGATGAGCCTCGAATGAGTGTGAAATCGACACCATGTTTGGAAGGTTCTGTTCGAGAGCGAAGGTATCCTCTTCGAATCGGAAAACAGGTGGTAAAGTTAAATTTGTAAATATGGAAAAAAAATAAGTCTATATCCTGTGTTATGTATAAACATGAAAGTTATGTATGATGTTTGTTATAATAACTTCTTCATTAAGGAGGGAGAAGTGTAATGTCTGTAAGTTTGTAATGTTTGTAGCTCCACACTGTGGATGTGGATGTATTGTGTACTGCAACTACAGAGTTAATAATAAACAGAACCAGGCTGTTCCGGAGGTCCGACAGAGCTGCCTGCCATGTTAGGAGCTGTGTGTGCTGTGCTCTGTGAATATATCACACTCACCAACTGATAAATGCTTTGACGTTCCCAACAGAAAGTACGTTAACACAGGGAAGAAGGCTGAGTATAGTCCATAACCGGCAGGGACCGAGACCAACAGAGCAAATGCCAATCCTGCAAAACACACACAGCAGCATCAGTGTATCCAACTGGCAATTACATGGGAATGGTGGTGGATGGGGGTGGGGAGTGTGGGGGGAGGGGTGGGGGGAGTGGGGAGGGTGGGGAGTGTGGGGGGGTGGGGGTGGGGGGAGTGGGGAGTGTGGGGAGTGTGGGGGGGGGGTGGGGGTGGGGGGAGTGGGAGTGTGGGGGGGTGGGGGGAGTGGGGAGTGTGGGGAGGTAGGGGGGAAAAGTGGGAATGTGGGGAGAGCGGGGAAAGTGGGGGGTATGGGGAGGGTGGAGAGGGTAGGGAGGGAGGGGGGAGTGGGGAGGGAGTGGGTGGGGGTTGGGGAATGTGGGGGGGGGCAAGGAGTGTGGGGTGTGGAGGGAGGGGGAGTGGGGAAGGTGGGGGGAGTGGGGAGGGAGGGGGGGTGTGGGTGGGGAGGGAGTGGGGAGGTGTGGGAGGGGTGGGGGGAGAGGGAGGGGGAGTGGGGAGGGTGGAGGGGTGGGGGTGTGGGGGTGGAGGGGTGGGGGATGTGGGAGTGGGGAGGGAGTGAGGGGTGGGGATGTGGGGGTGGAGAGGGTGGGGGTGTGGGTGGGGAGGGAGTGGGGGTAGAGAGGGTGGGGAGGGGTGGGGGGTGGAGAGGGTGGGGGTGTGGGTGGGGAGGGAGTGGGGTAGAGAGGGTGGGGAGGGGTGGGGGGTGGAGAGGATGTGGGTGTGGGTGGGGAGGGAGCGGGGGTAGAGAGGGTGGGGAGGTGTGGGAGGGGTGGGGGGTGGAGAGGGTGGGGGTGTGGGTGGGGAGGGAGTGGGGTAGAGAGGGTGGGGAGGTGTGGGAGGGGTGGGGTGTGGAGAGGGTGGGGGTGTGAGTGGGGAGGGAGCGGGGGTACAGGCAGTGTGCTCACACTGCCATTAACCGAGAAAAGGGGGAAATCTGGGCAAGTAAAGTTCAACATTTAGCTGTGAGGAATTTAAAAGAGCTCAATAATTGTGTTGACTGACATTGTTTCAAAGACCCAGCACAGACATGATATTCCAAATGGCCTTCTGTACTGTTTGATGCTATGGTTCTATGGGCAACCCTAGTTATAGGTCATCTATAAATAGTTCAGGAAGTTTCATATCAGTTTAACTTTATTGGTGTCATCCCATATTCTATTGTCTGATGTTTATTAAAGACTAGATGATCTTTGAGACTCTGACACTGAAGAGATAACACATAGGACAATCTGTACACCCTCCAAGGCCATCGCCTATCAGTTTATGATGTAACTAAAACTAACACAATGTTGAGAGGAATGTTAACCCTTTGGGCTGGAAACAGCAGCCTGGATCATAGAATCATAGAATGGTTACAGCACAGGCAGCCTTTGGCCCGTCGAGCCCGTGCCGGCTCTCTGCAGCAGCACCTCAGCGAGTCCCACTCCCCCCGTCCTTTCCCCATAGCCCTGCTAATTGTTATCCTCAGATACTTATCCAACTCCCTTTTGAAAGCCACGATTGAGTCTGCCTCCACCACCCTTCCGTGAATTCCAGATCCTGACCACTCGCTGTGTGAAAAGGTTTTTCCTCATGTCGCCTTTGGTTCTTCTGCCAATCACCTTAAGTCTGTGTCCTCTGGTTCTCGACCCTTCCACCAATGGGAACAGTTTCTCTCTATCTACTCTGTTCAGACACCTCATAATTTTGAACACCTCGATCAAATCTCCTCTCAACCTTCTCTGCTCCAAGCAGAACAACCCCAGCTTCTCCAGTCTATTCACGTCACTGAAGTCCCTCATCCCTGAAATCATTCTCGTAAATCTTTTCTGCTCTCTCTCTAAGGCCTTCACATCCTTCCTAAAGTGTGGTGCCCAGAATTGGACACAATACTCCAGTTGATGCTGAATCAGTGTTTTATACAGGTTCATCATAACCTCCTTGCTTTTGTACTCTATGGCACTATTTATGAAGCCCAGGAACCCGTAAACTTATTTAACCACTTTTTCAACCTGCTCTGCCACCTTCAACGATTTGTGCGCACATACCCCCAGGTCTCTCTGTTCATGCACCTCCTTTAGGATTGTACCTTTAGTTTATATTGCCTCTCCTCATTCTTCCTACCAAAATGTATCACTTCGCACTTTTCTGCATTAAATTTTATCTGCCACATGTCCGGCCATCCTACCAGCCTGTCTATGTTCTCCTGAAGTCTATCCCTCTCCTTCTCACTGTTCATTATACTTCCAAGTTTTGTGTCATATGCAGATTTTTACATTGTGCCCTGTACACCCAAGTCCAAGTCATTAATATATATCAGGAAAAGCAGTGGTCCCAGTACCGACCCCTGGGGAACACCACTGTATACCTTCCTCCAGTCCCAAAAACAACCCTTCCCCACTACTCTCTGTTTCCTGTCACTGAGCCAAACCCGTATCCATGCTGCCACTGTCCCTTTTATTCCACGGGCTTCAACTTTGCTGGCAAGCCGATTATGTGGCACTTTATCAAACGGCTTTTGGAAATCCATGTACACCACGTCAACCGCATTGCCCTCATCAACACTCTCCGTTACCTCATCAAAAAACTAAAACAAACTCAATCAAGGATCTGGACAAGAAATATGGGCCTGGAATTTATGGTCAGTGGTGAAGCAAAGGCTGTCCCTGAAGTTTGGCGCAAAGCTCTCGCAATGTCTGTGGCGAGAATGTTGGGTTTTCCAACACGCGATTGAAATCAATGCAGGTTAATGGTGATTCTCAGAAACAGCAACAATCTGTCGAAACAGCCAATTAAAAGGCAGAATTTTCACAGACTGATAACCAGGAAATGGATAAGTTCCTAAAATTCTAATGTTTAGAAAAGTGTTAGAGAGAATAAATCAAAGATTGGGGCTCTCACATGGCAAACATGAACTAAATATAAACAAACTTTAACATTTTTTTTTAAATTTTCTTAAAAATTTACAAAATGGATAAATTTGATACTGCACAAAATTAAAATAAGTTGTCAAGGCCATAACGTTTGTTTAGCAGTCAATACACTGTCAAAACCCCAGTTGCTTAATCCGTTGGGGTCTAACTTTTAGTGGGGAATTTAACAGCGTTTTGTCAGTTTCCCTGATTTCCCTGATAACGCTGGGCGGGGCACACAATGTCGTCTGATTCGGAGCACTGAATTACAGACCGCAACTTCAGGGTTTCCATGTGAGGCTGCGAATGTACTAAATCCTAAAGTTGCGGTCAGTTTCCGAGGTGAAATGGCAGCGAAAGGTCAGGATGGTGAATACCAGGACAGTGTATTCAGCAGCATGTTTGCAGTGGGTGAGCCATGCGGGCCGATGCCCCCTGAGCAGTACCTTGTACAATACTGACCAGCCCCAGAGCAGTACCTTGTACAACACTGACCAGCCCCAGAGCAGTACCTTGTAGCACACTGACCAGCCCCAGTGCAGTACCTTGTACAACACTGACCAGCCCCAGTGCAGTACCTTGTACAACACTGACCAGCCCCAGAGCAGTACCTTGTACAACACTGACCAGCCCCAGAGCAGTACCTTGTACAACACTGACCAGCCCCAGAGCAGTACCTTGTAGCACACTGACCAGCCCCAGTGCAGTACCTTGTACAACACTGACCAGCCCCAGTGCAGTACCTTGTACAACACTGACCAGCCCCAGAGCAGTACCTTGTACAACACTGACCAGCCTCAGTGCAGTACCTTGTACAACACTGACCAGCCCCAGTGCAGTACCTTGTACAACACTGACCAGCCCCAGTGCAGTAGCTTGTACAACACTGACCAGCCCCAGTGCAGTACCTTGTACAACATTGACCAGCCCCAGTGCAGTACCTTGTACAACACTGACCAGCCCCAGAGCAGTACCTTGTACAACACTGACCAGCCCCAGTGCAGTACCTTGTACAATACTGACCAGCCCCAGTGCAGTACCTTGTACAACACTGACCAGCCCCAGTGCAGTACCTTGTACAACACTGACCAGCCCCAGTGCAGTACCTTGTACAACACTGACCAGCCCCAGTGCAGTACCTTGTACAACACTGACCAGCCCCAGTGCAGTACCTTGTACAACACTGACCAGCCCCAGAGCAGTACCTTGTACAACACTGACCAGCCTCAGTGCAGTACCTTGTAGAATACTGACCAGCCCCAGTGCAGTACCTTTTAGAGCAATGGCCAGCCCCAGTGCAGTACCTTTTAGAGCAATGGCCAGCCCCAGTGCAGTAGAAGACTGACCAGCCCCAGTGCAGTACCTTGTACAACACTGACCAGCCCCAGTGCAGTACCTTGTAGAAAACTGACCAGCCCCAGTGCAGTACCTTGTAGAAAACTGACCAGCCCCAGTGCAATACTTTGTAGCACACTGACCAGCCCCAGTGCAGTACCTTGTAGCACACTGACCAATCCAGTGCTGACTCCAGACACAATGTCGTTGAGAAGCCATTCTTTCACATTATAGGTCGGCAGCCAAGATGTGATGGGAAGGAATGTGGAAAAGATCCTCTTTGCCTTTGCAGTTGAACATCTGAAAGAGAGACAACCTTTTAGTGACTGAGAAATGAATTCTGCCACGTTACTTTGTGTACATTATTAATACCACTTCTCCCATTCCATTCAAACGTTCCGTTTCTCTGTCCTGGGTGGTTTTTGTTCGTCAGTCAATCCTCATTCTTGAGCAAGGCTTGTTTTAGGTGAACCTATCTTACAGAAAGATCTTTTCACTTTCATACTTGAGATCTGAGCTGGGCGTCCAGCAGATCTGGGCAATATTTATTGTTTTCCACACTAGTTTTTAGTTGAGGCAGTGAGGTAGCAGACAGGAGGGTTCAGTGTGCACTTCCCGCTCTGTACCTGAGCTGGGGAGCGGGTGCTGACTACAATTGCCCTTGCTGGCCTCAGGTTAGGTGTGAGGCTCACCCACAGGTCCTGTTCACAGTCTGTGTGTGTGGGTGCTGGCTGGGCTGTGGCTGCAGTTTAATAGTCAGACAGCACCCGCTGTCCTGTGGCCATGTGAAGGAAGGACACTTTAGTTCGATACTGCCAGGTGTCAGCGTCCACTGTGCTGCAGTAAGGATTCAAAATTGTCAACAGAAGGCAGAAAATGAGCAAAAAAACACACAAGCTACTAATTGCATTGTGCAAAAGATCATTGCACTCCAGTTCTACCATTCATCCTTTGCACTTTTCATTTTACTTATTAAAATAAATATTTTATGCATTTTCAGCCAGTTGTATTTCAACAGATTCTAGTGTGTTTTAGCCCGGTCTTAGTGTTAACATTCCAGTTCAATACCTTGAAACTATCTTCAAGGAGGTACAACCAGCGAGCCTGCAGCAAGTTTAGATGTACACGTTTTCATATTATGGAATATTTAAATGAATTCTCTATCAGCCTATTTTTAATAAAGAGATTGTAATGTATGTACCAGTAAGCATGCTCATAGGTTTGTGGAGCTGTTGCATTGTGAGTGGCTTAGCCAGTCACATGATGTTCACAAGACTCAATAAAACCCCAGTTCATTGAGTCCATGTTCTCCACGATGAGGCGTGGTGGATGAACTGGTCAGGTTCAGTTTGATTATTATTTCTTTACAGCAAATGTATAACTGTGAATTCTTAAGCAAAGAACCGGTGAAGCAAATATACTTCAAAAATGGCGACGAGCATGGGATTTTCTTCATGAAGAAATGTTGGTGATATTTCCTTTTATGAGAAGGCAACTGCAAGTGGAGCATGGTGAAAGGATATATCGGCAATGTGGTTCCCGAATGATAGTCGGGCAGTACCATTTTTGTTGTGAGTAGTGAACAGTGTTTAACTGATAGAAAGAGCACATGGAAAGCCATTTAGAGTTGTTGGAAAGTAATTCAAAATTGCTGACAGTGATTAACAGCTATTAAGCTAAGATGGCAACATTGATGTGATAACGAGTTATGTCAGTAATTTGGGAGCTTTTGACAAAAATAAGGAATCATTTAGATCTTACAGGGAAAGGTTGCAAATGTTTTTTTTAGAGCTAATGATGTTAATGAAATCCCAGCAATTCACAATGAAGGAATCAAGTAGTTCAGGGGAAGATGAAAGTGACTTCTGTCCATCATGATTGGAGCATAAAATTATAATATCTTAGTGAATCTGTTAACCTTAAGAAATGTTTCATTCTCAGATATACTTGAGATATTGGAGAATAATTTTGATCCACAGCCATTAGAAATAGCGAAGAGCTATAAGTTCACAATGAGAAACCAAAGACCCGATGAAACCATCAGTGAATACATTGGTGCCATAAGAAAATTGTCTCTACTCTGCAATTTTGGAGGATTCCCAGACAGGGCTCTTCGAGATAAATTTGTATGTGGACTAACAGATGAATGCATCCAGTCAAAATTATTAAGTATGGATGATCTCTCTTTTGAGAAAGCTTGCAAGATAGCCGGCTCCATGGAGATGGCAGAGAAAAATATGAAGGAATTTCACCCATTACCGGCAGTAGTAGCAGTTCACAGGCACCAGACTGTAGAAACGCAGAACGGGGTGAGCCCTTGTCAGAGGGAGAGTTATGAAACCAAGAAGAATAGATGCCAAATGAGTAATGGAAACCATACCACACAACAGTGTGGGTTCAAGTGGGCAAGATGCTAGCGGGGCCATGTAAGGGGAGGCATTGCAGCCACAGGTAAATCCAACGATAATCAAAGACTTCACTGGGTGGAAACTGATCAGAACAGTGTAGGTTTTGGTGTGTATGCAGTGAAGGGCAAGGCAGTACATTCCTCATGTCAAGATTTCAGAACATTAGTATTGATTAATAATCGATGGACTAATATGACAATAGATACAGCGGCTGATTGCTCAATAATGAGTCAGGATGTGTATTACAAGTATTTCAAGGGCATACCACTAAAGGCCAGCTCAGTGAAGCTGAAAACATATTCAGGAGAAAAACTGCAGACGCTTGGATAAATGGAGTGTGTAGTACAATACCAGGGGCAACAAGCAAGATTACCGATTATTACAGCGAAATATGTCAATCGGCCGATACTCACGGGCAAAGATTGGCTAAGAGTGCTTCGTTTGGATTGGCACAGCGTCTGTAGTACAGAAATGGTTAAGTCTCGGCTAGATACTCTGCTGGAGAAATATGCTAACATGTTTGAGGACTCATACGAGGGCATCAAGGGATACAATGCATATATTCGGATTGAATCGGATGTCAAACCTATTTTTTGTAAACCAAGGCCGGTACCATGTACATTAAAATCGCAGGTTGAGCAAGAGCTCGATAAGTTGGAGAAAAACAGAGTTTTAGTGAAGACAGATAGGAGTGACTGGGCCTCCCCGTTAGTTGTAGCTCCGAAAACAGTACTGCGCTGTGGGGATTATAAAATTACCCTGAATGGAGCAGTTGATGATGAACAGTACCCTTTACCGACATCAGAGGACCTGACAGGAGGCAAAGCCTTCACAAAACTGGATCTCCCCCATGCCGATGCTCAACTCAACGTTGTCCAGTATAGTCAGCAGTATCTGACAGTCAACACACACACAGGTTTATATTCATACACTAAGTTGCCCGATGGTATCAAGTCCTCACCAAAGATATTCCACGCAAATGGGATACTGGTATAATTATTCGGGTATGTGGTACCAAGCAATACTTGGTCAAATTGGTGAATATATTAGGAAGGTTCATGTGGATCAAATGTTGCGAGCGAGTGATGCACCTTCGGTACCACGAGTATGTGATTCTGAGTCTGACTTGGACGATGATTAGAGTGAGTTAGCAGGTCCAAGTACTTCAACGAACACAATGGTCATAACGTTCATATCCCCACCGACTCAGATGCAACCGACTGAAGGGGGGCGGGGGGGCGCGGTGGAGTCAGGGTTCAGTGGAGAAGATCAATGAGAAAACGCAAACCAACCAGACAGGATATTGATAACTGGGAATATCAAGATCTTAGGAAGAAAGCTAACACTAGGACGGATATAAGGGTTCCAAGGAAACTCAAGAGGACACAGGAAGATGGAAGTCAGGAATCCTGGGCTACACGGCGAGATGGTCTCCGGAGCCATAGGAGAATATAGAAAATGGGCTCGGTCAGCTAATGGCAAAGCGATGGAGATCTGAGGGGAAGGCAACTAAACGCTTCCAATTAGGTACTTGGGCCCAGCAGTCGAATTTGTAAACTTGTGATCATGAAGTAGATAAGTAATCTTTTGGAATATTGTATAAATAACTACAACAATAAATACCTTGCTTCTAAAACAAAAGGTGAAGCAGTGCAAGGTATGCACCGGTGGGCATGCCCAAAGGTCTGTGGAGCTGTTGCATTGTGAGTGGTTCAGCCAGTCATGTGATGTTCAACACTCAATAAAACCCCAGTTCATTGAGTCCAGGTTCTCCACGATGAGGCGGCAGTTGTGAGCCTGGTGGATGAACTGGCCGGGTTCAGCTTCATTGTTAAACCTTTGCTAATAAACCAGCTCGTTCCTCACAGCAAATGTGCGGCACAAATAATTCAGCAAAGAACCCATGAAAGATGAACCGGAGAGATGAAGTTTGCTACAGCTTTGGTGGAACCACGGAGCCGGTCCTGTGAGTGCACTCAATGTTTATGAGGGTTTATTTTCACTGTGCTTTGAAACGCATTTTTGAAATCTTTATAAAAATATGGATTCCATGTTGTGATTTTATGTTCTTCAGGGTCAACCCTGTTACTCATCATACATCTCACATTTGTAACACTGTTGTGATTTTAACACATTGTCAGTGAGTAATAGTAAATTGGGCTGTCCTGTCATTGGTTAAATGAACATCAAGTGCATGTTTAGTGTCAGTGTGATGCCGATTAACCAGTCCAGTAACATCACGTGGTTAACTGTTATAGCAAAGTTCCCTCTCAGTAATGATGTTGAAACGGTTCCTGCTTTTCATTGCAGCCTATAGTTGACAGGGTGATAGTGGATGAAAAGTAATAGCCTGCTGCGTGACTGAACTGAGATGAAACCAGGGGCCTAACACCCGTTTCAAGCCCCATTCCCCAAATCGGTGTCCCCTCAACTAACACTGACATTCAGGAGCAACCGGGGGGGCACCGTCACTGGGGGGGGGGGGGCAGGGCACCGGGGGGGGGGGGCACCGGAGGGGGGGCACCGTCACCGGGGTGGGGGGGGCACCGGGGGGGGGCACCGGAGGGGGGGCACCATCACCGGGGTGGGGGGGGCACCGGGGTGAGGGGGTGCACCATCGTGGGGGCAATAACGGAAGCACTTAAACAAAACATCTTTCAACTCCTTTGTTTATCATCTGTAAAGGCTGATTGATGGACAGTCAATCATCCAATCGGGTAGCAAAGAGTTGATTCGTTTTCCGATTGGCTGGGGAAGGCAGGTCATTGCAAGGATGGACATGTCGGGGGACCAATGGTGAGAGTGTGGGGGCGGATCACTGCCCCTCCCACTCCCCCCAATCCCCCCTCCCCCTAATCCCATCCCCCTCCCCCGATCCCCTCTCCCCCCCCTTTAATTTCCTCGCTCCTAAGCTACTGCCGGGGCCCAGAATTGCAATGCAGCTTGTCAGTGAGTTGGCCAGTGTGTGATGTAAATCTGGTCTGAGGCCCAATATCAGGAGTGCCCTGGGCCGACCCATCCCACTGCAGGCCACAGCGGCAGGCTGGGGCGAACCAGTATCCAGGCCTTTATACGAGCAGCTTGAGCCGTGCTGTGTTGGGAGTGTCGCAGGGTCGGGAGGAACAGGGGACTGTGGGCCTTTGGGCCCCAAAGCTCTCCCCCACTGGGGCTTTCCTCACCTCATGTCTGGGTCTGTTGTAGACTCACTGATAGATGGACCTTGGTCTTTTGTCATTCAACAATGACTCTGTTCTTGTGTAAGTATTTGGATGATGTGAGAGTGATGTAGGATTGGTGGGACTGTTTCGATATCTCACATCACTTACCTGAAATACATCCTCAAATGATCAGCGGCCGTTTTGTGATACCTCTCCACTTGCTGATTTTGTTCTTTAAAGCTGCGTTCAGTGTAGGCCGGCCGAGCCACAATGTAATGCTGGTTCCCAGAATGCATGATGCCTGTGAGCTGTCACCGATTCAGATAGCACCAAGATCCCCTTCACCACGTCCAACTGATCCACTGGAAAACAAGTTACTGGGTGAGGGAACAACAGATAGAATCACAGAAATTTACAGCACGGAAGGAGGCCATCTCGACCCATCGTGTCCGTGCCGGCCGACCAAGAACTATCCAGCCTAATCCCACTTTCCAGCTCTTGGTCCATAGCCCTGTAGGTTACGACACTTCAAGTGCACATCCAAGTACTTTTTAAATGTGGTGAGGGTTTCTGTCTCTACCACCCTTTCAGGCAGTGAGTTCCAGACCCCCACCACCCTCTGGGTGAAGAAATTTCCCCTCATATCTCCTCTAAACCTCCCCCCAGTTACTTTAAATCTATGCCTCCTGGTTGTTGACCCCTCTGCTAAGGGGAATAGGTCCTTCCTATCCACTCTATCTAGGCCCCTCATAATTTCATACACCTCAATCAGGTCTCCCCTCAGCCTCCTCTGTTCCAAAGAAAACAAACCCAGCCTGTCCAATCTGTCCTCATAGCCAAAATTCTCCAGTCCAGGCAACATTCTTGTAAATCTCCTCTGTACCCTCTCCAGTGCAATCACATCCTTCCTGTAATGTGGTGACCAGAACTGCACACAGTACTCTAGCTGTGGCCTAACTAGTGTTTTATACAGTTCAAGCATAACCTCTCTGCTCTTGTATTTTATGCCTCGGCTAATAAAGGAAAGTATTCGTTATGCCTTCTTAATCATCTTATCTACCTGTCCTGCTACCTTCAGGGATCTGTGGACATGCACTCCAAGGTCCCTTTGTTCCTCTACACTTCTCAGTGTCCTACCAGTTAATGTGTATTCCCTCGCCTTGTTAACCCTCCCCAAGTGCATTACCTCACACTTCTCTGGATTGAATTCCATTTGCCACTGTTCTGCCCACCTGACCAGTCCATTGATATCTTCCTGCAGTCTACAGCTTTCTTCTTCATTATCAACCACACGGCCGATTTTTGTATCATTTGCAAACTTCTTAATCATATCCCCTACATTCAAGTCCAAGTCATTGATATAATGACTTAGCAAGGGACCTAGTACTGAGCCCTGTGGAACCCCACTGGAAACAACCTTCCAGTCACAAAAACATCCATCAACCATTACCCTTTGCTTCCTGCCTCTGAGACAATTTTGGATCCAACTTGTCACTTTGCCCTGGATCCCATGGACTATTACTTTTGTGACCAGTCTGCCATGTGGGACCTTATCAAAAGCTTTGCTAAAGTCCATATACACTACATCATATGCACTGCCCTCATCGCCCCTCCTGGTTACCTCCTCGAAAAATTCAATCAAGTTAGCCAGACACGACCTTCCCTTAACAAATCCATGCTGCCTGTCCTTGATTAATCCATGACTTTCTAAATGAAAATTTATCCTGTCCCTCAGAATTTTTTTCCCACCACCGAGGTTGGGCTGACTGGCCTGTAATTACTCGGTCTATCCCTTTCTCCCTTTTAAACAAAGGTACAACATTATTAGTCCTCCAGTCCTCTGGCACCACACCTGTAGCCAGAGAGGATTGGAAAATGATGGTCAGAGCCTCTGCTATTTCCCCGCTTGCTTCTTTTAGCAGCCTGGGATACATTTCATTTGGGCCTGGGGATTTAGCCATTTTCAAAGCTGCTAAACCCCTTAATACTTCCCCTCTCACTATGTTTATTTCATCTAATATTTCACACTCCTCCTCCCAAATTGCAATGTCTGCATCGCCCCTCTCTTTTGTGAAAACAGACGCAAAGTATTCATTCAGAACCATACCCACATCTTCCGCCTCCACACACAGGTTACCTGCATGGTCTCTAATAGGCCCTACTTTTTCTTTAGTTATCCTTTTGCTCTTAATGTATTTATCAAACATCTTTGGGTTTTCTTTGATTTTACTTGCCAACATTGTTTCATGCTCACTCTTTGCTTTCCTAATTTCCTGTTTAATTGCACCCTGCACTTTCTATACACCTCTAGAGTTTCTGCAGTATTGAGCCCTCCGTATCTGTCATAAGCCTCTCTTGTTGTCTTTATCATACCCTGTATGCCCCTTGACATCCAGGGGGCTCTAGATTTGTTGGTCCCACCCTTTTTCTTTAAGGAAACATCCTTGCTCTGAGCCCTCAGGATCTCCTCCTTTAATGCCCTTCAAGTAACTGTTCCCAGTCCACTTTGGCTAAATCACATATTAGCTTAGTAAAACTGGCTTTTACCCAATTGAAACTTTTTTTCCATAACTACCCTAAATCTAACTGAATTGTGATGACTAGCACCAAAATGCTCTCCCACTGATACCCCTCCCACCTGACCAGCTGCCATACCTGCCCTTCTTTCTCAGTAATAGCGATAATATTGTACTCCCAAGTGTCTATCTTTGCTCTCAGCTCATCTGCCTTAATCGCTATATTCCTTTCTTTAAGTATATACCATTTAGCACTGGTAGCTAAATGTGAATGTGAGTGGTGTCCAAATCTACAGAGGTACAAAAAAGGCTGCACAGTAAATAATGCTGAGCACCAATGTTCCCTTTAATTTATGCTTTCTGTTGTGCAGCCTGTATAAGGGGCTGAGCTGTCCATTCAATCCAATGTACAAGCGGGCTGCGTGGGAGCTGTGGGCTCCAGGCAGCCGTTAGCCAACAGGGAATATTCTGAAAACCAATGGAAGGTAAAGATGGAATTCAATGTCAGGAAATGCAAGGTGATACATTTTGGTTAAAAAAAATAAAAGCAAGAATCATATTTAAATGGGATGGGGTTGTACAGTGGTTGTTGCTAATAACCCAGACAACGTGTGTCACCATAGACAGTTTGAGAATTTGAATTGGGTGGAGAGGCTCCGGTGAGTGTTCCAGCTCTGTTGCAGTGGATGCACTGGGAGCAGGGTTAGGGCCATAGCAATGGTGCAGCACAGATTCACAGGGTGCTGCCTGAGGTGAGCAAATACAAGGAAAGACTTGAAAAATCGGGGCTGTTTCACCAGAACAGGGGATATTATGGGATGATTTGAAATTATAAGGGAGGGGACACAGTCCATAGAAAGAGGTTGTTCCTAGTGATTGAGCGGCCTGGAATGAGGGGCTGGAAGATGGATTGTCGGAGATTTAGGACAGAGAGCAGGAGAGACTATTTTACACCGGGATATGAGGCTCTGGAATGGCAGTGATTGAAGCACAGACCATGCCAGCATTTAGCAACAGACTGGGTTGGGGATTGAAGGAAATGGATAGTGGTTCACATGGAGCATCACCGCCAACACTGACTGGTTGGGCTGAAGGGCTGTTTCCGTGTCAATGTAAGGCCTCTGACTGATGCTGGGCCTCTAGCTCTGGTAGCCCCAACAACCTCACCCAAGCCTCATCCAGGTGTCAGCTCAAGTACTGTCCCCCTCTCCCTCAAATCTGCCATCATCACCCCTCTCCTCAAAAAAAAACTCTTGACCCCACTGTGCTTGCAAACTACCGTCCCATCTCCAACCTCCCTTTCCTCTCCAAAGTCTTTGACAGTGTTGTTGCCTCCAAAATCTGTGCCCATCTTTCCTGGAACTCCCTGTTTGAATCCCTCCAATCAGGCTCCTGCCCCGCCACAGTACCGAAATGGCTTCCATCTGAGTCACAAATGACAAAGGTACTCTGTCCCTCCTCGTCTTCTGGACCTGTCTGCAGCCTTTGACACTGTCAACCACAAAATTCTGCTCCAGCGCCTCTCCACCATCGCGTAACCAAAGAATCATCGGCAATGGCTTCTCTTCCCGCTCCCACACTGTCCCATCACCTCTGGTGTCCCCCAGCAATCTATCCTTGGCTCCCTCCTATTTCTCATCGACATGCTGCCCCTTGGTGACATCATCCAGTGACACAGTGTGAGTTTCCACATGTATACTGACACCCAGCTCTACCTCACCACCATCTGTCTGCACCCCTCCACCGTCTCTATACTGTCACACTACCTGTCCACATCCAGCACTGAATGAGCAGAAATCTCCTCCAATTAAATATCAGGAAGACCAAAGCCATTATCATCGGTTCAAACTCTGTTCCCTGGCCACTGACTCCATCCCTCTCCCAGGCAACTGTCTCAGGCTGACCCAGTCTGTTCGCAACCTTGGAGTCATATTTGATCAGGCGTTGAGACCTCCGCTCCCCCCCGACCCGAACAGTCCCGTCTCCCCTCCCCCACCCCCCGACCCGTACAGTCCCGTCTCCCCTCTCCCACCCCCCGACCCGTACAGTCCCGTCTCCCCCCCCCCGACCCGAAAAGTCCCCTCCCCCCCGACCCGTACAGTCCCCTCCCCCCGACCCGTACAGTTCCATCTCCCCTCCCCCCTGACCCGTACAGTCCCCTACCCTCCGACCCATACAATCCCGTCTCCCCCACCCCGACCCGTACAGTCCCGTCTCCCCCGACCCGTACAGTCCCGTCTCCCCCACCCCCCGACCCGTACAGTCCCCTCCCCCCTGACCCATACAGTTCCATCTCCCCCACCCCCCCCGACCCGTACAGTCCCGTCTCCCCTCCCCCCTGACCCGTACAGCCCCCCAACCCCCCGACCCGTACAGTCCCGTCTCCCCTCTCCCACCCCCCGACCCGTACAGTCCCGTCTCCCCCCCCCCGACCCGTACAGTCCCCTCCCCCCCGACCCGTACAGTTCCATCTCCCCTCTCCCCTGACCCGTACAGTCCCCTCCCCCCCGACCCGTACAGTTCCATCTCCCCTCCCCCCTGACCCGTACAGTCCCCTACCCCCCGACCCGTACAATCCCGTCTCCCCCACCCCGACCCGTACAATCCCGTCTCCCCCACCCCGACCCGTACAGTCCCGTCTCCCCTCCCCCCCGACCCATACAGTCCCCTCCCCCCGACCTGTACAGTCCCCTCCCCCCCGACCCGTACAGTTCCATCTACCCTCCCCCCTGACCCGTACAGTCCCCTCCCCTCCGACCCATACAGTTCCATCTCCCCCACCCCCCCCGACCCGTACAGTCCCGTCTCCCCTCCCCCCTGACCCGTACAGACCCCTACCCCCCGACCCGTACAATCCCGTCTCCCCCACCCCGACCCGTACAGTCCCGTCTCCCCTCCCCCCTGACCCATACAGTCCCCTCCCCCCCGACCCATACAGTTCCATCTCCCCCACCCCCCGACCCATACAGTCCCATCCCCCCCGACCCGTACAGTCCCGTCTCCCCCACCCCCCGACCCGTACAGTCCCCTCCCCCCTGACCCATACAGTTCCATCTCCCCCACCCCCCCCCGACGCGTACAGTCCCGTCTCCCCTCACCCCGACCTGTACAGTCCCGTCTCCCCCACCCCCCGACCCGTACAGCCCCCTCCCCCCTGACCCGTACAGTTCCATCTCCCCGACCCGTACAGTCCCGTCTCCCATTCCCCCCGACCCGTACAGTCCCATCTCCTCTCCCCCACCCCGACCCGTACAGTCCCCTCCCTCCCGACCCGTACAGTCCCGTCTCCCCCCCCGACCCATACAGTCCCCTCTACCCCCCGACCATACAGTCCCATCCCCCCCCCGACCCGTACAGTCCCGTCTCCCCCCCCTCCCCCCCGACCCGTACAGTCCCCTCCACACCGACCCGTACAGTCCCATCCCCCCCCCCGACCCGTACAGTCCCGTCTCCCCGCCCCCCCCGACCCGTACAGTCCCCTCCACACCGACCCGTACAGTCCCATTCCCCCCCCGACCCGTATTGTCCCGTCTCCCCCCCCTCCCCCCCGACCCGTACTGTCCCGTTCCCCCCCCTCCCCCCCGACCCGTACTCTCCCGTCTCCCCCCCCCGACCCGTACAGTCCCCTCCCCCCTGACCCATACAGTTCCATCTCCCCCACCCCCCCCGACCCGTACAGCCCCCTCCCCCCTGACCCGTACAGTTCCATCTCCCCGACCCGTACAGTCCCGTCTCCCCTCCCCCACCCCGACCCGTACAGTCCCCTCCCTCCCGACCCGTACAGTCCCACCCCCCCCGACCCGTACAGTCCCGTCTCCCCTCCCCCCCGACCCGTACAGTCCCCTCCCCCCGACCCGTACAGTCCCATCCGCCCCCCGACCCATACAGTCCCCTCGACCCCCCGACCATACAGTCCCATTCCCCCCCCCCGACCCGTACTGTCCTGTCTCCCCTCCCCCCGACCCGTACAGTCCCGCCCCCCCCTCCCCTCCGACCCGTACAGTCCCATCCCCCCCCGACCCGTACAGTCCCGTCTCCCCGCCCCCCCCGACCCGTACAGTCCCCTCCCCACCGACCCATACAGTCCCATTCCCCCCCTGACCCGTATTGTCCCGTCTCCCCCCCCTCCCCCCCGACCCGTACAGTCCCCTCCCCCCGGCCCGTACAGTCCCAGCCCCCCCCTGACCCGTACAGTCCCGTCTCCCCGCCCCCCCCGACCCGTACAGTCCCCTCCCCACCGACCCGTACAGTCCCATTCCCCCCCCGACCCGTATTGTCCCGTCTCCCCCCCCTCCCCCCCGACCCGTACTCTCCCGTCTCCCCCCCCCGACCCGTACAGTCCCATTCCCCCCCCGACCTGTACAGTCCCGTCTCCCCGCCCCCCCGACCCGTACAGTCCCCTCCCCACCGACCCGTACAGTCCCATTCCCCCCCCGACCCGTATTGTCCCGTCTCCCCCCCCTCCCCACCGACCCGTACAGTCCCATTCCCCCCCCTGACCCGTATTGTCCCGTCTCCCCCCCTCCCCACCGACCCGTACAGTCCCATTCCCCCCCCTGACCCGTATTGTCCCGTCTCCCCCCCCTCCCCCCCGACCCGTACTCTCCCGTCTCCCCCCCCCGACCCGTACAGTCCCATCCCCCCCCCGACCTGTACAGTCCCGTCTCCCCTCCCCCACAACCCATACAGTCCCGTCTCCCCACCCCCCGACCCGCACAGTCCCATCCCCTCCCCCCCCGACCCATACAGTCCCGTCTCCCCTCCCCTCCCGACCCGTACAGTCCCCTCCACCCGACCCGTACAGTCCCATCCACCCCCCGACCATACAGTCCCATTCCCCCCCCCGACCCGTACTGTCCTGTCTCCCCTCCCCCCGACCCGTACAGTCCCATCCCCCCCCCGACCCATACAGTCCCCTCTACCCCCCGACCATACAGTCCCATTCCCCCCCCCGACCCGTACTGTCCTGTCTCCCCTCCCCCCGACCCGTACAGTCCCATCCCCCCCCCGACCATACAGTCCCATTCCCCTCCCTGACCCATACAGTCCTGTCTCCCCTCCCCCCGACCCGTACAGTCCCGCCCCCCCCTCCCCTCCGACCCGTACAGTCCCATCCCCCCCCTGACCCGTATTGTCCCGTCTCCCCCCCCTCCCCCCCGACCCGTACTGTCCCGTTCCCCCCCCTCCCCCCCGACCCGTACTCTCCCGTCTCCCCCCCCGACCTGTACAGTTCCATCTCCCCCACCCCCCCCGACCCGTACAGCCCCCTCCCCCCTGACCCGTACAGTTCCATCTCCCCGACCCGTACAGTCCCGTCTCCCATTCCCCCCGACCCGTACAGTCCCATCTCCCCTCCCCCCCCCTGACCCGTACAGTCCCGTCTCCCCGCCCCCCCCGACCCGTACAGTCCCCTCCCCACCGACCCGTACAGTCCCATTCCCCCACCTGACCCGTATTGTCCCGTCTCCGCCCCCTCCCCCCCGACCCGTACTCTCCCGTTCCCCCCCCTCCCCCCCGACCCGTACTCTCCCGTCTCCCCCCCACGACCCGTACAGTCCCATCCCCCCCCCGACCTGTACAGTCCCGTCTCCCCTCCCCCCCAACCCATACAGTCCCGTCTCCCCACCCCCCGACCCGTACAGTCCCATCCCCTCCCCCCCCGACCCATACAGTCCCGTCTCCCCTCCCCTCCCGACCCGTACAGTCCCGTCTCCCCTCCCCCAACCCGTACAGTCCCATCCACCCCCCCCCGACCCATACAGTCCCGTCTCCCCACCCCCCGACCCGTACAGTCCCATCCCCTCCCCCCCCGACCCATACAGTCCCGTCTCCCCTCCCCTCCCGACCCGTACAGTCCCGTCTCCCCTCCCCCAACCCGTACAGTCCCATCCACCCCCCCCGACCCATACAGTCCCGTCTCCCCACCCCCCTGACCCGTACAGTCCCATCCACCCCCCCCCGACCCGTACAGTCCCGTCTCCCCACCCCCCTGACCCGTACAGTCCCGTCTCCCCTCCCCCCCCGACCCGTACAGTCCCGTCTCCCCACCCCCCTGACCCATACAGTCCCGTCTCCCCACCCCCCTGACCCATACAGTCCCGTCTCCCCACCCCCCTGACCCATACAGTCCCGTCTCCCCTCCCCCCTGACCCATACAGTCCCGTCTCCCCACCCCCCTGACCCATACAGTCCCGTCTCCCCCCCCCGACCCGTACAGTCCCATCCCCCCCCCGACCTGTACAGTCCCGTCTCCCCTCCCCCCTGACCCGTACAGTCCCGTCTCCCCACCCCCCCGACCCGTACAGTCCCGTCTCCCCACCCCCCTGACCCGTACAGTCCCGTCTCCCCTCCCCCCTGACCCATACAGTCCCGTCTCCCCTCCCCCCTGACCCGTACAGTCCCGTCTCCCCTCCCCCCCGACCCGTACAGTCCAGTGTCTCCTCAGACAGCTCACAAGCATTGCATTCTTTTACAGTTATAATGGGTTAACAATACACAATTGCAAACAGGAGAGAATTGGACAGATACTGAATCTAAAAAAAAGGAATTTTTCCATTTATATCGCACCTTTCATGATCTCAGGACGTCCCAAAGCGCTTTACAGTAAATTAAGTATTTTTGGAGTGCAGTCACTGTTGTAATGTAGGAAATGCGGCAGCCAATTTGCGCACAGCAAGCTCCCACAAACAGCAATGAGATAATGACCAGATAATTTGTTTTAGTGATGTTGACTGAGGGATAAATATTGTCCAGGACACTGGGGATAATTCACCTGCTCTTCTTCAAAATAGTGCCATGGGATCTTTTACACCTACCTGAGAAGGCAGACAGGACCTCGGTTTAACGTCTCATCAGAAAGACAGCACCTCCGATAGTGCAGCACTCCCTCAGCACTGCATTGGAGTGTCAGCCTGAATTATGTGCTCAAGTCTCTGGAGTGGGACGTGAACCCACAACCTTCTGACTCAGAGGCAAGAGTGCTACCCACTGAGACATGGCTGACATTAACTTCGAACATCTAACATTCTGTAATATTATAGATTAATTGCTGTAAATCAAGCCTTCGCATTTAGTTTGAAATAACAACATATGCACTGTGCAGAATGAAATCGTCGTACGATTTAACAAAGATTTTACCTGCGGTTCCTAGTCAGGTGTGGACAGGTGCGGAGGATGCCCAGGTTCAGTTTATCTATTTTGTAGTGGCTTTAAGTGAAACTGGTTGAACTCTTTTATAGCGTTTAGTAACAAACCCTTTTCACTACAGTTGTAATAATTAACCGTAAGCACATTTTGATTGTGCATGAGATTGGGGCTTCAGAATCTGAGGAGGCAGGGAGCTGGTTGTGCGGTTTATTGAACCATCTATCAGCAACACCCATTGTTTTATGACGGGGAATGAAAATCAGATTAAGTAAACAGAAAGGGACTGATCACCTTGATTGGCCAGGAGTGAGGAAACAGGGAAGGTTCAATGAGACAGTAAGGGAGAGAAGGGTGAATCAGCAAGTTTTATTACTAGGATGTGGAAAATCGGGACCTTGCTGATAAGGGTGAAGATTCAGTCTGACAATGTTATATCTAGTTGGGCAAATTGCCCCATTGTTTGTGAATGATGCCACACACAGCCAGGTAAGAGGCTCGGTCCTCCATCAATGCTGCAAGAGCTCAGCGTCACTGGCACTGCATTCACTCCAACCCCTGCGGCCACAAGCAAAACTATTCACAATACCTGCCCCAACGTCAAATCTAAAACCGAAATTGCAAGTTCTGCGGCTCTCCCACAGGAATCTCACATGGATCAATAGCTTTTACACATTGTTGTCCAGTCTTAAAGAAATGTATGGTGGGAAAGTTTGAGGTTTGGTGCGAAACCTATTACTTCCTGATGGTACTGAGTGGCGTGGTGAGAGACAGTCACCGTCAACAAGTAACCATGAAGGAGAAACCCTCTGAGACTGAGTGTGTAATTACTGTGAGAATGTGTCTGTAAAGACTGAGTGTGTAACTCATTGGTGTTCAAAAGAATGAGAGATGATCTTATCGAAACATATAAGATAATGAGGGGGCTCAACAAGGCGGATACAGAGAGGATATTTCCACTCATAGGGGAAACTAAAACTAGGGTACTGTCATGTATGTATTTTAGGGATCACTAGCCACTAGATGGCGTCACTGTTGGAGGCCATTGGGCTGCATGCACGTGTGTGCAGCCCAAGTATAAAAGGCCAGCCATTTTGTATATTAGTCACTTTGAGCCTTAATAAAGCAGAGCCAAGGTCATACCTCTTGGAGTTAAACAGTACTCGGTCTAACAGTTATTGCATACACAACATTTGGCGACGAGGCAACAAGAACCTTTGCACGCAAAAATGAGCACAATTGGATTGTTGAAGCGATTTGTGGAAGGAGAAGATTGGGCAGACTTTGTGAGACGTTTGAGCCAGTTCTTCATGGCTAACAAAATGGAGGAGGTCGGCAAAGCAGATCGGCAACGGGCGGTGTTCCTCACGGTTTGCGGTCCAAAAATTTATGGTCTGTTAAAGAATCTACTCCTGCCTGTGAGTCCAACAGAGATGATGTATGAAGAGTTGTGTACACTGGTACAGGACCACCTTAAGCCAGACGCAGGCATCATCATCTCGAGATACAGATTTTACACAAACGTTCACTCAGAGGGCCAGAATGCGGCGGAATTCATTGCCGAGCTGAGACGTCTAGCGGGACCGTGTAAGTTCGGGGCTGTGTTGGCAGACATGCTACGGGACTTCTTTATAATCGGCATCAAGCACGAGGTGATCCTGCGTAAACTACTGGTGGTGGAGACGTTGGACTTGAACAGGGCCATCACGATCACTCTGTCATGCCTGACGACGGATAGAAGTCTAAAGCAGGTATCAGTGAAAAATCGAAACTCGGCAAGTACTGTAAATATGATTGATTTGGCGTTTGGCAGAGCAGCACATGGCAGGGCCTATCCGACTGTGTACGCGAAACCTGTGGCTGCCCAAAGTCCACCAGCGGGAATGCATCCAATTTCTCCATGTTGGGGTTGTGGGGGAAATCACCACCAGCAGTGCCAATGTAAGCAATATAGTTGCAAAGGTTGTCTGAGAGCGGGGCATCTCCAGCGCAAGTGTCTGCAGATGAGCAAGCGTGCTGCAATACACCAAGTGGAGGATGATGGTCAGACTAGTGCGGATCCGGATTCGCAATCTGAGATACCAGAGGAGGAAGTTTATAGACTGTACTCATTCCTAACTAAGATCAAACCGATAATAATCAACGTGAAATTTAATGGGGTGCCGGTATTGATGGAACTGGACACGGGGGCGAGTCAACCGATAATGAGTCAGAGAGCATTCGACAAGCTGTGGGATACTAAGGCTGTGAGGCCCAGGCTGAGTCCAGTCAATGCCAAGTTGCGCACGTACACCAAAGAATTCATAACGGTGATTGGCAGTGCCACAATTGAAGTGTTGTATGACGGTGTGGTTCATGAGTTACCGCTATGGATTGTCCCAGGCAATGGCCCAACGCTGTTCACCAGGAACTGGCTTAAAAAAATCAAATGCGACTGGAACGACATCAAGGCATTGTCATTGGAGAAAGATACATGTGCCCAAGTACTGAGCAAGTTCCCCTCGCTGTTCGAACCAGGCATCAGCCACTTCACGGGAGCCAAGGTGCAGATCCACGTGGACTCGGATGCAAGACCCATCCATCATAAGAACATAAGAATTAGGAACAGGAGTAGGCCATCTAGCCCCTCGAGCCTGCCCCGCCATTCAACAAGATCATGGCTGATCTGGTCGTGGACTCAGCTCCACCTACCCGCCCTCTCCCCGTAACCCTTAATTCCCTTATTGCTTAAAAATCGATCTATCTGTGACTTGAAAACATTTAATGAGCTAGCCTCAACTGCTTCCTTGGGCAGAGAATTCCACATATTCACAACCCTCTGGGAGAAGAAATTCCTTCTCAACTCGATTTTAAATTGGCTCCTCCGTATTTTGAGGCTGTGCCCCCTACTTTAGTCTCCCCCACCAATGGAAACAACCTCTCTGCCTCTATCTTGTCTATCCCTTTCATGATTTTAAATGTTTCTATAAGATCACCCCTCATCCTTCTGAACTCCAAGGAGTAAAGACCCAGTCTACTCAATCTATCTTCATAAGGTAACACCCTCATTTCTCGAATCAGCCTAGTGAATCGTCTCTGTACCCCTTCCAAAGCTAGTATATCCTTCCTTAACTAAGGTGACCAAAACTGCACGCAGTACTCCAGGTGCGGCCTCACCAATACCTTATACAGTTGCAGCAACACCTCCCTGCTTTTGTACTCCATCCCTCTCGCAATGAAGGCCAACATTCCATTCGCCTTCCTGATTACCTGCTGCACCTGCAAACTAACCTTTTGGGATTCATGCACAAGGACCCCCAGGTCCGTCTGCACCACAGCATGTTGTAATTTCTCTCCATTCAAATAATATTCCCTTTTACTGTTTTTTTTTCCCAAGGTGGATGACCTCACACTTTCCGACATTGTATTCCATCTGCCAAACCTTAGCCCATTCGCTTAACCTATCCAAATCTCTTTGCAGCCTCTCTGTGTCCTCTACACAACCCGCTTTCCCACTAATCTTAGTGTCATCTGCAAATTTTGTTGCACTACACTCTGTCCCCTCCTCCAGGTCATCTATGTATATTGTAAACAGTTGTGGTCCCAGCACTGATCCCTGTGGCACACCACTAACCACTGATTTCCAACCGGAAAAGGACCCATTTATCCCAACTCTCTGCTTTCTGTTAGCCAGCCAATTCTCTATCCATGCTAATACATTTCCTCTGACTCCGCGTACCTTTATCTTCTGCAGTAACTTTTTGTGTGGCACCTTATCGAATGCCTTTTGGAAATCTAAATACACCACATCCATCGGTACACCTCTATCCACCATGCTCGTTATATCCTCAAAGAATTCCAGTAAATTAGTTAAACATGATTTCCCCTTCATGAATCCATGCTGCGTCTGCTTGATTGCACTATTCCTATCCAGATGTCCCGCTATTTCTTCCTTAATGATAGTTTCAAGCATTTTCCCCACTACAGATGTTAAACTAACCGGCCTATTGTTACCTGCCTTTTGCCTGCCCCCTTTTTTAAACAGAGGCGTTACATTAGCTGCTCTCCAATCCGCTGGTACCTCCCCAGAGTCCAGAGAATTTTGGTAGATTATAACAAATGCATCTGCTATAACATCCGCCATCTCTTTTAATACCCTGGGATGCATTTCGTCAGGACCAGGGGACTTGTCTACCTTCAATCCCATTAGTCTGTCCAGCACTATCTCCCTAGTGATAGTGATCATCTCAAGGTCCTCTCTTCCCACATTCCTGTGACCAGCAATTTTTGGCATGGTTTTTGTGTCTTCCACTGTGAAGACGGAAGCAAAATAATTGTTTAAGGTCTCAGCCATTTCCACATCTCCCATTATTAAATCCCCCTTTTCATCTTCTAAGGGACCAACATTTACTTTAGTCACTCTTTTCCATTTTATATATCTGTAAAAGCTTTTACTATCTGTTTTTATGTTTTGCGCAAGTTTACCTTCATAATCTATCTTCCCTTTCTTTATTGCTTTTTTAGTCATTCTTTGCTGTTGCTTAAAATCTTCCCAATCCTCTAGTTTCCCACTAACCTTGGCCACCTTATACGCATTGGTCTTTGATTTGATACTTTCCTTTATTTCCTTGGTTATCCACAGCTGGTTATCCCTTCTCTTACCGCCCTTCTTTTTCACTGGAATATATTTTTGTTGCGCATTATGAAAGAGCTCCTTAAAAGTCCTCCACTGTTCCTCAATTGTGCCACCGTTTAGTCCTTGTTTCCAGTCTACTTTAGCCAACTCTGCCCTCATCCTACTGTAGACCCCTTTGTTTAAGCATAGTATGCTCGTTTCTGACACAACTTCCTCATCCTCAATCTGTATTACAAATTCAACCATACTGTGATCACTCATTCCGAGAGGATCTTTTACGAGGAGATCGTTTATTTTTCCTGTCTCGTTACACAGGACCAGATCCAAAATGGCTTGCTCCCTTGTAGGCTCTGTTACATACTGTTCTAAGAAACAATCCCGTATGCATTCTATGAATTCCTCCTCCAGGCTACCCCCTGCGATTTGATTTGACCAATCGATATGTAGGTTAAAATCCCCCATAACTACTGCCGTTCCTTTTTCACATGCCTCCATTATTCCCTTGATTATTGCCCGCCCCACCATGAAGTTATTATTTGGGGGCCTATAAACTACACCGACCAGTGACTTTTTCTCCTTACTATCTCTAATCTCCACCCACAATGATTGAACATTTTGTTCATTGGAGCCAATATCATCCCTCACAACTGCCCTGATATCATCCCTTATTAACAGAGCTACCCCACCTCCCTTCCCATCCTGCCTATCTTTCCGAATCGTTAGATACCCCTGTACGTTTAATTCCCAGTCCTGGCCACCTTGCAACCATGTCTCTGTAATGGCCACCAAATCATACCCATTTGTAATGATTTGTGCCGTCAACTCATTTACTTTATTTCTAATGCTGCGTGCATTTAGGTAGAATGTTTTCATCCTAGTTTTTAAACCATGATTTTTAGTTTTTACCCCTCCTGCAGCCCTTTTATATTCAGTGGCCCTTTTTGTTTCTTGCCTTTGGTTTCTCTGCCCTCCACTTTTACTCATCTCTTTCCTGTCTTTTGTTTTTGTCTCCTTTTTGTTTCCCTCTGTCTCCCTGTATTGGTTCCCATCCCCCTGCCATATTAGTTTAACTCCTCACCAACAGCACTAGCAAACACTCCCCCTAGGACATTGGTTCCGTTCCTGCCCAAGTGCAGACCGTCCAGTTTGTACTGGTCCCATCTCCTCCAGAACCTGTTCCAATGCCCCACGAATTTGAATCCCTCCCTGCTGCACCACTGCTCAAGCCACGTATTCATCTGTGCTATCCTGCGATTCCTACTCTGACTAGCACGTGGCACTGGTAGCAATCCCGAGATTACTACTTTTGAGGTCCTACTTTTTAATTTAACTCCTAGCTCCTGAAATTCGTCTCGTAGGACCTTATCCCTTTTTTTTTACCTATGTCGTTGGTACCAATGTGCACCACGACAACTGGCTGTTCTCCCTCACTTTTCAGAATGTCCTGCACTCGCTCGGAGACATCCTTGACCCTTGCACCAGGGAGGCAACATACCATCCTGGAGTCTCGATTGTGGCCGCAGAAACGCCTATCTATTCCCCTTATGATTGAATCCCCTATCACTATCGCTCTCCCACTCTTTTTTATGCCCTCCTGTACAACAGAGCCAGCCATGGTGCCATGAACTTGGCTGCTGTTGCTCTCCCCTAATGAGTCATCTCCCTCAAAAAGCTCGGGCAGTTCTATATATGATGTGGGAGAAGGTCAAAACCAAACTGGGCAGACTCCAGCGTGGAGGAATCATATCACCGGTTGAATTTAATGAATGGGCCAGCCCCATTGTTCCTGTTCTGAAAAGTGATTGCACAGTCAGAATCTGTGGAGACTATAAATCTACGATCAACAGGGTTTCGAAACAGGATCAGTACCCGTTACCGAAGGCTGATGATTTGTTTGCAACGCTAGATAGGGGGATATCGTTCACCAAACTGGACTTGACGTCAGCCAACATGACACAGGAGCTGGTCGAGATGTCGAAGAGACTTACGTGCATTAACACACATAAAAGACTATTTATTTATCCCTTTTGGAATTCGCTCGGCTGCAACAATATTTCAGTGGGACATGGAGAGTCGACTGAAGTCCGTTCCCAGAACCGTCGTGTTCCAAGGTAACATCCTGATCACAGGTCGTGACTCCGAGGAACATCTGAACAACCTGGAAGAGGTTCGACATTGTCTCGACAAAGTGGGACTCAGACTGAAACGCTTGAAGTGTATCTTCATGGCACCAGATGTCGAATTCCTGGGGAGGAAAATTGCTGCTGACGGCATCAGGCCCACGGACACGAAAACCAAGGCCATCAAGAATGCACCCAAGCTGCAGAATGTGACGGAGCTGTGTTCGTTCCTGGGTCTACTCAACTACTTCGGTAACTTCCTACCTAAATTGAGCACCTTATTAGAACCATTGCTAAGAAAAGGGTGTGGGGTGCGTCCTCAAGACAAAGCTTTTGAGAAAGCCACTAATCTGCTTTGCTCTAACAAGCTGCTGGTACATTATGACCCATGTAAACGTTTAGTATTGGCCTGTGATGCTTCGTCATATGGAATTGGTTGCGTACTCTAACAAGCTAATGAGTCGGGTAAACTTCAACCAGTCGTGTATGCTTCAAAAAGTTTGTCTAAAGCGGAAAGAGGCTCCAGCATGGTAGAGAAAGAAACACTAGCCGTGTGTATGGGATTAAAAAGATGCATCAGTACCTGTTTGGTTTTCGGTTTGAACTGGAGACAGATCACAAGCCGCTCACTTCACTGTTCTCTGAAAACAAAGGTATCAATACCAATGCTTCATCCCGCATCCAGAGATGGGCGCTGACATTATCCGCTTATGATTATGTCATTCGCCATAGACCTGGCACTGAGAATTGTGCCGATGCTTTGAACCGTCTGCCGTTGCCCACACCGGAGGTGGAAACGCCACAACCGGCGGACCTATTGTTAGTTATGGATGCTTTTCAGAGTGAAGGAACCCCTGTCACGGCTCAATAAGTTAAGACCTGGACCAGGCAGGACCCGATTTTATTGGTGGTGAAGAGTTGCATCCTCAAAGGTCTGCCATACCGAAGCAAATGTGCGAGGAGACCAAACCTTACATTCATCGCAAAGTCTATTCAGTTGGATTGTATACTGTGGGGCAATCGTGTTGTTATGCCCAAGAAAGGGAGAGAGAAATTTGTAGGTGAGCTACATAGCACACATCCCAGCATTGTAATGATGAAAGTCATTGCCAGGTCTCATGTATGGTGGCTGGGAATTGACTCTGAGCTGGAATCATGTGTGCATCAGTGCAACACTTGCATGCAGCTCAGCAAAGCACCAGTGGAATCACCGCTGAGTCTGTGGTCGTGGCCGTCGAAACCATGGTCCAGGATCCACATAGACTTTGCAGGTCCCTTCCTGGGGAAGATGTTTTTAGTTGTGGTGGATGCATATTCGAAGTGGATAGAGTGTATAATCATGTCATCCAGCACATCCACAGCTACCATTGAGAATCTCAGTGTAATGTTCACGACACATGGTCTGCCTGACATCGTTGTTAGCGACAACGGTTTGTGCTTCACCAGTCAGGAGTTTCAAGAGTTCATGAAACTCAATGGTATCAAACATGTACGGTCAGCACCATTCAAACCTGCATCCAATGGGCAAGCAGAACATGCTATCCAAATCATAAAACAGAGTATGAAGCGAGTAACCCAAGGGTCACTGCAGACCTGCCTGTCATGCATACTGCTGAGTTACAGGACAAGACCACACACGCTTACCGGGGTCTCGCCTGCTGAACTAATGATGAAGAGAGGCCTTAAGACCAAGCTATCTCTTGTACACTCTGACTTGAATAATAATGTTGAATATAGAAGACAAAGTCAGCAAGGGTATCACGATCATGCAGCTGTGTCATGCGATATTTCTGTAAATGATCCTGTATATGTTCTGAATTATGGTCAGGGTCCCAAGTGGATTGCTGGTACTGTCATGGCCAAGGAGGGCAACAGAGTATTTATTGTCAAGCTCAAAAATGGGCAAAGATGCAGGAAACATATGGATCAGACAAAACTGCGGCATATAGACGTACTGGAATAGTCAGCGGAAGAGACAATCGACGACCAACCAACCTACCCCCAGTCATCAGAGGACTCAGTGATCATCAGTGAATCAGAACTTTCAATCACTGACATGTTCAATGAAAATGGACTTTCAATCCCTGACATGGCCATTGCCACTTCCACCAGGTCAGCCACCCAGCCACCAGTCACAACAGTCTCTGAACATCACCCAAGGCTGGAGTTGGACTGAGGTGGTCAACCCGGGAGCGTAAAACACCGGACCGTCTCAATTTGTAAAGGACTGTATTAATATTTGAGAGGCCTATTGTCACGTATGTACTTTTGGGATCACTAGCCACTAGATGGCGTCACTGTTGGAGGCCATTGGGCTACACGCACGTGTGTGCAACCCAAGTATAAAAGGCCAGCCATTTTGTATATTAGTCACGTTGGGCCTTAATAAAGCAGAGCCAAGATCATACCTCTTGGAGTTAAACAGTACTCAGTCTAACAGTTATTGCATACACAACAGGGACATAGTCTCAGAATAAGGGGCCATCCATTTAAATGAGATGAGGAGGAATTTCTTTTCTCAGATGGTTGTAAATCTGTGGAATTCTCTGCCCCAGAGAGCTGTGGAGGCTGGGTCTTTGAATATATTTCAGGCGAAGATAGACAGATTTGTGAGCGATAAGAGAATAAAGGGTTACGGGGAGTGGGCAGGGAAGTGGAGCTGAGTTCATGATCAGATCAGCCATGATCTTATTAGGGGCCAGGTGGCCTACTCCTGCTCCTATTTCTTATGTTCTTATGTTGATCTGTAATTACTGTGAGAATGTGTCTGTAAAGAGTGAGTGTGTAATTACTGGAAACCATTATCAGGGACAAAATAAACTTTCAATTGGAAAGACATGTGTTAACGAAGGGGCCGTCTTTCTGATGAGACGTTAAACCAAGACCCCGTCTGCTCTCTCAGGTGAACGTAAAAGATCCCACGGCACTATATCAAAGTCGAGCAGGGGAGTTCTCCAGTGTGCTGGCCAATATTTATCCCTCAATCAACATAACAAAAACAGATTATCTGATCATTACCACATTGCTGGTTATGGGAGCTTGCTGTGCGCAAATTAGCTGCTGCCAACAGTGACTACACTTCAAAAGTAGTTCTTTGGCTGTAAAGCACTTTGGGATGTTCTGAGATTGTGAAAGGCGCTATATAAATGCAAGTCTTTCTTTTCTTTGGTCAAGAGGAGCCAGCATGGATTTGATAACGGTGAATCGTGCCTGACTAACGATTGAATTGTTGGATGCGGTAACAGAGAATGTTGATCAAGGCAGTGCTGTAGATGCTGTCGATGCTGTCGATTCTGAAGGCATTTGGCAAAGTACCATAAAGGAGGCATGTTAAGTAGATGGAAGCCCATGGAATTAAGGGGAAAGTGAGGGTATGGGCGGGGAATGAGCTCAGTGACAGGAAGCAGTGGATGGATATTTTCAGACTGGGAGGGGTTTGTAGTGGTGTTCCCCAAGGGCCAGTTTTGGGTCCAACATTTTTTGCAATTGTTATAACCGACCTAGACTTGGGTGTCGGGAGCAACATGATACAGTTTGCAGAGGATACAAAACTTGGCAAAGTAGCAGACAGTGAGGAGGATAGTTATAGACTACAGGATGACATAAGAACATAAGAACATAAGAATTAGGAACAGGAGTAGGCCATCTAGCCCCTCGAGCCTGCTCCGCCATTCAACAAGATCATGGCTGATCTGGCCGTGGACTCAGCTCCACTTGCCCGCCCGCTCCCCGTAACCCTTAATTCCCTTATTGGTTAAAAATCTATCTATCTGTGATTTGAATACATTCAATGAGCTAGCCTCAACTGCTTCCTTGGGCAGAGAATTCCACAGATTCACACCCCTCTGGGAGAAGAAATTCCTTCTCAACTCATTTTTAAATTGGCTCCCCCGTATTTTGAGGCTGTGCCCCTTAGTTCTAGTCTCCCCGACCAGTTGAAACAACCTCTCTGCCTCTATCTTGTCAATCCCTTTCATTATTTTAAATGTTTCTATAAGATCACCCCTCATCCTTCTGAACTCCAACGAGTAAAGACCCAGTCTACTCAATCTATCATCATAAGGTAACCCCCTCATCTCCGGCATCAGCCTAGTGAATCGTCTCTGTACCCCCTCCAAAGCTAGTATATCCTTCCTTAAGTAAGGTGACCAAAACTGACTGGATGGTGAAATGGGCAGAAGCTCGGTGGATGGAGGTCAGTGCGGACAAGTGTGAAGTGATGCACTCTTCGAGGACTAATATGGACTAATATAGAAATTCAATAGCGCGGGAAAACAAGTTTAGCTTAAGAGAATAGGTTCATTCACCAACCCTGAAAAATATTTGCCTCTAACGTTGGTTTGCTTTAATTCGTTGTGCACAGCAGGCGGTTATCAAAACGTGGGAGACTCCCCTCATTCAAGGTGATCTCATTTTGATTGGCAGCTCGGCAATTAAATTGTCGGCACAGAGAGTTGGGGGAAGATTATAATTTCATGTTTTGGCTTCCTCTCTTATCTCTCTGAGTAGAAAAGAAAAGATTGCGATAGATTTGAATTTGGAAGAATGCGAGAGAGAGAGAGAGAGACCTTGGGGGAGAAATTGGCCAACCCCTGAAAACCGGCGTGCGAGTTGCAATCAGTGATGAACCCATATGCGACTGTGTGGTGGAGCATGAAGCGTCCAGCACCAACGGCACAAGGCTTTGTGCAAGCCCTGGAGCCCATCCTTTCCAACATGGAATGGGCGGTCACCACCATCAGCACATCTGTGGAGCCCACCGTGATGGCCAAGGTCACAGTTTCCATTGCAGTTCAGGTGCAATTGACCCAACGTCGGGAGCTCAGACTGCCAGCATAGATCCGGAGATCACTGTTGAAAGGGGCTTCCAGGGCATCACAGCACTCCATCAATCTGTCCTCCAACAGATTACTAGGATTGCTGAGGTGCCCCATGGGACTGGCAGGGCTCCATGGAGCACAATGAGTCCCTCAGGAAGACAACATTCATCCTCCCAACCCTGCCACTCCACCAGTGCCCTTGCTGTTGCCTGTCAGCCAGCCAGCCCAGACTGCTGCCACCCAGGCCAAGGTGGTGCAGTCTACAGCCGGGCCTTCTAGGCCCAGAGCTACTCGAGGGCATCTGCAAGGCCATCTGTAGTATCCCCCACGGACAGTTAGCAGCCTCCCACCAGCCATGCTGAACCCACTGGGGTAGCGCCGCTGAGCACTAGCGGACGTAAAGATTCACAGAGGATAGGCACTGAGGAATGAAGGAGAGTGATTAGTCCATTTTTTCAGGCATTATGTCATGATTAAATTCATGAATTTGGATTGAAATGTCCATTTTTGGTGGTTTCTATTTGTCTGTTGTCAGAAACTGGGTGATGTGATGGTCAGTGAGTCCTGGGTCAGTGAGTCAGTGGGTCCTGGGTCAGTGGGTCAGTGAGTCAGTGAGTCAGTGAGTCAGTGGGTCAGTGGGTCCTGGTTCAGTGGGTCAGTGGGTCCTGGGTCAGTGGGTCAGTGGGTCCTGGGTCAGTAGGTCCTGGGTCAGTGGGTCCTGGGTCAGTGGGTCAGTGGGTCAGTGGGTCAGTGGGTCCTGGGTCAGTGGGTCAGTGGGTCAGTGGGTCCTGGGTCAGTGGGTCAGTGGGTCAGTGGGTCCTGGGTCAGTGGGTCAGTAGGTCCTGGGTCAGTGGGTCCTGGGTCAGTGGGTCAGTGGGTCAGTGGGTCCTGGGTCAGTGGGTCAGTAGGTCCTGGGTCAGTGGGTCAGTGGGTCCTGGGTCAGTGGGTCAGTAGGTCCTGGGTCAGTGGGTCAGTGGGTCCTGGGTCAGTGGGTCAGTGGGTCAGTGGGTCAGTGGGTCCTGGGTCAGTGGGTCAGTGGGTCCTGGGTCAGTGGGTCAGTGGGTCCTGGGTCAGTGGGTCAGTGGGTCCTGGGTCAGTGGGTCAGTGAGTCAGTGAGTCAGTGACTCAGTGGGTCAGTGGGTCCTGGTTCAGTGGGTCAGTGAGTCAGTGAGTCAGTGAGTCAGTGGGTCAGTGGGTCCTGGTTCAGTGGGTCAGTGGGTCAGTGGGTCAGTGGGTCCTGGGTCAGTGGGTCAGTGGGTCAGTGGGTCAGTAGGTCCTGGGTCAGTGGGTCAGTGGGTCCTGGGTCAGTGGGTCAGTAGGTCCTGGGTCAGTGGGTCAGTGGGTCCTGGGTCAGTGGGTCAGTAGGTCCTGGGTCAGTGGGTCAGTGGGTCCTGGGTCAGTGGGTCAGTGGGTCAGTGGGTCAGTGGGTCCTGGGTCAGTGGGTCTTGGGTCAGTGAGTCAGTGGGTTCTGTGTCAGTGAGTCAGTGGGTCAGTGAGTCGTGGGTCAGTGAGTCAGTGAGTCAGTGGGTCCTGGGTCAGTGTGCCAGTGGGTCCTGGGTCAGTGAGTCAGTGGGTCAGTGAGTCGTGGGTCAGTGAGTCAGTGGGTCAGTGAGTCGTGGGTCAGTGAGTCAGTGTGTCAGTGGGTCCTGGGTCAGTGAGTCAGTGGGTCAGTGGGTCAGTGGGTTCTGGGTCAGTGGGTCAGTGGGTCCTGGGTCAGTGTGTCAGTGGGTCCTGAGTCACTGAGTCAGTGGGTCAGTGGGTCAGTGGATCCTGGGTCAGTGGGTCAGTGGATCCTGGGTCAGTGAGTCAGTTGTTCCTGGGTCAGTGGGTCAGTGGGTTCTGGGTCAGTGTGTCCTGGGTCAGTGGGTCAGTGGATCAGTGGGTCCTGGGTCAGTGTGTCCTGGGTCAGTGGGTCAGTGGATCAGTGGGTCCTGGGTCAGTGGGTCAGTGGGTCCTGGGTCAGTGGGTCAGTGGGTCCTGGGTCAGTGGGTCAGTGGATCCTGGGTCAGTGGGTCAGTGGGTCCTGGGTCAGTGGGTCAGTGGGTCAGTGGGTCAGTGGGTCAGTGGGTCAGTGGGTCCTGGGTCAGTGGGTCAGTGGGTTCTGGGTCAGTGGGTCAGTGGGTCCTGGGTCAGTGGGTCAGTGGGTTCTGGGTCAGTGGGTCCTGGGTCAGTGGGTCAGTGGGTCCTGGGTCAGTGGGTCAGTGGATCCTGCGTTAGTGGGTCCTGGGTCAGTGGGTCAGTGGGTCCTGGGTCAGTGGGTCAGTGGATCCTGGGTCAGTGGGTCCTGGGTCAGTGGGTCAGTGGGTCAGTGGGTCAGTGGGTCAGTGGTTCCTGGGTCAGTGGGTCAGTGGGTCAGTGGGTTCTGGGTCAGTGAGTCAGTGGGTCCTGGGTCAGTGTGTCAGTGGGTCCTGGGTCAGTGTGTCAGTGGGTCCTGAGTCAGTGAGTCAGTGGGACAGTGGGTCAGTGGGGCAGTGGGTCAGTGGATCCTGGGTCAGTGAGTCAGTTGTTCCTGGGTCAGTGGGTCAGTGGGTCCTGAGTCACTGAGTCAGTGGGTCAGTGGGTCAGTGGGTCAGTGGATCCTGGGTCAGTGGGTCAGTGGATCCTGGGTCAGTGAGTCAGTTGTTCCTGGGTCAGTGGGTCAGTAAGTCAGTGGGTCAGTGGGTCCTGGGTCAGTGTGTCCTGGGTCAGTGGGTCAGTGGGTCCTGGGTCAGTGGGTCAGTGGGTTCTGGGTCAGTGGGTCCTGGGTCAGTGGGTCAGTGGGTCCTGGGTCAGTGGGTCAGTGGATCCTGCGTCAGTGGGTCCTGGGTCAGTGGGTCAGTGGGTCCTGGGTCAGTGGGTCAGTGGATCCTGGGTCAGTGGGTCCTGGGTCAGTGGGTCAGTGGGTCAGTGGGTCAGTGGGTCAGTGGTTCCTGGGTCAGTGGGTCAGTGGGTCAGTGGGTTCTGGGTCAGTGAGTCAGTGGGTCCTGGGTCAGTGTGTCAGTGGGTCCTGAGTCAGTGAGTCAGTGGGACAGTGGGTCAGTGGGTCCTGGGTCAGTGGATCAGTGAGTCTGTGGGTCAGTGGGGCAGTGGGTCAGTGGGTCCTGGGTCAGTGGGTCAGTGGGTCAGTGACTCAGTGGGTCAGTGGGTCAATGGGTCAATGGGTCCTGGGTCAGTGGGTCCTGGGTCAGTGGGTCAGTGGATCAGTGGGTCAGTGGGTCAGTGGGTCCTGGGTCAGTGGGTCAGTGGGTCAGTGGGTCAGTGGGTCAGTGGTTCCTGGGTCAGTGGGTCAGTGGGTCAGTGGGTTCTGGGTCAGTGAGTCAGTGGGTCCTGGGTCAGTGTGTCAGTGGGTCCTGAGTCAGTGAGTCAGTGGGACAGTGGGTCAGTGGGTCCTGGGTCAGTGGATCAGTGAGTCTGTGGGTCAGTGGGGCAGTGGGTCAGTGGGTCCTGGGTCAGTGGGTCAGTGGGTCAGTGACTCAGTGGGTCAGTGGGTCAATGGGTCAATGGGTCCTGGGTCAGTGGGTCCTGGGTCAGTGGGTCAGTGGATCAGTGGGTCAGTGGGTCAGTGGGTCCTGGGTCAGTGAGTCAGTGGGTCAGTGGTTCCTGGGTCAGTGGGTCAATGTGTCAGTGGATCCTGGGTCAGTGGGTCAGTGGGTCCTGGGGTCAGTGGGTCAGTGGGTCCTGGGTCAGTGGGTCATTGGGTCATGGGTCAGTGGATCCTGGGTCAGTGGGTCCTTGGTCAGTGAGTCAGTGGGTCAGTGGGTCCTGGGTCAGTGGGTCAGTGGGTTAGTGGGTCAGTGGGTCAGTGGGTCCTGGGTCAGCGGGTCAGTGGGTCAGTGGATTCTGGGTCAGTGGGTCGTGGGTCAGCAGGTCAGTGGGTCAGTACGTCAGTGGGTCAGATGGTCAGTAAGTCCTGGGTCAATGGGTCAGTGAGTCCTGGGTCAATGGGTCAGTGGGTCAGTGGGTCAGTGGCTCCTGGGTCAGTGGGTCCTGGGTCAATGGGTCAGTGAGTCCTGGGTCAATGGGTCAGTGGGTCCTGGGTCAGTGGGTCAGTGGGTCTTGGATCAGTGGGTCAGTGGATCAGTGGGTCAGTGGGTCATTGTGTCCTGGGTCAGTGGGTCAGTGGGTCCTGGGTCAGTGGGTCAGTGGGTCAGTTAGTCCTGGGTCAATGGGTCAGTGGGTCAGTAGATCCTTGGTCAGTGTGTCAGTTGCTCCAGGGTCAGTGGGTCAATGGGCCCTGGGTCATGGCTCAGTGGGTCAGTGAGTCTTGGGTCAGTGGGTCAGTGGGTCCTGGGTCAGTGGGTCAGTGGGTCATTGTTTCCTGGGTCAGTGGGTCAGTGGGTCCTGGGTCAGTGGGTCCTGGGTCAGTGGGTCATGACTCAGTGGGTCCTGGATCAGTGGGTCAGTGGCTCAGTGGGTCCTGGGTTAGTGGGTCAGTGGGTCCTGGGTCAGTGGGTCAGTGGGTCAGTGGGTCAGTGGGTCAGTGGGTCCTGGGTCAGTGGGTCATGACTCAGTGGGTCCTGGATCAGTGGGTCAGTGGCTCAGTGGGTCCTGGGTTAGTGGGTCAGTGGGTCCTGGGTCAGTGGGTCAGTGGGTCCTGGGTCAGTGGGTCAGTGGGTCCTGGGTTAGTGGGTCAGTGGGTCCTGGGTCAGTGTGTCCTGGGTCAGTGGGTCAGTGGATCAGTGGGTCCTGGGTCAGTGGGTCAGTGGGTCAGTGGGTCCTGGGTCAGTGGGTCAGTGGATCAGTGGGTCAGTGGGTCCTGCGTCAGTGGGTCAGTAGGTCAGTGGGTCATGGGTCAGTGGGTCAGTGGGTCCTGGATCAGTGGGTCAGTGGGCCAGTGTGACCTGGGTCAGCGGGTCAGTGGGTCCTGGGTCAGTGGATCAGTGGGTGATGTGATGGATAGTGGGTTAGTGGGTCAGTGGGTGAAGTGATGGGCAGTGGGTGATGTGATAGGCAGTGGGTGATGTGATGGGCAGTGGGCGATGTGATGGGCAGTGAGCGATGTGATGGGCAGTGGGTGATGTGATGGGCAGTGGGCGATGTAAAGGTCAGTGGGTGATGTGATGGGCAGTGGGTGATGTGATGGGCAGTGGGCAATGTGATGGGCAGTGGGCGATGTGATGGGCAGTGGGTGATGTGATGGGCAGTGGGCGATGTGATGGGCAGTGGGTGATGTGACGGTCAACGGGCGATGTGACGGTCAGCGGGCGATGTGATGGGCAGTGGACGATGTGATGGGCAGTGGGCGATGTGATGGGCAGTGGGTGATGTGATGGGCAGTGGGCGATGTGATGGGCAGTGGGTGGTGTGATGGGCAGTGGGTGATGTGATGGGCAGTGGGCGATGTGATGGGCAGTGAGCGATGTGATGGGCAGTGGGTGATGTGATGGGCAGTGGGCGATGTAAAGGTCAGTGGGTGATGTGATGGGCAGTGGGTGATGTGATGGGCAGTGGGCAATGTGATGGGCAGTGGGCGATGTGATGGGCAGTGGGTGATGTGATGGGCAGTGGGCGATGTGATGGGCAGTGGGTGATGTGACGGTCAACGGGCGATGTGACGGTCAGCGGGCGATGTGATGGGCAGTGGACGATGTGATGGGCAGTGGGCGATGTGATGGGCAGTGGGTGATGTGATGGGCAGTGGGCGATGTGATGGGCAGTGGGTGGTGTGATGGGCAGTGGGTGATGTGATGGGCAGTGGGCGATGTAACGGTCAGCGGGCGATGTGATGGGCAGTGGGTGGTGTGATGGGCACTGGGTGGTGTGATGGGCAGTGGGTGATGTGATGGGCAATGGGCGATGTGACGGTCAACGGGCGATGTGATGGGCAGTGGGTGATGTGATGGGCAGTGTTAGAGGAAAGGTAACATGCGTGGAACTGTTAAAAGAAAGAAACATTTGCATTTCTATAGTGCCGTTCACAATCACCGGACGTCTTTACAGCCCTGTTGAATTGTAGTCACTGTTGTAATGTGGGAAACACGGCAGCCAATTTGCGCACAGCAAGCTCCCACAAGCAGCAACGTGATAATGAGCAGATAATCTGTTTAGCGTTGTTGATTGAGGGATAAATATTGATCAGGACACTCGGTCCCCTCATCTTCTTCGAAATAGTGGCAAGCGATATTTTACATCTTACAGCGAGCACAGGGGGTGATGGGTGATCAGAACTTGGAGCGAGTTAGGACACGGGCTGCCGAGTTTTGGATGACCTCAAGTTTACATAGTGTAGAATGTGGGAGGCCAGCCAGGAGTACGTTTGAATAGTCGAGTCAAGAGGTAACAAAGGCACGGATGAGGGTTTCAACAGCAGAAGAGCTGAGGCAAGGGGCGGAGATGGGCGATGTTACGGAGGTGGAAATAGGCGGTCTTAGTTATGCTGCGGATGTGTGGCTGGAAGCCAAATATGACGCCTAAGTTAGGAACAGTCTGGTTTAGCCTCAGACAGATGCTAAGGAGAGGGATGGAATCACTAGCTAGGGAACGCAGTTTGTGGCGGGGACCAAAGACAATGGGGCAGAAATCCCAGCCTTCCCGGGTACGTGCGGAGTGTGTACGGAGTGTGTACGGAGTGTGTACGGGGTGTGTACGGGGCATGTACGGGGCGTGTCCGGAGTGTGTACGGGGCGCGTACAGGGCGTGTACGGAGCGTGTACGGAGTGTGTACGGGGCGCATACGGGGCGCGCACGGGGCGTGTACGGGGCGTGTATGAGACGCGTATGGGGCATGTACGGGGTGTGTATGGAGTGTATACAGGGCGCGTATGGAGTGTGTACGGGGCGTGTACGGGGCGTGCACGGGGCATGTACAGGGCGTGTACGGGACGCGTATGGGGCCTGTACGGGGTGTGTACGGAGTGAGTACGGAGTGTGTACAGGGCGCGTATGGGGTGCATACGGGGCATGTACGAGGCACGCATGGGGCGCATACGGGACACGAATGGGGTGCGCACGGGGCGTGTATGGGGCGTGTACGGAGTGTGTACGGGATGTGTATGGAGTGTGTACGGACCCGGGAAGGCATCGCAAAAGCCGATTTTCAGCGCACAATGTACATGCGCTGAAACCCAGCTTTTCTGATCGGTCACTCTCTGGTTCTGGCTTGACAGATCCTCCATATCCCCATAGCTAGGACACTCCATGGGCAAGATTGTGGGATTTGCCCGTCTCTTGCCCAGCGAATGTCCTGAAAACTCTTGCACCTGGTAAAAGCAGGCACATAGCGTACTGTTACCAGCGTAAGAGTTTAAAAACATACAAAAACATATAAAAATAACATTTTAAAAAACACATTTTAATGTTAAAAAACCTTGCTCACTAAGGTAAGTTTATTTTTAACCCGAATCACAAAACTTTTTTAAAAAATCGGAAAAATATATATTTTTTCTAAGACATTTATTAACTTTAATTTCAATTAATTTTAATTATGTGACGCGTGTTTTTTATTATGCTGCTTAGTGTGTTTGTTTTTTTTTCTCTTTCGTAGCAATGAGAACTGGTAGATACGGACTTCCCATTGCTATTAATGAGAATACTGCGCCTGATTGGCTGAGCAGTCACATATGACTGCATCGTCTCCATGGGAACCTGGAGGACAGGAGCACGCTCCGCAGCGCGGGAAGAGGAGGCCTCCCCACTAGAATCCCACGCTCCTCCCGGGACCACCAGGTACTTTCGTAAAAATTCTCCGATCGGAGGCGTTCGTCCAAAAGAAGCCTCCCACCGGAATTTCAGGGCCATTGGCTTCGGTCTTCCCAATATTCAATTGGAGAAAATTTCTCCTGATCCAGTACTGGGTGTCGGACAAGCAGTCTGACAAGTTAGAGACCGTGGAGGGGTCGAGAGAAGTGGGGGTGAGGTAGAGCTGGGTACACGTGGAAACTGACGCTGTGTTTTGGATGATGTCGCCAAGGGGCAACATGTAGATGAGAAATAGGAGGGGCCAAGGATAGATCCTTGGGGAACACCAGAGGTAACGCTGCGGGAGCAGGAAGAGAAGCCATTGTAGATTTTCTGGCTACGATTAGATAAGTATGGACAAATGCAGTCCCACCCAGCTGGACGATGGTGGAGAGGCGTTGGAGGAGGATGGAGTGGTCAACCGTGTCAAAGGCTGTGTTGTTAACATATAATGGTCAGTTTGTGCAGCATGCAGCACACTACCATAAATCTTGATACCCGCTCAGCTGAGTACTGCAGGGCTCCTCCAGAGCGGTTCAGGGATTGAGGACGCCGATGGTGTACTGCATAATGTTTCTTATGACAGCAAGACTCTTGCTGTTGGTGTGCTGTGCAGGGGTTCCGGACCAGAGTCACAAGCGATGTCATGGGTGGAGAACCCTTCCACTTGCCATGGTGGGTCAAATACAGTTGGCGCAGAGGACTGGGGTAGAATGAAGCAAGTGTGACTACTGCCAGGATCACCCGCAGGATGCGCTGCCTGTGGTCACACGCCAGCTGCACATTGAGAGTGGAATCCCTTATGGTTCAGGAAAATGGCAGGGATCACATGAGGTGCCACAAAGCTATGTGTGGGCAGTCGTTGGCTCTCTGCACCATGAGGAAGCTCTCGTGCTCGCTCTGCCTGCTTGTCTCTGGCAAAATGGAATGAGTTGAAGCTGTCTCTCTTTGCACAGAGAGCCTCGGTAACCTCCCTTATTCAGCAGTGCCCTGCAAAAGGCGAGACGTTGCTTATATCTTCAGCTGCAGCCTGGAAGGAGCCAGATGCATAAAAGTTAAGAGCCACGGTCACCTCGTTCGCCACTGCTGTCCTCATTCTGCTTTGAGATTGCAGTTGTGGCAACAACAACTTGTATTTATATAGCATCTTAAAGGTAGTAAAACATCGCAAGGTGCTTCGCATTATCGATTATCAAACAAAATTTGACACCGAAGGATTTCAGTCATGACCTCTTTACTCAAGAAAGGACGTCTCGTGCATTGATCCTCGTTGAAGAAAATTGCTCCTTAAAGATCCTCGGCAGATATGGCCTTCTGCTGAGAGCCTTTCTTCCCCTCGCTCTCCTCCTTCCTCTTCCAGAAGCTTGTGGCCTCTCTTCATTCTCCAAGTCATGCTCAGTTCCAAGGTGAATCTCTACCAGGCCACCCATGTCTGGAAGCAACTTGTTTTAGCGCAAGCTTTTAAATGAACAAAAAAGTGCTTCAGCTGCTGTAGTCAAACTTTAGGCAAGTACAGGAATGCTCCAAAAGCATGTACAATTGCAGCAATAGCCAGAAGAAATAGTCTAGAAACGAACCTGCAAGTAGTTGAGAAACCCTGCATGGAATGCTAGTGGGGTTACTTGACGCTCCTTTAACATCCTGCCCACTGATTGACTTAATCTGCCCACTCTGCAGCTGCCGACAGGTGTTAGGTACGCAAGAGCTAACCTCTTTTACAAGATGGCACCGCGCACTTTCCGTCAGAAGTGCGCATCTCGGACTGCATTTTTGAGCATTAGGAGGCCACCGTAGTGCATGGAAATGGTCACAGCAGCACTCAATTTCTCCGAGAGAGCGCGAGCGCGAGAGAGGGGAGGGGACGAGTGTTGTGATGAGGGGAGGGGGGTTTTGTGGAAAGGAGGGAGGGTTTTGGTGAGGGGGGATAGGGTTGTGGGGAGGAGGGATTGTGGTGAGGGGAGGGAGGGTTATGGGGAGGGGAGGGGGTGTTGTGGTGAGGAGAGGGAGGGTTTTGGGGAGGGGAGGGGGATTGTGGTGAGGGGAGGGAGGGTTGTGGGGAGGGGAGGAGGGATTGTGGTGAGGGGAGGGGCTTTGTGGTGAGGGGAGGGGTGGTTGTGGTGAGGGGAGGGGGTTTGTGGTGAGGGGAGGGGCTTTGTAGTGAGGGGAGGGGGGGTTGTGGTGAGGGGAGGGGGTTTGTGGTGAGGGGAGGGGCTTTGTGGTGAGTGGAGGGGGGTTTGTGGTGAGGGGAGGGGGTTTGTGGTGAGGGGAGGGCGTTTGTGGTGAGGGGAGGGGCTTTGTGGTGAGGGGAAGGGGGGGTTGTGGTGAGGGGAGGGGATTTGTGGTGAGGGGAGGGGGTTTGTGGTGAGGGGAGGGGGGGTTGTGGTGAGGGGAGGGGGTTTGTGGTGAGGGGAGGGGGTTTGTGGTGAGGGGAGGGCATTTGTGGTGAGGGGAGGGGCTTTGTGGTGAGGGGAGGGGGGGTTGTGGTGAGGGGAGGGGGTTTGTGGTGAGGGGAGGGCATTTGTGGTGAGGGGAGGGGCTTTGTGGTGAGGGGAGGGGGGTTTGTGGTGAGGGGAGCGGGTTTGTGATGAGGGGAGGGGTTTTGTGGTGAGGGGAGGGGGGATTGTGGTGTGGGGAGGGGGGGTTGTGGTGAGGGGAGGGGGTTTGTGGTGAGGGGAGGGGGTTTGTGGTGAGGGGAGGGGCTTTGTGGTGAGGGGAGGGGGGTTTGTGGTGAGGGAAAGGGGTTTGTGGTGAGGGGAGGGCGTTTGTGGTGAGGGGAGGGGCTTTGTGGTGAGGGGAGGGGGGGTTGTGGTGAGGGGAGGGGGTTTGTGGTGAGGGGAGGGGGTTTGTGGTGAGGGGAGGGCGTTTGTGGTGAGGGGAGGGGGTTTGTGGTGAGGGGAGGGCGTTTGTGGTGAGGGGAGGGGCTTTATGGTGAGGGGAGGGGGGGTTGCGGTGAGGGGAGGGGCTTTGTGGTGAGGGGAGGGGGGGTTGTGGGGAGGGGAGAGGGTTAGGGCTGTGGTGAGGGGGAGGGATGTGATAAGTGGGGGGAGTAAGGGGTGTATGCTTACACCATGTGCAGCTTGTAAATCAGAAGAGATTGTGGGGTGAGGGGGAAGTGGGATGTGAGGAGGAGGATTATGGAGGAGGATACCAGCATCTTGTATTCTTTCAGCCCCGTCACTGGCCACGGGCTCAGCCATGCCCCTCCCAAGAATGGCCAGCGCTGTCTCCTCCTGGGGGGTGAGGTGATGCACGTCCCTCACCAGTTAGGCTCTTGGGCGCTGGTTGTGCAACACCTTTTCCTGAAAGAGAACAGAAAGTGTGTCAGTGAGTGTGGTGCAATGTGTTTGTGTGATGTGCCTGTCATGGTTGAATAGCTGCCAGCGTGTGCAAGCTGTGAGTTGTGGGTGTGAGGCTTGCAGCAGTGGTAAGTGTATGAGGGTGAGGTGAAGCTATGAATGTGAGATATGAGTTGTATTTGGTAAAGAGTTTGGGTAGATAAGTGATGGGGGTGTGGGTGCATTAAGCGGTGTGTGAGGCTAGTGGTGCAGATGGTGGGATATGGCTTGTGAAGATGAATTCACTGACCTTGACCACACGTGTAAGGTCATTAAACCTCTTCCTGCACAGTGTCCAGGTCCTCGGGGCTACACTGCTGGCATTCACCACAGTGGCTATCTGCTCCCACTGTACTTTGCTCTGTTGCCTGGAGAGCCTCCTGGCCTCCTATACAAAGAGCACCTCGCTCCTCCTTGTCACCTCCTGCATCAAGGACTCTAGTGCTGCATTGGAGAAGCTTGGTGTACCCCTTCTCCCCTGTTGAGCCATCATGAATTGAGTTTTTGCACTGTCTTCCTTAGTCAGTTGTATGATGATCTGCAGGCAGAAGGCACCTCCCCTTTAAGAGGTACAGACTGCCTTTAAGTAATGCAGGCAAGCTTTAATTGGTGCTAGCTGTGCATGAACTCTGACCCCCTGCTGAGTGTTCAGCCAATCAGCAGCACATCCAACGCTGGGCTGAGCGCTCCCATCATGCAAAGTTGGCGCACTGCCTGCAGTTCTCCGCAGCTCAAGCCTCGCAATCCCCATGCCCGCTCTCGGAAGCAAACGTATTTCTGGGCCTCTGTCTCCTGCTGCTCAGCCAATTTCCAAATCAGGCCAATAATTTGCCTGCAATGCAATAAGCTTCAGTTTTAACTCCATCTCTTATAAGGGACTTTATCAAATGTTTTCTGGAAGTCCATATAAAGAGCATCCACAGTCACCACTTTACTCACCTCAAAAAAATCAATCAGGTTCGTCAGGCATGACGGGATTGGTTAACAACAGAAAACAGAGAGTCGGGATAAATGGGTCATCTTCCAGTTGACAAACAGTGACTGGTGTGCCGCAGGGATCAGTGCTGGGGCCATAACTATTTACAATCTATATTAATGACTTGGATGAAGGGACCGAGTGTAATGTAGCCAAGTTTGCTGATGATATAAAGATGGGTGGGAAAGTAAATTGTGAGGAGGACACAAAAAATCTGCAAAGGGATATAGACAGGCTAAGTGAGTGGGCAAAAATTTGGCAGATGTGAGGTTATCCACTTTGGCAGAAAAAATAGAAAAGCAAATTATAATTTAAGTGGAGAAAAATAGCAAAGTGCTGCAGTACAGCGGGACCTGGGGGTCCTTGTGCATGAAACACAAAAAGTTAGTATGCAGGTACAGCAAGTGATCAGGAAGGCAAATGGAATATTGGCCTTTATTGTAAGGGGGAGGAGTATAAAAGCAGAGAAGTCCAGCTACAACTGTACAGGGTATTGGTGAGGCCACACCTGGAGTACTGCATATAGTTTTGATCTCCGTATTTAAGGAAAGATATACTTGCATTGGAGGCTGTTCAGAGAAAGCTCACTGGGTTGATTCCGGAGATGAGGGGATTGACTTATGAGGATAGGTTGAGTAGGTTGAGCCTGCACACATTGGAGTTCAGAAGAATGAGAGGTGGTCCTATTGAAGCTTATAAGATAATGAGGGGGCTCGACAAGGTGGATGCAGAGAGGATATTTCCACGCATCAGGGAAACTAAAATTAGGGGATATAGTCTTAGAATAAGGGGCCGCCCATTTAAAACTGTGATGAGGAGGAATTTCTTCTCTAAGAGGGTTGTGAATCTGTGGAATTCTCTGCCCCAGAGATCTGTGGAAGCTGAGTCATTGAATATATTTAAGGTGGAGATAGACAGATTTTCGAGCGATAAGGGAATAAAGGGTTGTGGGGAGCGGGCAGGGAAGTGGAGTTGAGTCCATGATCAGATCAGCCATGATCTTATTAAATGGTGGAGCAGGCTTGAGGGGCCAACTGGCCTACTCCTGCTCCTATTTGTTATGTTCTTATGACCCACCCGTTACAAATCCATGCTGGCTCTCTGATATGATGAATATTTTTAAGGTGTTCAGTCATTAGACTCCAGTAATTTCCAAACAGCAGATGTTAGGCTAATTGTAGTGTGGTGTATGAAATGATACAATGAACTCCATACTGTGAGCCAGTGGCCAGGTGTCACCTGGTCAGTCTTTAATGGCTTCCAGACATGAAGATACAAAGGTGAAGTTCAGGTTATATACCGGGCCCAGCACGAGTGTACCTATGATCCTAGGACCTCCAACGGTAGTGCCCCCTGCTGGTGGGCAGACCTTATGTACATACATTACATCATCCCCCGCCCCCCCCGCCCCCCCAGTTCTTGACACAAGTCCATATTACAAGTTCAGACGGTCCGGAGCCCTTCGCTCCCTGGTTGACCATCTCAGTACAATCCCAGTGCTTTCCGAGTCTCTCACGACTTGGGGTTGGGTGTTGACCACAGTGGGTTCTTCTGATGGCTGGACGTGAGTTGGTTGGTCATCTAAGATCGCAGTGTCTCCTTCCAATTGTTCCAGTTCATCAGTGTGTCTTAGCATGATTTGATCAATGTGTTTCCTACATATGTGTCCATTCTTGAGCTTAACCATATACACCCGGTTACCCTCCTTATCCATAACATTGCCCGGGAGCCACTTGGGCCCTTGACCATGGTTAGGTACATACACTGGGTCATTTACAGATGTCACATGACACTGCGGCGTGGTCGTGATACCGTTGCTGCCGTTGATGTCGGGTTTCAACATGATCGTTAAGGTAAGGATCGACTAGAGAGAGCCTGGTTTTGAGGCCTCTCTTCATCAATAGTTCCGCAGGCAGGACCCGGTGAGCGTGTGTGGCCTTGTCCTGTAACTGAGCAGTATGCGTGATAGGCGTGTCTGTAAGAAACCGTGAGTTACGTGTTTCAGGCTCTGCTTGATGGTTTGAACTGCCCGCTCCGCTTGACCATTGGATGCGGGTTTGAACGGGGCTGACCTCATGAGTTTTATGATGTTGCGTTTCATGAACTCTTGAAACTCCAGGCTCGTGAAACACGGTCCATTGTCGCTGACAACGATGTCTGGTAGACCATGTGTGGCAAACATGGCTCTCAGGTTCTCAATGGTGGCAGTAGAAGTGCTGGATGACAAGGTCACACATTCTATCCATTTGGAGTATGCATCCACCACCACAAAAAACATTTTACCGAGGAAGGGGCCCGCAAAGTCGATGTGGATTCTAGACCACGGTTTGGATGGCCATGACCACAGACTGAGCGAAGCTTCCTTTGGGGCATTGCTTAACTGCATGCAAGTGCTGCACTGATGCACGCATGACTCCAAGTCCGAGTCAATGCCAGGCCACCAAACATGGGTCCTGGCAATGCCTTCATCATGACAATACCGGGATGCGTACTATGTAACTCCCGTACAAATCTCGCCCTGCCTTTCTTGGGCATTACAACATAATTACCCCACAGCAAACAGTCGAACTGGATGGAAAGCTCATCTTTGCGACGGCTGTACGCTTTGGTTTCATCACACATTTCATCACCCATTTCATCACCCATTTCATCACCCATTTCCTTGGGGATGGTCGACCAGAACACAATGTTTTACAACTGAAAGGGTCAGATCCTGGCTGGTCCAGGTCTTAACTTGTTGAGCAGTGACAGGCGACCCTTCACTCTCAAAGGCATCGGTGACCATGAGTAGCTCTGCGGGCAATGGCGTTTCCACCTCCGGTGTGGGCAACAGTAACCGGCTCAATGCATCAGCGCAGTTGTCAGTGCATGGTCTATGGCGAATGACGTAATCATAGGCAGATAATGTCAGCGCCCACCTCTGGATGCGGGACGATGCATTCATACTGATACCTCTATGTTCCGAGGACAACGATATAAGCGGCTTGTAATCGGCTTCCAGCTCGAAGCGAAGCCCAAACAGGTACTGGTGCATTTTCTTTACCCCATAAACACATGCTAAAGCCTCTTTCTCTACCATGCCGTAGGCTCTTTACGCCTTTACGTAGGCTTCAAGACGTGTATGCAACTGGTTGTAGTTTGCCTGATTCATTGGCTTGCTGGAGTACGCAGCCCACCCCATAGGACGACACATCACAGGTCAAAACTAGACGCTTGCATGGGTCATACAGTACCAGTAGCTTGTGGGAACACAACAGATTTCTAGCCTTCTCAAAGGCTGTGTCTTGAATTTAACCCACACCCAGTCGTCTCCTTTCCTGAGCAGCTTGAGCAAAGGCTCGAATACTGTGCTCAATTTGGGTAAGAAGTTACCGAAAAACTTGAGAAGACCCAGGAACGAACGCAGCTCCGTCATATTCTGGGGCCTGGGCACATTTTTGATGGCCTCTGTTTTCGTGTCTGTAGGCCTGATTCTGTCTGCAGCAATCTTTCGTCCAAGGAATCTGACCTCTGGTGCCATGAAAACGCACTTCAAACGTTTCAGCCTGAGTCCCACTTTGTCCAGACGACACAGAACCTCTTCCAGATTGTGCAAGTGTTCAGCGGTGTCACGACCTGTGACTAGGATGTTGTCTTGGAATACCATGGTCCTGGGGACGGATTTCAATTGGCTCTCCATGTTTCTCTGAAATATGGCTGCCGCCGAACGAATGCCAAAAGGGCACCTGCTGTAAATAAATAGCCCTTTGTGCGTGTTGATGCATGTAAGTTTCTTTGATGATTCAACCAGTTCCTGTGTCATGTAGGCCGACGTTAGATCCAATTTGGTGAACGATTTTCCCCGGCTAGCGTTGCAAACAGGTCATCAGCTTTCGGTAGCGAGTACTGATCTTGTTTCAAAACTCGGTTAATCGTGACCTTGTAGTCCCAACAAATCCTGACCATGCCGTCGCTCTTTAACACTGGAACAATGGGACTGGCCCATTCATTAAATTCCACCGGTGAGATGACCCCCTCGCGTTGTAGCCTGTCCAATTCGAGCTCCACCTTTTCTCATCATGTGCGGGATGGGCATTGCGTCTGGGCCGAGGTGAATCTTGGCTCCCTTGAAGCTGCCAATTCCCGGTTCAAACAGTGAGGGAAATTTTCCCAGCACTTGAGCACACAAATCATCGTACCATTTCCATTTTATTTTCTCGAGCCACCTCCTACCGAATAACGATGGGCTGTTGCCCGGGATGATCCATAATGGTAGATCATGAACCGATCCCTTGTATGACACTTACTGCTGCACTACCGATCACTGATATGAGCTCTTTGGTGTAGGTATGCAACTTCGTATTTATCGGACTCAGCTTGGATCTCTCTGCCTTGGTCTCCCATAGCTTTTCGAAAGTCCTCTGGCTCATTATCGATTGACTCGCACCCGTGTCTAATTCCATGGATACCGGCACGCCGTTTAATTTCATTACCAGTTGGCTCTTTGTTAGGAACGCACGTACGCTGTACACTACGTCCTTGGAGCTCTCAAATGCCTAGGGCTGCACCGCCAGACTCACACTGGATTTATCATCATCCACGTGGTGTGTCGCAGCTCGCTTGCTCCGCTGTGGACACGTCCGCTGAAGATACCCCGTCTTCGCACACCCTCTGCATACATACTGCCTGAAGCGGCACTGTTGGGGTCGGTGATTCCCCCCGCAACGCCAACACGTTGAGCTCGGATTTGCGCCCGATGGTGGGCTTTGAGCAGCTCCCGTTCTCGCATGCGCAGTCGAGTAGGCCCTTCCATGTGCAGCTCTGCCAGCCATCGATACAATTTTGTACACAGTACTTGCCGTGGAGTTCGCGATATTTGCTTCGTGCTTTTCTGCGTGGACATGCAAGCCTGGGCCATGGTGATGATCTTGCTGAGGTCCGGCGTCTCCGCAGCCAGCAGCTTACTTACGATCGCCTCATGGTTGACCCTGATCACGAAAAAGTCATGCAGCATGTCTTCCAATGCAGGCCCAAATTTGCAAGGCCCTGCAAGATGTCTCAGGTCGGCAACAAATGCCGTTACATCCTGGCCTTCTAGATGAACATGCGTATAGAAGCGATATCTGGATATGAGGATTCCTTCCATGGGTTTAAGGTGTTCACGAACTAGAGCACACAGTTCTTTGTAATCCTTTTCTGTAGGAAGACTGGGTGAGAGCAGATTCTTGATGAGTGCATAGGTCGTGGGGCCACAGATGGTGAGAAGAACTGCCCTGGGCTTCTCTGCATCCTTGTCTTTGTTTAGGTCGTTTGCCGCGAAATACTGGTCAAGACAATCCGTGAAATCTCCCCAATCCTCTTCCTCATTGAATCTCTTGATAATTCCAACAGTACTCGATCGTGCTGTGCTCGTCATACTTTTGCATGTGTTTGTATTTGCCTCGTCGCCAGTTGTGGTGTATGAAATGATACAATGAACTCCATACTGTGAGCCAGTGACCAGGTGTAACCTGGGCAGTCTTTAATGGCTTCCAGAAGTGAGGATACAAAGGTGAAGTTCATGTTATATACCGGGCCCAGCACCAGTGTACCTGTGACCTGAGGACCTCTGACGGTAGTGCCCCCTGGTGGTGGGCAGACCTTATGTACATACATTTACTAACTTGTCTATAATTCCTGGTTTCCTTCTCTCGCCATTCTTAAATAGTTTGGAATAATGTGCAATTTTTCAATCTAAAGGAACCATTCTTCCTGCATTGAGTGAACTTTAGAAGGTTATAGTTCGGGCATCTGCAGTGTGCTCACCTACTTCCTTTAAACCGTGGGATGGAAACCGTCTGGTCCTGGCGATCCATCACTCTTTATTGCCCTTATTTTCTTCAGTGCATTAATTTTGGTGACTGCCCATCCGTGATTCAATATTCATCTCCTTGGGATGTCCGGCATGTTTCGACTACTGCTTCCTCTACTGTAAATACTGATGCAAAGTAATTGTTCAACATGTCCACCATTTCCTTATTTTCATTTACAATACAGGGTATCAACATTTTCTGTTTTTAAGGGGCCCACATTGCTCTTGAACACCCTCTTTTTCCAAATATAATTGTAATTTTTTGCGATGATTTTGATATTTTAAGTGTTTTTCATGCTCTCTGTTTGTAGCTCTTACTATGTGTTGCCATTTGCTGTTGCCAGGACTGGTGCTAGTTTTTGCAGTGGAAAAGCTGAGCGATGTTAAAAAGATTAAACAAAGAAGCAGCCCAGGGTGGTGTGTTATTAGGAACATGCTATAAGCTACAGCACGAGGTGGATAATCACGGTTGGAAGGAAGGGTAAAAGAGTTGGAATCGTAAGCAGAGAACGAGATAGACAAAAGGGCAAAAACCGGGCAGGCAGCATGGAGTAGCCACGTGTTGGAAAGAAATGTAGAATATTTCCAATCGCAGCTGATAAACAAAGAAAGGGAACTAAGAGATCACAGATTCAAATTCAGAGAAAAAAATCACATAATAAAATGGTGAAAACAGAGAGCGGACCTGGAACCTACAGGAAAAGCTCAAATGGAATTAGCTGAGGAATATGGACGGGTGATGTGACATCACATGCCCAATGAAAAGGGAGGCTCTAGCAGTTGGAGATGGCCTTGCCAGTTACGCAGGCCATGATTGAAGGTGACAGTGATGAGGAGGATGGTGATTCCTGGGGCATTGGGGCCAGTTCTGGTGGCGGTGGGACCTGTACAGGCCGAACGGGTTGCACCTCAACAGAGCCGGGACCAGTATCATCGTTCCTCGTGGGGAGGTACGCTGGTGCTGTTGGGGAGGGGTTAAACTAAGTTGGCAGGGGGATGGACACCAGGATGTAGCATTAGAAAGGAGAAACAAAGGGCATAAAGGATGGGGAGAGACTGATAGCACTAGAGTAAGAAATAGTAAGGTATTTGTCATGTCTGTAGACTAACTGTATAGTCACATAAGGTGTGCCACCAGAGGGCACTGCGGTGGGAGAGCTGAGGGTCACCTGCCTAGGTGTGCAGGGCCCAGTATAAAAGGCTGCCCACCATGCTTGTGCCTCACTCTGGAGTTAAAATAAATGGGACTAAGGTCACAACAGCTCAAGTACAATACTAGACCTCGTCGAGTCATTCATAAGAGTATTAAAGACGTAACAGTATTGAGTGGGATCAGACTGAGAGAGAATACAAGAATGCCTAAGATAGGTTTACAGTGCATGTGTGCAAACGTACGATGTGTGGTGAACAAGGAGGCATTGCTGGATCTGGTTCTGGGGAATGAGGTAGCTCAAGTGGAGCACGTGTCAGTTAGGGAACAGTGATTATAGTATTATAAGGTTTACATTAACTATGGAAAAGGACAAGGAGCAATCTAGAGTAAAAATACTTAATTGAAGTAAGGCCAATTTCAATGCGTTGAGAACGGATCTGGCCCGGGTAAATTGCAATCAAAGATTGGCAGGCCAAACTGATATTGAACAAGGAGTTCCTTTAAAGAGGAGATGGTTTGGGTACAGTCGAGGTACATTCCCACGATGGGGAAGGTAGGGCAACTAAAGACAGAGCTCCCTGGATGATGAAAGAGATGGAGAGTAAGATGAAGCAGAAAAAGGGAGAGTATGAAAGATACCAGATTGAGAATGTTGTGTATGGAGAACGAGTCAGGCTGAACACTGTGAGCTCAAAGTAAAGTGTGAGCTTCGTCTTTTATTGCAGGTCTCCAGAGTGCCTCTCCAACCTGTGAAGCCTCCTTAAATACCTGTGCTCACATGGGATTATGGGATCCCTTGCGACTCCAGGAGATGAGCCCTCTGGTGGCTGTACAGAGTAAATACAAGTCCACATATACAACAACACTTCCCTCCCCGCCCCCCGCCGCAAAGTCAATAGTGTAACTATTTACAATGTGAGTCGATCTGGGGCCCTTCTTGCCCTGGTTGATCGTCTCGGTGTGAAAGCTCGTGTTGTTGAATCATTTATTGGGCCCTCGCTGGGCTGCTGTGCAGCTGGCCTTGCTGGGCTGCCGGTGTGTTGGGCCCTGCAGGGCTGCTTCGTGGTCAACCGTGGTGCCGGTTGCCACTGGTGTGTATGTTGGGGGATCAAAAAAGGTAGGGTCCAAGGTGGGTTGCTCAGGATAGTCCATGAATCTATGTTTGATTTGCTCCAATGTTTCCGGTGAATGAGTCCATTTGAAAGTTTGACCCGAAACACCCTGCTCCCCGCTTTGGCCACGACAGTGCCGGGAAGCCACTTGGGACCTTGTCCATAATTTAATACAAATACAGGATCATTGACTTCAATCTCGCGTGACACATTTGCGCTAGCATGGTATGCACTTTGTTGAAGCTGCCTGCTCTCTACCTGTTCATGTAGATCAGGGTGAACTAATGAGAGCCTTGTCTTAAAATGCTCTTTTCATGAGCAGTTCAGCATGTGGGATCCCAGTGAGTGAGTGGGGTCTCCTGCGTTAGCTAAGCAGGTCTTGGGATAGGCGAGTCTGCAGTGAGCCTTCAGTTACCCTCTTCAAGCCTTGCTTGATGGTTTGCACTGCTCTCTCTGCCTGACCATTGGACGCTAGTTTAAACGGGGCAGATGTGACATGTTTGATCCCGTTACAGGTCATGAATTCTTTGAAATCAGCACTGGTAAAACATGGCCCATTGTCACTCACCAGGACATTGGGTAAGCCGTGAGGGGCAAACACGGCCCGCAGGCTTTCAGTAGTGGCAGCGGACGTGCTAGCCAACATTATCTCACATTCAATCCACTTGGAGTACGCATCTACAACCACAAGGAACATTTTACCCAAGAACGGGCCTGCATAGTCGATGTGTACCCTAGACCACGGTTTGGAGGGCCAAGACCATAACCTTAACGGGGCCTCCCTGGGTGCATTGCTTAACTGAGAGCATGTATTACATCTGTGAACGCAGGACTCTAAGTCCGCATCGGTACCGGGCCACCACACGTGGGATCTGGCTATCGCTTTCATCATTACGATGCCTGGGTGGGTACTGTGGAGGTCATTGATGAAGGTGTCTCTGCCCTTCTTGGAGACCACTACTCGATTGCCCCACAGAAGGCAGTCCGCCTGTATAGACATTTCATCTTTGCGCCACTGGAACGGCTTTATCTCTTCCTGCATTTCCACTGGAACACTGGACCAGCTCCCGTGAAGCACACAGCTTTTGACTAGAGATAATAAGGGGTCCTGGCTTGTCCAGGTTTTGATCTGCCGGGCAGTGACGGGTGATTGCTCACTCTCAAATGCTTCCATAACCATGGCTAGATCTGCGGGCTGCGCCATTTCCACCCCCGTGGTGGGCAATGGCAGCCTATTGAGAGCATCGGCGCAGTTTTCTATGCCTGGCCTGTGGCGGATGGCGTAGTTGTATGCGGACAACATGAGCGCCCATCTCTGGATGCAGGCCGATGCATTGGTATTTATCCCTTTATTCTCAGAGAACAGAGATATAAGTGGCTTATGGTCAGTTTCCAATTCGAATTTTAGTCCAAACAGTTATTGATGCATTTTCTTTACCCCATAGACACACGCTAACGCTTCTTTTTCAATCATGCTGTAGGTCTCTGAGCCTTAGACAGACTCCTAGATGCATAAGCAACCATCTGCAGTTTCCCTAAATCATTAGCTTGTTGCAATACACACCCGACGCCATACGACGATGTATCACATGCTAGTACCAAACGCTTACATGGATCATACAACACAAGCAATTTGTTTGAGCATAACAATTTTCTCACTTTTACAAAGGCATTTTCTTGGCTTTTGCCTCAAACTCATTCGCCACCTTTTTGTAGTAAGACATGCAGTGGTTCTAGCAGGGTGCTGAGACCCGGTAAGAAGCTACCAAAGTAGTTCAGGAGTCCCAGAAACGACCGCAGCTCTGTCACGTTCTCTGGCCTCAGTCCGTTCTCGATTGCCTCTGTCTTCGCGTTGATGGGCCTGATGTCGTCCGCCACAATCCTCCTTCCCAGGAACTCCACTTCAGATGCCAGGAAAACGCACTGAGCGTTTTAACCTGAGCCCCACATGGTTGAGTCGACTAAGAACCTTCTCCAGGTTCTGCAGGTGCTCGACTGTATTCCGACCTGTGACCAGGATGTCGTTCTGGAAGACCACGGTGTGCGGGACCGACTTCAATAAACTTTCCATGTTTCTCTGGAATATCGCCGCCGCTGATCGGATTCCAAATGGGCATCTGTTATAAACAAAAATACCTTTGTGCGTGTTGATGCAGGTGAGGGCCTTCGATGATTCCTCCAGTCATGTAGGCTTAAGTCAGATCCAGTTTCGTGATCGTCTTTCCTCCCACCAGCGTTGCAAAGAGGTCGTCGGCTTTTGGTAGTGGTATTGGTCCTGCAGGGAGAAACGATTGATAGTTACTTTGTAATCATCACAGATTCTGACAGTGCTATCTCCCTTGAGGACTGGGACAATAGGACTTGCCCACTCGCTGAACTCGATCGGTGAAATGATGCTCTCTCTTTGCAGCCGGTCCAGCTCGATCTCTACCCTTTCTCTCATCATGTAAGGTGCTGCTCTCGCCTTGTGATGGATGGGACGCGCCCCCGGAATTAGGTGGATCTGCACTTTTGCTCCTTGGAATTTACCGATGCCTGGTTCGAACAGCGAACAAAATTTGTTTAAGACTTGGGCACAATCGTTGGAGGTGTCCCATTGTTCCACAGTCCTTGCAAACGTACTCTTTGAATCGGCATGAATGGAAACGATGATCACCTCTGCAGCGCCAACAAGGTGTTAATGGCTTTACATTCATCACCCTTGATGGTGGACTCTGAGACATCTGCGGGCCTGTAGCTGCAGGTATGTGTGACCTGTCCTGTACATTACGATTTGCAAACAACCTCACTTTGTTCACAGTACTTGTAGCAGCACTTGTATGCTAAGAGATTTGCTTCATATTGTCACTGGTGGCAATGAACGCCTGGGCTATCGCTATGGCCTTACTAAATGTTGAGGTCTCTGCAGTCAAAAGTTTGCGAAGTATGGTTTCGTGGCCAATGCCAAGTACGAAAAAGTTTCTGAGCTCCATGTGCTCCAAATGTCCTTCAAATTCGCAATGTCCTGCAAGGCGTCTTAGCTCGGCGACATAACTCGCCACTTCCTGGCCTTCAGACCTTTTGTAGGTGTAGAACTGATACTTCGCCATCAGAACGCTTTCCTTCGGGTTCAAATGCTCTCGGACCAGTGTGCACAAATCGTCATACGATTTCTCCGTGGACTTCGCTGGAGTGAGCAGATTCTTCATGAGGCCATACGTTGGTGCCCCACAGACGGTGAGGAGGATCGCTCTACGTTTGGCAGTGCTCTCTTCCCCATCTAGCTCGTTGGCCATGAAGTATTGGTTGAGTCACTCCACAAGTTTCCCAATCATCTCCCTTCAAGGATTTCTCCAAGATGCCCACTGTTCTCTGCATCTTTGGGTTCGCTGTCTGTATCTCGTCGCCAATTGTTGTGTATGGAGAAAGAGTCAGACTGAACACTGTGAGCGCAAAGTAAAGTGTGACCTTAGTCTTTTATTGCAGGTCTCCAGAGTGCCTCTCCAACCTGTGAGGCCTCCTTTAATACCTGTGCTTCCAAGGGATTATGGGATCCCTTGGGACTCCAGGGAATGAGCCCTCTGGTGGCTGTGCAGAGTAAATACAAGTCCACATATATAACAGAGATTTTAAGTGAGAATCAGGCTTGTTGAGTTGAGAGGGTAAGTGAAAAAGGAGATAAGAGGAGCAGAGGGAGCGAACATAAAGGGGAATTCAAAAGTCTGCTTTCAGCATATAAATAGTAACCGGGTAGTGAGAGGGGTGGGGACGATTAGGGTCCAAAAGGTAGACCTACGTATGGAGGCAGAGGGCATGGCTGAGGTACGAAATTATAATTTGCATCTGTCTTTACCATGGAAGGAGATGCTGCCCTAGACATAGTGAAAGAGGAGGTAAGGAGATACTGGATGGGATAAAAATTGATAAAGTTGAGGTTCTAGAAAGACTGTTTCTGCATACTTTGGCAAATTCATGCACTTTGGCAGAAAAAAAATCAAAGAGCAAGTTATTATTTAAATGGAGAAAGATTGCAAAGTGCTGCAGTACAGCAGGACCTGGGGGTACTTGTGCATGAAACACAACAGGATAGTGTGCAGCAAGTGATCAGGAAGGCCAATGGAATCTTGGCCTTTATTGCAAAGAGGTTGGAGTATAAAAGCAGGGAAGTCTTGCTACAGTTATACAAGGTATTGGTGAGGCCACACCTGGAATACTGCATGCAGTTTTGGTTTCCATATTTACGAAAGGATATACTTGCTTTGGAGGCAGTTCAGAGAAGGATCACTGGATTGATTCCGGAGATGAGGGGGTTGACTTATGAGGAAATGTTGAGTAGGTTGGGCCTCTACTCATTGGAATTCAGAAGAATGAGAGGTGATCTTATCGAAACATATAAGATTATGAGGGGGCTTGACAAGGTGGATGCAGAGAGGATGTTTCCACTGATAGGGAAATCTAGAACTAGGGGGCATGATCTTAGAATAGGGGGCCGCCCATTTAAAACTGAGATGAGGAGGAATTTCTTCTCTCAGAGGGTTGTAAATCTGCGGAATTAGCTGCCTCAGAGAGCTGTGGAAGCTGGGACATTGAATAAATTTAAGACAGAGATAGATAGTTCCTTAACCGATAAGGGAATATGGGGTTATGGGGAGCAGGCAGGGAAGTGGAGCTGAGTCCATGATCGGATCAGCCATGATCGTATTAAATGGCGGAGCAGGCTCGAGGGGCCGTATGGCCTACTCCTGCTCCTATTTCTTATGTTATGTTCTTAGAAGAACCTCTTTCTTTGTTCTATCTATGTCATTGGTACCTACGTGGACCACAACAACTGGATCTTCCCCCTCCCACTCCCAAGTTCCTCTCCAGCCCAGAGGAGATGTCCTTAACCCTGGCACCGGACAAGCAACACAGCCTTCGGAACTCGTGCTGTCGGCTGCAGAGAACAATATCTATCCCCCTAACGATACTGTCCCCTCCCACGACAATGTTTCTTTTTACTCTCCCACTTGAACGGCCCCTGTCCCACGGTGCTGTGGTCAGTTTGCTCACCCTCCCTGCAGTCCCTGCTCTCATCCACACAGGGAGTAAGAACCTCTTGAAGCATGTTCTTGCACACCATAACGCTTGGTCTTCATCCACCTGCGGTACCAGTGACCACAACCCCTGTTCCCCTTTCAGCATTAGTCCCACACCTTACCTTCCCACTGTTACTGACCATCACAGCATCCTCTTGTTTGATGAGGGCACGTTTAACAATTTGTACAGTGCGCACTGCTGCACCATTTGAAGCAGGGTGGTACGGTGGAACCTTGGTATGTTTCACACCATCTTTGCTCGTGAACTGCAAATTCTTCTGACCAAAATTGTGGTCCATTATCAGAAACAATGTCTTCTGGGAGGCCAAATGAAGAAAATAATCTTCATAAATGTCTAATGCTTTACTTGTTGTTATTTTCCACATTGGAAACACCTCGGGCCACTTCGATAGGCTATCACTCACAATGAACAACTGTTGTCCTCCTAGCTCAGCAAAATCGATATGTAGCCTTTGCCACACCCTGGGAGGCCATTTCCATGGCTGTAATGGTACTGGTGTTGGTTGCTTGCTTATCGATTGACATGTCGTACACTGATTCACGATATACTCTATATCTTTATCAAGACCTGGCCACCATAAGTTAACTGCGTGCAAAACTCTTGGTCAAACACATTCCCAGGTGCTGGTCATGGAGGTCTCCTAATAATTTGGACCTGAATCTATTTGGTATAACGACTTTTGCACCCCACATGATACAATCTTTATCCACTGATAATTTGTTCCTACCAATGAAAAATGGATCAATATCTTTCTCTGTTACCTGGCTTGGCCAGCCATTTGCGATGTAATCATGCACCTTTGACATAATTGGATCACGTTTGGTTGCTCTACCAATCTCTTCAGCTGTGACTGGCAGTTCATCAATGTATGAAAAATAGAACATCTCTTCCCTATCGGGTGTAACTTGTGATGGGGAAGGCAATCTAGACACAGCATCAGCATTAATGTGATTAGTTGATCGTCTGTATTCAATATCATACGTATATGCTGACAAAATCAAAGCCCATCTCTGCATTTGGGCTGCAGCTAATGTTGGAACGGGGGATTGGAGGAGGATTTGGATGGAGGATTGCTGTCAGGGGCTTATGGTCCATAACGATGGTAAACTTACAACCATACAAGTATTTGTGAAACTTCTTGACCCCAAAAATTAATGCCAAAGCTTCCCTTTCGATTTGTGCATAATTACGCTCACTGGCACTGAGAGTGCGTGAAGGAAAAGCAATTGGTCTCTCCTCCCCACTACTTAATACATGAGAGATTACTGCCCCAACTCCATATGGAGAGGCATCACATGCTAGCTTGATCTCCTGAGATACGTCATAGTGAACTAACATGGTGCTCTCTACCAATTTGCTTTTACACTCCTTGACTGCTGTGTCGCATTCTTCTGACCACTTCCAATGGACCTGTTTTTTCAATAGTTCATTCAATGGATGTAACACTGTAGCCAAATTTGCCGTAATAGTTCAAAAGACCCAAAAATGATCGAAGTTCAGTGACATTCTTGGGAGTGGGTGCATTTCTAATTGCATCCAATTTTTCCATGGTTGGATGTAAACTATCTTTGTCGACTCTGTACCCTAAGTACTCCACTGAGTTTTTAAATAACTCACACTTACGAGCAGACACTCGTACTCTGTGCTTCTCTAGCCGTTTGAGGACTTCATTCAATATGTTATTATGAATTTGCCTATTTGGTGCTGAAATTAATATGTCATCTAAATAACATACTACCCCTTCAATACCTTGCAAAATCTGGTTCTTCACCCCTTGGAATATGGCAGGAGCGGAAGACACTCCAAACGGTAGCCTATTAAATGGATATAAGCTTAGATGAGTATTTATAGTCAAACATGATTTGGACTCCTCATCTAGTTCAACCTGTAAGTAGGCATTCGTAAGATCCAGTTTTGAGAAGATCTGACCATCTCAGTGTTGTGAACAAATCTTCGATATTTGGTAATGTATTGGGGACATTACCCTCTAGAACCTGGTTTACGGTTACTTTATAATCACCACACAATTTTACCTTACCATCGAACTTAGGTACAACAACAATGGGTGTAGCCCAATTACAGCGATCTATCTTAGAAATAATGTTCTCAGTCTCTAGTCTTTTGAGTTCTTGCTCAACTTTTTCCTTGAGGGCATATGGTATGGGACGTGGCTTGTAGTAAACCAATCTAGCGTCCTTCTGTACCCTGACACTCGCCTTGAAGCCTTGGATCGGACTGTCCATTTTGCAGAACACATTCGGATACTTCTTGATGACATCATCCTTTGATGCAAATCTCATTTCAACACGAAAAATCTCACTCCAATCCAGCTTCAGTGATCCCAACCAATTTCTTCCTAGTAAGGCAGGCTTGTCTCCTGCCACTACTAATAGAATCAAGCTTTGAAATTGATCCTTGTATTTCACCGGTACAGTGATACGACCTACCACAGGAATGTTCTCTCCTGAGTAGCCTCGCAGCTCTATCTTGGCTTTCTCCAATGGGAAATCCCGCAATTTGTCGAGGTATAGTGACTCCGGTACTATACTCACGGATGTACCAGTGTCAATTTCCATGGGTATCTTAGTTCCTGCAACATCTATGTGGATTATGATACTTTTTGAATCGCTGTTAATTAACCTCGTGCTCCTGATGATGTGTAGCTCCAAAACCTCCTCGTCCTGTTGTTATTCTTCCATGCTATGTAGTCTCTGGGGATTTCTACTCATAGCTTTGAAAGCTGGTTTACTCTTCAGTCGGCATGCCTTCGCAAGATGCCCAGTTTTCCTGCAGATGAAACACTCTGCCTTCACATATGGACAACTTTGAGCAATGTGTTGTCCCAGGCACCGAAAGCATGACTTCAATACTCTGTTCCCATTTCCAATTGCTGAGACTTTGGGGCCCAACCGCCTTTTACTTTTAACCTGCAGGCGATTCACCTCGGTTGCCTGATGACTGGAAATAGTATGAACTTCTAGGGAATATTGGTCGGCCATGTTCATTGACATAGCTGTCTGACAAGTTAAACCAAAAGTCAAGTTAGGAGTTGTCAATAACTTTCTTCTGATCGCATCATTTTTCATCCCACAAACAAAGCGGTCACACAATGCTCGGTCCTGAAAGTTTCCAAAATTACAGTGAATAGACAGCTTTTTTAATGCTACAATGTACTCACTGATATTTCCTTTGGTTAACGGATCTCATATTCCGAAACAATAACTTGCAGCAATTTCCAGGGGCTCAGGACTGTAGTGCTGTTCTCTAATTAAGTGATGTGTCCTTTGGCTTGACAGGTACAAGCACATTTTTCAAGATTTCATACACTTCGGGCCCTGCTTCAGTTAAGAAAATAGCCCGTTGTCGTTCCAACAGCACCTGGTTATGGTTTTCATCACTGGGGACTTCGATGATATTATTTGCGGTGTAAAACATTTCTAACCACTCCACATACGTTCTGAAACTTTCATGGTCGCGTTGAAACTCCCCCAAATGCCCTATTATTCTCATAGGCACAGCCATCTGGACCCTGACAGTTCAAACAAGTGTGCATGTAATTTACATCAGATTTGTAGCTGTGAATCAAAACAGAGAAGCTCTCAAAGTCTCTCTGTCAGTTGGCTGAATCCTCCACCAACAAAAATTTCAGCTTTTCCCCCCCCGATAAACCCATCTTCATCGTCATTGTTATATTTTCAGTAACTCATAAACACACACACAGCCTTAAGATGGCAGAACATTCTGGAACTCACCAGTCAGGTGATCTGTATCCTTTATTATAAACAGCACTGGCTGCAGTGCCACAGGAGTCCACAGGTGGAGCTATAAATATTACACTGCACGCTGAAAGCATCATGGCAGCTCCCGGTGAACCCGACCGCTTCCTGTGCATGCTCACCAGCTGTGTGTCAATGGCAGGACGTCACTCGTGCTATATAAACGCTGATGCTGCAGCACAGACTGCCCTGTGTGCTGTCAGTGGGACCCTGCATCTGAGTGAACCAGCCAGAGAGAGGGGACCCGTGCACTCACTCAGCCCGGCTATAGTCAGCCCTGACAAGCAATCCATCCATCACCCACCTCATGCATCTATGTGCAGCAGGCTGAGAGACCCTCGATGACTCCGCAAGTGCCGTGGAAGGCTCCGGAAGCCAGCGAACTGAGGGCACTGGTGAAGCATGGCCACCAGGTCCAGCAGGTCTTCCTGGAGGAGGCAACCGATATCTGCCACCACCTGACGGGACAATCCCCAGCTGGGGAAGCACCCTTAGAGGGCAAGGAAACTGAGCCCCCATCTGTAAACCCTGTGATGTGGGGAGTGGCTCCTGTGCCCCTTCCCCTGTGCCCACCCTCTGACCCTCTGCACCTCCCTGTGCCCCCCTCCTGACCCCCACTCCTGAGCCCCACTCCTGCCCCTCCCCCTCTGCCCCTTCCCCTCTCCCCTCCTGCCCCTGCCCCTCTGCCCCTCCCCTCCCCCGAGCCCCTCCCCCTGTGACCCCTACTGCCCCTCCACCTCTGCCCCTCCCACCTCTGCCCTTCCCCCAGATCCCTTCCCCTGTGCCCTCCTCCTGTACCCTCCCGTGCTCCCCCTGTGCCCCTCCCTCTCTGCCTCTCCCCCTGTGCCCGCCTGTGCCCCTTCCCCCATGCCCCTGAGCCTTTCCCGTGCCTACCTGTGCCCCTCCGTGCCCCGCTGTGCCCCCCTCCCCCGAGCCTCCCATGCCCCCCCTGTGCCCCTCCCCCTCTGCCTCTCCCCTTGTGCCCCCCTGTGCCCCTTCCCCGTGCCCCCCCGAGCCTTCCCTGTGCCCCCCTGTACCCCCATGCCCTGCTGTGCCCCCTTCCTGAGCCCCCCGTGCCCCCTGTGCCCCACGCTGTGCCCCACCCTGTGCTCCCGTGCTCCCCATGCCCCCGTGGCCCTTCCCCCTGTGCCTCTCCCCTTGTGCCCCCCTGTGCCCCTTTCCCGTGCCTCCCGAGCCTTCCCCATGCCCCCCTGTGCTCCCTGTGCCCCCCTGTGCCCCCGAGCCCGAGCCCCCCGTGCCCCCCGTATACTAGAGAAATTAATGGGACTAAAAGCCGACAAATCCCCTGGACCTGACGGCCTACATCCTAGGGTTCTAAAAGAGGTGGCTGCAGAGATAGTGGATACATTGGTTGTGATCTTCCAAAATGCCTTAGATTCCAGAACAGTTCCAGCGGATTGGAAGGTAGAAAATGTAACATCGCTATTCAAGAAAGGAGGGAGAGAGAAAACAGTGAACTACAGGCCAGTTAGCCTGACATCAGTCGTCAAGAAAATGCTGGAATCCATTGTTAAGGAAGTGGTAACAGGGGACTTAGATAATCATAACATGATTAGGCAAAGTCAACATGGTTTTATGAAAGGGAAATTTATTAGAGCTTTTTGAGGATGTAACTAGCAGGGTAGATAACATTTTCAGATTGACAGGCTATGACTAGTGCGGTACCGCAAGGATCAGTGCTGGGACCTCAGCTATTTACAATTTATATTAATGACCTAGATGAAGGGACCGAGTGTAATGTATCCAAGTTTGCTGATGATACAAAGCTAGGTGGGACAGTAAGCTGTGAGGAGAACACAAAGAGGGCAAAATTGGGTAGCGCCGTATTTGGGGCGCTAAGTTTTATCTGTTTGAACATTTAGCACCCGGTGAGATGGGCTGCAAAATTGTGGGGAATTGGGCCCTTTTCCCTCAGAAATGCCACAAGGCTAATCGCCTCAAGGGGGCACTGCAGGGGGCGCTATTATTCAGTGATAATCAGCCTGCTGTTCATTCCAGTTCTTAAAGGGGATGTGGTTTCAGGCAGCACCTGGGCATTCTCACCATTGCTGGAGTTGACTGAGCTGTGAGGAAGGTGTGCAATGGCTGCTCCAGTACCTCAGGCAAGGGCCGCTTGCTTCAATGACCTGGCATTGGAGACATTGGTGGGGCAGTGGGGAGAAGGAGGGAGGCACTGTTCCCTCCATCTGGGAGAAGGCCAACACTGCGGGTTTTTCGGTCCATGTGGGCAGAGGTGGCCGCAGAGGTGTTGGCCAGCACTGTGGTCAACAGGAGCCCCACACAGTGCCGCAAGAAATTCAATGACCTCACTTGGCTGGTCAAGGTAAGTACTTGTTCCCACAACTCTTACATAGCATCCTCTGAGCCTCTGTCTGTGCACACTCTGCAGACCAGCACTGAACCCAACAGGCAACCACCGACCATCTGTACCTACTCACAGTCACAGCCTCATCTCACACCTTGCCTACATTCACAGCTATTTATTCAGGGCAGGCACACCTTCCACATACAGAACCGGACCCTTACTCACTCAGCTTCCTGCCTTTTGCCAGCCAAGATGGCCCACAACTGGATGGACTGGCGGGGAGGGGGGGAAGCTGAACTGCGCCAGCTCTCCGACCTGGAGAAGCGAGTGCGGCGACTCATTGGCCCGCAGGTAGTGGGCACCGTGGCCGGTGGAGACATCGAGCCCGCTGGGGGCAACAACGATATCTTTATCCCCTCTTCTCATCCCACTTCCCCGTTAAACCAGAAGGCCTTATCACTCTCCAGCTCCTCACACTGTCTGCCTTCCTTGCTCCATTCCTGCCCCCCACCCTTCCCTCACCTTAATGCGACTCTTGTGCCATTTCTGCTTTCAGACAACCAGCCAGCAGGTGACCAGCCTGTGCCTTAGTCCCCCCACCCCCGCCACAACCCAGAAACGAGGGAGAAGAGGGAGACAAGGGGGAGGAGGAGCAGGAGGGGGACGAGGAGGAGGGGGAGGGGGAGGAGGATAGGGAAGGGGAGGGGGACGAGGAGGAGGAGGAGGATGAGGAGGAGGGGGAGGATGAGGAGGGGGAGGGGGACGAGGAAGAGGAGAGGGAGGGGGATGAGGATAAGAATGAGGAGGAGGGGACAAGGAGGAGGGGGAGGATGAGGCGAAGGAGGGGGATGAGGATGGGGAGGAGGACAAGGGGGATGAGGAGGAGAGGGATGAGGAAGAGGAGAGGGAGGGGTACGAGGATAAGAATGAGGAGGAGGGGATGAGGAGGAGGAGGGGGAGGGGGAGGAGGAGCCAAGCACTGTGTCACTGCATCTCTCACCCGCAGGCACCAGCTCAGAAACTGGCACTACAAGCCAGGGGGAAAGGGAAGCTCAGGAGCCATCTCCCCGGAGGGAGGACTCGTGCGCGAGTTCTGCTGCCCAGGACTTCGATGAGGACTCGATAGGGAGGCGTTCACACAAAGGGTGATGGCCATGTACTCCAACATGATCGGTGCAATGGCAAGCTGCCCGAGAGCCTGTTACAAGGGGTGAGGAGTCCACCTCCCGAATTGTACAGAGCTCTGCACACGCCATGGAACCCATCATTGCCAGTGTACTCCCAGAGAGACCGTGCAGTTACGGAAGATCTCTCATTGCGAGGTGGGTGCAGACAATGGCACCCTGCACCATGGGGAAGCCCGCTATCCTACATGCACGCTCCAGCTGCTTCCCTCTGATCATGGAGAAGGAGATGTAGTCCCTCCTCCTTCTGTACAGAGCATCTGTGACCTTGTACGGTAAACTGATAGATGTTGGAGATGTTTCCTTTTGCTCCCTGGAAAGATCCATTGGTGTAGAAATAGAGCGCGATGTTAACCTTGACTGCCAGAGAGAGCCATTCTCACCCCGGTCTGTGGCTCAAGGTCTGGTTGCAGGAGATGACAGAGTTCTGTGACCACGTCCTTGCTGAAACGCAGCCTTTGCACACACTGCTCATCAGTGACATTGATGCAGGAGAACTGCTGCCGGAATACTCTGGGAGGGTAAAGCCTCCTCTACCCCTCCCTCTGTAATGACTCAAGAGTCCAGTTACTGTAAACTCACTCATGTGCAACCTGATCCATCTTTATTCCAGCCCAAGAATGCCAGCGTGACAAAGACACCCAGTTTATATACAGGTGACCAAGCACACATGCCACATGCGTACAGCCCGATGACCACCGACCGCGGCGCCCTCTGGTGTCTGGTGACCCCCAAGCATTAATACATAACAACATCCCCCTTTTAAAATCTTAATAACAGTCTTTTTACAAATTAAGACGGTTTGAGGCTTTCCTCTCACGAGTTGATTGTCTCAGTTCAACTTTGGCTCTGGGCGAGTGTTCTGAGTCCGTTGAGACTGAGGGCTGAGTAGCCGATCTGATGGGAGTGGTCATGACCACATCAGAGACTGAAGGTTCAGAGTCAGTAATGTCAGCAGAGTCCTCTGATGAGTGAACAATGGTTGGTTGGTCACTAACTGTATCTTCCTCACTCGGTTCCAGTTCATCCGTGTGCCGCAGTTTAACCTGGTCAAGGTGTTTCCTGCATGTTTGCCCATTCTTGAGCACGACAATAAACACTCTGTTACCCTCCTTGGCTGTAACAGTGCCGGCGATCCACTTTGGACCTTGACCATAGTTCAGTACATAAACCGGATCGTTGACCGAACTGTCATGTGACACGGCAACACCATCATGACATCATTGCTGATTTTGACGTCTGTTTTCAACATGATCATTCAAATCAGGATGAACAAGAGAAACCCTGATCTTGAGATTTCTCTTCATCAGTAGTTCAGCAGGAGGAACCCCAGTAAGTGTATGAGGTCTTGACCTGTAACTGAGCAAAATACATGGCAACCGTCTCTGCAGTGAGCTCTGAGTTACATGTTTCATACTTTGCTTGATCGTTTGAACAGCATGCTCTGCTTGACCATTAGAAACAGGCTTGAATGGAGCTGATCTCACATGTCTGATTCAATTGAGTTTCATGAAGGCCTGGAACTCAAAATTTGTGAAGCAAGATCTGTTGTCGCTCACAACAATGTCAGGCAAACCATGAGTAGCAAACATGATACGAAGGCTCTCAATGGTAGCTGCAGACGTGCTGAATGACATAATAACACACTCTATCCACTTAGAATATGCATCTACTACAACAAAAAGAATCTTTCCTCGGAATGGGCTCGCAAAATCAATGTGGATCCTTGACCATGGTTTGGATGGCCACGACCAAAGACTCAGCGGAGATTCCGCTGGTACTTTACTTAGCTGCATGCAAGTATTGCACTGATGCACACATAATTCCAGATCAGAGTCAATTCCAGGCCACCATACATGAGACCTAGCGATGGACTTCATCATGACAATACCAGGATGAGTGCTATGAAGTTCACGTACAAATTTTTCTCGACCTTTCTTAGGCATGATTACACGATTACCTCACAGTAAACAGTCTGACTGAATGGACAGCTCATCCTTGCGACGGTTGTAAGGTTTGGTCTCCTCACGCATCTCCATAGGTATGGCAGACCAATCACCACTGAGTACACACCATTTCACAACCGATAAAATAGGGTCATGGCTGGTCTAGATCCTCACTTGTTGAGCAGTGACAGGGGTTCCTTCACTCTCAAAAGCATCCGTTACTAACAGATCTGCAGGTTGAGGAGTCTCTATCTCAGTTGTGGGTAAGGGCAGACGACTCAGTGCATCGGCATAATTCTCAGTACGGTCTATGACGAATGACGTAATCATAGGCAGACAATGTCAGCACCCACCTTTGAATGCGGGACGATGCATTGGTATTAATACCTTTGTTTTCCGCAAACAATGAAATGAGTGGCTTGTGATCAGTTTCTAGTTCAAACCGAAGACCAAACAGGTACTGATGCATCTTTTTAACCCCATACGCACAGGCCAAAGCTTCTTTCTCTACCATACTGTAAGCTCATTCTGCTTTAGACAGACTTCTCGAAGCATACGGAACAGGTTGTAGCTTACCCGATTCATTTGCTTGTTGGAGTAAGCAGCCGACCCCATATGATGAAGCATCACAGGCCAATACAAGATGCTTACACGGATCATAATGAACAAGCAACTTGTTTGAACATAGCAGATTCTTGGCTTTCTCAAAGACTCTATCTTGAGATGCACCCCAGAACCAGTTGTCGCCTTTTCTTAGTAACATATGCAGTGGCTCTAGTAAAGTGCTCAATCAGGCTCTAGTAAAGTGCTCAAACTACCAAAGTAGTTGATTAGCCCAAGGAATGAACGCAGCTCCATCACATTCTGAGGCCTGGGTGCATTTTTGATGGCCTCGGTTTTCGAATCAGTGGGCCTGATGCCATCAGCAGCAATATTCCTCCCCAGGAATTCAACTGCAGGGGCTATGAATACACACTTTGAGCGTTTCAGCATGAGTCCCAATTTGTCCAGACGATATAGGACTTTTTTAAGATTGTTCAGATGTTCAGCAGTGTCGCGATCTGTGACCAGAATGTCATCTTGAAACACAACAGTTCTAGGAACGGACTTCAGTAAACTCTCCATATTCCTCTGAAATATGGCTGCAGCCGAACGAATCCCAAAAGGATACCTGTTGTAGACAAACAGCTCACGAACCACACCATCACATGACACTTTGATTGCTGCACTGCCGAGCACCGGTATGAGTTCTTTAGTTTAAGTATGCAACCTGGCATTGACTGGACTCAGCTTCAGCTTCACAGCCTCAGTATTCCACAGCTTGTCGAATGTCCTTTGGCTCATTATCGACTGACTCGCACCCGTGTCCAGCTTCATTGATACAGGATCGCCATTCAGCTTCACATTAACGACTATCGGCTGGCTCTTACTCAGGAATGAATTCAGTCCATGCACTTCCTCCTCGGGTTGCATATCCAGGCCATCACTGAACTGGTCCTCATCAATCAGGTGGTGAGGCGCACCGCGCTTGCTCCGTTGTGGACACATCCTGTAAAGATGCCCCACTTTCGAACATCCATTGTATGAGTATTGTCTAAACCGACACTGATGAGGCCGATGATTTCCCCCACAATGCCAACAGGGTGAAATCTGGTTTGAACCAGTTGGCGGGCTCTGAGCAGCGGCAGGTTTCGAGTAAGCGGCTCTGCCCGAAAATGACACCATCTTGTTTACAGTACTTGCCGTGAAACTCCCGACTCGTCGATGATATCTGCCTCAAATTATCATCCGTCGTCATGCATGCCGGGGCAGTCGCGATGGTCTTTTTCAAATCCAGCGTCTCTGCAGCCAACAGCTTCCTGAGGATCACATCGTGGCTGATGCCTATCACGAAGACATCACGCAGCATGTCTTCCAGCATGTTCCCAAACTTACACGGCTCAGCAAGACATCGCAGGTCGGCAACAAATCCCGAACACGACCTGGCCCTCAGCACAAACATGTGTGTAGAAACAGTAGCGTGATATGATGATCCCCTCTTGTGGCTTCGATGGTTACCCACCAACGTACACAATTCCTCATACCTTTTTTCCACCGGACATACAGGTGAGAGAAGGTTCTTCATGAGGCCGTAAATTTTCGGACCACAAATGGTGAGGAGAACTGCCCTGCGCTTAACTGCGTAGGCCTCTGCCTCCATGCCGTTGGCCACAAAATGCTGATCCAGACGGTCGACAAAATCCGTCCAATCCTCGCCCTCCACGAATCTCTCCAGGATTCCAACCTTGCCCATTGTGCATGCGAAGGTTCTTCATTACCTCATCACCAATTGTAATGACTCAGGAGTTTGGTTACTGTAAACTCACTCAGGTGCAACCTGATCCATCTTTATTCCAGCCTAACAGTGCCTGCGTGACAAAGACATGCAGCTTATATACAGGTGACCAAACACACATGTCACATGCGTATAGCCCGATGACCTCCGACAGTGGCGCCCTCTGGTGTCTGGTGACCCCCAAGCATTAATACATAACAACATCCCCTTTGACCTCCGACCGCGGTGCCCTACCTCCTCTCCCTCTCCCTCCCCCTCTCACCCTCTTCCTCTCTCCCTCTCCCTCTCCCTCTCTCCCTCTTCCTTTCCCTCTCCCTCTCCCCCTCCCTCTCCCTCTCCCACTTCCTGTCCCTCTCTCTCCCCCTCTCCCTCAACCTCTCCCTCTCCCTGTCCCTCTCCATCTCTCTCTCGCTCCCTTTCTCCCTCTCCCTCTCGCCCTCTCCCCCTTCCTCTCCCTCTCCCCATCCCTCTCCCTCTCCCTCACCCTCTCCCTCTCCCTCTCTCCCTGTCCCTCTCCATCTTTCTCTCTCTCTCTCTCCCTCTCTCTCCCCCTCACCCTCTCCCTTTCTCTCCCTCTCCCTCTCCCCTTCTCTCCCTTTCCCTCTCCCCCTCGCCCCCTTGCCCTTTCCCTCTCCCTGTGGCGTGCCAGCACAGCTCCCATGAAGCAACTAAAATGGTAGAACGTGGAATATGTCCTGAGTGATTGGGGAGAAGGTAGGAGGCAGAAGAATGTTTGACTGAGAAACGCTGCTTTCGGTGCAACAGCCACTCTGCCTAACTGTTGGAAACCAGAAATAAGTAATGGCCAACAAAAAATATTTTCCAAGATGGCCTTTAATTATCGCTGGCGTATCCGGTTCCAGTCTGCAACTCGACAGCTCGAGCTGTTGTTGTCGCGGGGCGGAGGGAGGTTGCTCGGGGCAATTTCACTTGCGGGGCAGTAAGCGGCGATTTCTGTGCCCTGTCAGTGCCTCCCAGAGGTGCCGCCGGCACCGGTAAAAGGGACAATTTCGGCCCCAAAGAGCCTGCAAAGGGATATGGACAGGCTGAGTGAGTGAGTGAGTGAGTGGGCAGTAAGGTGGCAGATGGAGTATAATGTGGGAAAATGTGAGGTTATTCACTTTGGTAGGAAGAATAGAAAACCAGAATATTTTTTAAATGGTGAGAAACATTTAAATGTTGGTGTTCAGAGACAGTTGGATGTCCTCATACAGGAAACACAGAAAGTGAGCATACAGGTACAGCAAGCAATAAGGAAGGCAAATGGCATGTTATCCTTTATTGCAAGGGGGTTGGTGTACAAGAGTAAGGAAGTCTTGCTACAATTGTACAGGGCCTTGGTGCGACCACACCTGGAGTACTGCGCACTGTTCTGGTCTCTGTATCAAAGGAAGGATATACTTGCCTTGGACGCGGTGCAACGAAGGTTCACTAGATTGATTCCTGGGGTGAGAGGGCTGTCTTATGATTGTTTAGGATGGGCCAATACTCTCTGGAGTTTAGAAGAATGAGAGGTGATCTCACTGAAATGTATAAGATTCTGAAGGGGATTGACAGGGTAGATGCTGAGAGGATGTTTCCCCCGGGCTGGAGTGTCTAGAACCAGGGGGCACAGTCGCAGGATAAGGGGAAGGCCATTTAAGACAGAGAGGAGGAGGAATTTCTTCACTCAGAGGGTGGTGAATCTTTGGAATTCTCTGCCTCAGAGAGCTGTGGATGCTGAGTCTCTGAATATCAAGGCTGAGATCGATAGATTTTGGGGTCTAGGGGAATCAAGGGATATGGGGATCGGGCGAGAAAGTGGAGTTGAGGTCGATGATCAGCCATGATCTTATTGAATGGTGGAGCAGGCTCGAGGGGCCTACTCCTGCTCCTATTTCTTGTGTTCTTATGTTGTTACAAGAGCTCAGCTGTAATGAATGAGCTTTTATTCAGCTGGGGCAATGACCAGTTTAAATACGCACCTCAACAGCGGGATCACCCCCCTCGGTTTCCCAGCGGGATCACCCCCCTCGGTTTCCCAGCGGGATCACTCCCCTCGGTTTCCCAGCGGGATCACCCCCTCCTCGGTTTCCCTGCTGTTTCCCAGCCGCGGGAAACCTGTGCTGGGGATGTTAAATTTAACGGTAAGTAAAATTCAATTGAAACACACCTGATTAATACCTCCTCCGGACATTAATATCAGCAATAAGTTCCTGCACTAATTACAGCCTCGCCTTCGGCAAGCAGTTTACTGGCAGACATCCGAACGCATTTCCGTTAAACCCCCGTCACCGCGATCGCAAATTAACAATTTAACCACACACCTGCCCCCAACACACCCGTTCTTGGAGGTTAAAGTTCACCCATCGCTTTTGAACTTATTCGGAGTAATTGACAAACTCAGTGATCAAATTATACTTAACTTTGAGGCTGTGTTGCCTGCCCAGTGCAAGGGTTAAGGACATCTCCTCTGGGCTGGAGAGGAACTTGGAGTGGGAGGGGAAAGATCCCATTGTCGTGGTCCATGTGGGTACCAATGACATAGGTAGGACAAACAAAGAGGTTCTGCTGAGGGAGGAGGAGCAGCTAGGGGCCAAATTCAAAAGCAGAACCACAAAGGTAATAATCTCTGGATTACTACCTGAGCCACGAGCAAATTTGCATAGGGTCAATATGATCAGAGAGTTAAACACGTGGCTCAATGACTGGTGTGGGAGAAATGGGTTTTGGTTCGTGGGACACTGGCACCAGTACTGGGGTAAGAGGGAGCTGTTCCCTTGGGACAAGCTCCACTTAGACCGTGCAGGGACTAGGGTCTGGTGAATCGAATAACTAGGGCTGTGGAGAGGGCTTTAAACTAAATAGTGGGGGGAGGATTCAGGTGAGCAGAAATGTAAAAAGTCAAAGAATAAGGAGATGGCAATAGAGCCGGGTAGCACTGGGGAAATGAAAACCAGAGCGTGCCAGGAAGGGACAGAATGTATAAACATAAAAGTGAATTAGAAAGTGGGGACAAAGCAGGAAAAAATGGTAAAAAAAACAAATTTAAAAGCTCTTTATCTGAATGCATGCAGCATTCGTAACAAAATAGATGAGTTGACGGCACAAATAGATAAAATGGGTATGATCTGATAGCCATTACAGAGACATCCGGAAGGGCAGATAGAAAGGAAAAGGAGGTGGGGTAGCACTGTTCGTAAAGGATGAGATCTGTGCAGTAGTGAGAAACAATATTGGCTCAGATCAAGATGTTGAATCAGTTTGGGTGGAGATAAGGAATAATAAGGGGAAAAAGTCACTGGTGGGCGTAGTCTATAGGCCCCCTAACAGTAGCTACACCGTTGGACGGAGTACAAATCAAGAAATAATGGAGGCTTGTAATAAAGGAACGGCAATAATCATGGGTGATTTTGACCTTCATATTGATTGGACAAAGCAGTACATTGCAGAACCAACCACGGAGCGGGCTATCTTAAAATCTGGTACGTGTAGTGAGACAGGATCTCCTAGTAAAGAACCCTCTAGGAATGAGTGACCATAATGTGGTTGTATTTCAAATTCAGTTGGAGGGTGAGAAAGTTGGATCTCAAACCAGTGTCCTAAGCTTAAATAAAGGAAACTACAAAGGTATCAGGGCAGGGTTGGCTAAACTAGACTGAGAAAATAGATGAAAGTAGGGGACGGCAGACATTTAAGGAGATATTTCATAACTCGCAACAAAAATATATCCCAATGAGAAGGAAAGAGTGTAACAGAAGGGATAACCATCCATGGCTAACTAAGGAAATAAGGGATGGTACCAAATTGAAAACAAAGGCATACAATGTGGCCAAGATTAGTGGGAGGCCAGAGGATTGGGAAACTTTTAAAAGCCAGCAAAGAACGACTAAAAAAATGATAAAGAGAGGGAAGCTAGATTATGAAAGTAAACTAGCATAAAATATAAAAACAGATAGTAAGAGTTTTGACAGGTACATAAAAAGGAAGAGAGTGGCTGAAGTAAACGTTGGTCCCTTGGGGATGAGACTGGGGAATTAATAATGTGGAACAGGGAAATGGCAGACGTTGAACAAATATTTTGTATCGGTCTTCACGGTAGAAGACACTAAAAACATCCCAATAGTGGATAATCAAGGGGCTATAGGTAGGGAGGAACTTAATACAATCACTATCACTAATGAAGTAGTACTCAGTAAAATAATGGGACTAAAGGTGGACAAGTCCCCTGGACCTGAAGCCTTACATCCTAGGGTCTTAAAAGAAGTGGCTGCAGAGATAGTGGATGCATTGGTTGTAATCTACCAAATTTCCCTGAATTCGGGAGAGGTCCCAGCGGATTCAAAAACCGCAAATATAACGTCCCTATTTAAAAAAGGAGGCAGACAAAAAGCAGGAATCTATAGCCCAGTTAGCCTAACATCTGTCATTGGGAAAATGCTGGAGTCCATTATTAAAGAAGCAGTAGCAGGACATTTGTAAAAGCATAATACAGTCAGGCAGAGTCAGCATGGTTTTATGAAAGAGAAATCATGTTTGATAAATTTGCTGGAGTTCCTTCAGGATGTAATGAGCAGGGTGGATAAGGGGGAACCAGTGGATGTGGTGTATTTGGATTTCCAGAAGTCATTTGATAAGGTGCCACATAAAAAGTTACTGCACAAGATAAAAGTTCCCTAGGTTGGGGGTAATATATTATGGCTAGAGGATTGGCTAACTAACAGAAAACAGAGAGTCGGGATAAATGGGTCATTTTCCGCTTGGCAAACAGTAACTAGTGGGGTGCCGCAGGGATCAGTGCTGGGTCCCCAACTATTTACAATCTATATTAATGACTTGGATGAAGGGACCGAGTGTAATGTAGCCAAGTTTGCTGATGATACAAAGATGGGTGGGAAAGCAAATTGTGAGGAGGTCACAAAAAATCTGCAAAGGGATATAGACAGGCTAAGTGAGTGGGCAAAAATTTGGCAGATGGAGTATATATCTGGGGGAGATGGGACCTGTACAAACCAGACGAATTGCACCCTTAACAGCGCCAGGACTAATATCCTCGCGGGGAGTTTTGCTAGTGCTGTTGGGGAGAGTTTAAGCTAGCTTGGTAGGGGGATTGGAACCTGAGAATGAATTCAAAAGGGAAGGAAGTAAAGCAGAAGTTGGATAGCAAGAATCTAGAAAGCAAATCTGTAAGACACAGGAAACAGGGCTTAGTATGTAGTAAGGAAGGAGGTCTTCCTGTGCTGAACGGTATATACTTTAATGCAAGCAGTATAGTGAATAAGGCGGATGAGCTAAGAGCACAGGTAGACACTTGGAAGTATGACATTATAGCCATTACAGAAACATGGCTGAAAGAGGGGCAGGTTTGGCAGATCAATATTCCTGACTACAGGATTTTTAGTCAAGACAGAGAGGGGGCTAAAAAGATGGGGGCTTTGTGGTACTGATTAAAGAAACTATTACAGCGGTGAGGAGGAATATGTTAGAGGGATCATCAAATGAGGCCATATGAGGGCAGCAGCAGCCAAGTTCATGGCACCGTAGGTGGCTCTGCTGCAAAGGAGGGCAGGAAAAAGATTGGAAGCGCGATAGTGATAGGGGATTCGATGGTGAGGGGAATAGATAGGCGTTTCTGCGGACGCAACCGAGACTCCAGGATGGTATGTTGCCTCCCTGGTGCAAGGGTCAAGGATGTCTCGGAGCGGGTGCAGGACATTCTGAAATGGGAGGGAGAACAGCCAGTTGTCGTGGTGCACATTGGTACCAACGACATAGGTAAAAAAAGGGATGAGGTCCTACGAGACGAATTTAAGGAGCTAGGAGCTAAATTAAAAAGTAGGACCTCAAAAGTAGTAATCTCGGGATTGCTACCAGTGCCACGTGCTAGTCAGAGTAGGAATCGCAGGATAGCGCAGATGAATACATGGCTTGAGCAGTGGTGCAGCAGGGAGGGATTCAAATTCTTGGGGCATTGGAACCGGTTCTGGGGGAGGTGGGACCAGTACAAACCGGACGGTCTGCACCTGGGCAGGACCGGAACCAATGTCCTAGGGGGAGTGTTTGCTAGTGCTGTTGGGGAGGAGTTAAACTAATATTGCAGGGGGATGGGAACCTATGCAGGGAGAAAGAGGGAGACAAAAATGAGGCAAAAGCAAAAGACAGAAAGGAGATGAGGAAAAGTGGAGGGCAGAGAAACCCAAGGCAAAGAACAAAAAGGGCCACTGTACAGCAAAATTCTAGAAGGACAAAGGATGTTAAAAAAGCAAGCCTGAAGGCTTTGTGTCTTAATGCAAGGAGTATCCGCAATAAGGTGGATGAATTAACTGTGCAAATAGATGTTAACAAATATGATGTGATTGGGATTACGGAGACGTGGCTCCAGGATGATCAGGGCTGGGAACTCAACATCCAGGGGTATTCAACATTCAGGAAGGATAGAATAAAAGGAAAAGGAGCTGGGGTAGCATTGCTGGTTAAAGAGGAGATTAATGCAATAGTTAGGAAAGACATTAGCTTGGATGATGTGGAATCTATATGGGTAGAGCTGCAGAACACTAAAGGGCAAAAATCGTTAGTGGGAGTTGTGTACAGACCTCCAAACAGTAGTAGTGATGTTGGGGAGGGCATCAAACAGGAAATTAGGAGTGCATGCAATAAAGGTGCAGCAGTTATAATGGGTGACTTTAATATGCACATAGATTGGGCTAGCCAAACTGGAAGCAATACGGTGGAGGAGGATTTCCTGGAGTGCATAAGGGATGTTTTTCTAGACCAATATGTATAGGAACCAACTAGGGGGGAGGCCATCTTAGACTGGGTGTTGTGTAATGAGAGAGGATTAATTAGCAATCTCATTGTGCAAGGCCCCTTGGGGAAGAGTGACCATAATATGGTGGAATTCTGCATTAGGATGGAGAATGAAACAGTTAATTCAGAGACCATGGTCCAGAACTTAAAGAAGGGTAACTTTGAAGGTATGAGGCATGAATTGGCTAAGATAGATTGGCTAATGATACTTAAGGGGTTGACTGTGGATGGGCAATGGCAGGCATTTAGAGACCGCATGGATGAATTACAACAATTGTACATTCCTGTCTGGCGTAAAAATAAAAAAGGGAAGGTGGCTCAACCGTGGCTATCTAAGGAAATCAGGGATAGTATTAAAGCCAAGGAAATGGCATACAAATTGGCCAGAAATAGCAGCGAACCTGGGGACTGGGAGAAATTTAGAACTCAGCAGAGGAGGACAAAGGGTTTGATTAGGGCAGGGAAAATGGAGTACGAGAAGAAGCTTGCAGGGAACATTAAGGCGGATTGCAAAAGTTTCTATAGGTATGTAAAGAGAAAAAGGTTAGTAAAGACAAACGTAGGTCCCCTGCAGTCAGAATCAGGGGAAGTCATAACGGGGAACAAAGAAATGGCAGACCAATTGAACAAGTACTTTGGTTCAGTATTCACTAAGGAGGACACAAACAACCTTCCGGATATAAAAGTGGTCAGAGGGTCTAGTAAGGAGGAGAAACTGAGGGAAATCTTTATTAGTCGGGAAATTGTGTTGGGGAAATTGATGGGATTGAAGGCCGATAAATCCCCAGGGCCTGATGGACTGCATCCCAGAGTACTTAAGGAGGTGGCCTTGGAAATAGCGGATGCATTGACAGTCATTTTCCAACATTCCATTGACTCTGGATCAGTTCCTATGGAGTGGAGGGTAGCCAATGTAACCCCACTTTTTAAAAAAAGGAGGGAGAGAGAAAGCATGGAATTATAGACCGGTCAGCCTGACCTCAGTAGTGGGTAAGATGATGGAATCAATTATTAAGGATGTCATAGCAGCGCATTTGGAAAATGGTGACATGATAGGTCCAAGTCAGCATGGATTTGTGAAAGGGAAATCATGCTTGACAAATCTTCTGGAATTTTTTGAGGATGTTTCCAATAAAGTGGACAAAGGAGTACCAGTTGATGTGGTATATTTGGACTTTCAGAAGGCTTTCGACAAGGTCCCACACAGGAGATTAATGTGCAAAGTTAAAGCACATGGGATTGGGGGTAGTGTGCTGACGTGGATTGAGAACTGGTTGTCAGACAGGAAGCAAAGAGTAGGAGTAAATGGGTACTTTTCGGAATGGCAGGCAGTGACTAGTGGGGTACCGCAGGGTTCTGTGCTGGGGCCCCAGCTGTTTACATTGTACATTAATGATTTAGACGAGGGGATTAAATGTAGTATCTCCAAATTTGCGGATGACACTAAGTTGGGTGGCAGTGTGAGCTGCGAGGAGGATGCTATGAGGCTGCAGAGTGACTTGGATAAGTTAGGTGAGTGGGCAAATGCGTGGCAGATGAAGTATAATGTGGATAAATGTGAGGTTATCCACTTTGGTGGTAAAAACAGAGAGACAGACTATTATCTGAATGGTGACAGATTAGGAAAAGGGAAGGTGCAACGAGACCTGGGTGTCATGGTACATCAGTCATTGAAGGTTGGCATGTAGGTACAGCAGGCGGTTAAGAAAGCAAATGGCATGTTGGCCTTTGAGTACAGGGGCAGGGAGGTGTTGCTACAGTTGTACAGGGCCTTGGTGAGGCCACACCTGGAGTATTGCGTACAGTTTTGGTCTCCTAACTTGAGGAAGGACATTCTTGCTATTGAGGGAGTGCAGCGAAGATTCACCAGACTGATTCCCGGGATGGTGGGACTGACCTATCAAGAAAGACTGGATCAACTGGGCTTGTATTCACTGGAGTTCAGAAGAGTGAGAGGGGACCTCATAGAGACGTTTAAAATTCTGACGGGTTTGGACAGGTTGGATGCAGGAAGAATGTTCCCAATGTTGGGGAAGTCCAGAACCGGGGGTCACAGTCTAAGGATAAAGGGTAAGCCATTTAGGACCGAGATAAGGAGAAACTTCTTCACCCAGAGAGTGGTGAACCTGTGGAATTCTCTACCACAGAAAGTAGTTGAGGCCAATTCACTAAATATATTCAAAAGGGAGTTAGATGAAGTCCTTACTACTCGGGGGATCAAGGGGTATGGCGTGAAAGCAGGAAGGGGGTACTGAAGTTTCATGTTCAGCCATGAACTCATTGAATGGCGGTGCAGGCTAGAAGGGCTGAATGGCCTGCTCCTGCACCTATTTTCTATGTTTCTATGTTTCTATGAGTCGAATTGAAAAATAAAAAAGAGGCAATCACACTGCTGGGTGTGTATTATAGACCCCTCAACAGTGGGAGGGAGATAGAGGAGCAAATATGTCGGCAAATTGCTATGAAGTCAAAAAACCATAGGGTAGTAATAGTAGGGGATTTTAACTATCCAAATATTGATTGGGACAAATTTAGTATGAAGGGTATAGAGGGTGCAGAATTCTTGAAATGCATTCAAGAGAACTTTTTTAGCCGGTATGTAATAAGCCCAACACGAGAGGGGGCGGTCTTGGATTTAGTTTTAGGGAATGAAGCTGGGCACGTTGAAGGGGTATTAGTGGGAGAGCACTTGGGTGCCAGTGACCATAATTCAGTCAGATTCAAGTTGGTTATGGATAAAGACAAAATAGGCCCGGAATAAAAGTTCCGAATTGGGGAAAAGCTAATTTTGCTAAGTTAAGGAGTGATTTGGCCACAGTGGACTGGAAACAGCTACTTGTGGGTAAATCAGTGTCGGAACAGTGGGAGGCATTTAAGGAGGAGATCCGGAAGGCTCAGGCCAAACATGTGCCCTTAAAGAAAAAGGCTGGGAATAATAATTCTAGAGCACCCTGGATGTCTAGGGACTTACAGGGGAGGATTAAGAAAAAAAGGGACGCTTATGTCATATACCAACGGCTAAATACTATAGAATCTTTAGAGGAATATAGAAAGTTAAGAGGCAAAATTAAAAAGGATATTAGGAATGCTCAGAGAGAGCACGAGAAATTCTTGTCAAGTAAAATTAAGGAAAACACTACGATGTTCTCTCAATATATTAGGAGTAAGAGGGTAACTAAAGAAAGGGTAGGGCCTATTAGAGACCATGAGGGTAATCTTTGTGTGGAGGCGGAAGATGTTGGTAAGGTTCTTAACGAATACTTTGCATCTGTTTTCACAAAGGAAAGGGGTAATGCAGACACTGCTATCGAGGAGGAGTGTGATATTCTAGATGAAATAAATATTGTGAGAGAGGAAGTATTAAGGGGTTTAGCAGCTTTGAAAGTAGATATCTCGGCAGGCCTGGATGAAATGCATCCCAGGCTGTTGAGCGAAGTAAAAGAGGAAATAGCAGAGGCCTTGACCATAATTTTCCAGTCCTCTTTGGATTTGGGCATGGTGCCGGAGCATTGGAGGACTGCTAATGTAGTACCCTTGTTTAAGAAGGGAGAAAGGGATAGGCCGAGTAATTACAGGCCTGTCAGCCTAACCTCAATAGTGGAAAAATTATTGGAAAAAATCCTGAAAGACAGGATAAATCTGCATTTGGAAAGGCAAGGATTAATTTGGGACACTTGGCACGGATTTGTTAAGGGAAGATCGTGTCTAACTAACCTGATTGAATTTTTTGAGGAGGTAACCATGAGGGTCGATAAGGGTAGTGCGTACGATGTAGTATATATGGACTTTAGTGAAGCTTTTGATAAGGTCCCACATGGTAGACGGGTCATGAAGGTTAAAGCCCATGGGATCCAGGGCAACTTGTCAAGTTGGATCCAAAATTGGCTTGGAGATAGGAAGCAAAGGGTAATGGTTGATGGATGTTTTTGTGACTGGAAGGATGTTTCCAGTGGGGTTCCACAGGGCTCAGTACTGGGTCCCTTGCTTTTCGTGGTATATATCAATGATTTAGATTTGAATATAGGGAGTATGATTAAGAAGTTTGCAGACGACACTAAAATTAGCTGTGAGGTTGATAATGAAGAGGAAAGTCATGGGCTGCAGGAGGATATCAATCTACTGGTCAGGTGGGCAGAGCAGTGGCAAATGGAATTTAATTCAGAGAAGTGTGAGGTGATGCACTTTGAGAGGGCTAATAAGGAAATGGTATACACATTAAACGGTAGGCCACTTAATAGTGTAGATGAACAAAGGGACCTTGGAGTACTTGTCCACAGATCCCCGAAAGTAGCAGGCCAGGTGGATAAGATGGTTAAGAAGGCATACGGAATGCTTGCCTTTATTGGCCGAGGCATAGAATATTAGAGCAGGGAGGTTATACTTAAATTGTATAATACTTTGGTTAGGCCACAGCTGGAGTATTGTGTGCAGTTCTGGTCACCGTATTATAGGAAGGACATGATTGCACTAGTGAGGGTGCAGAGGAGATATACTAGGATGCTACCTGGAATGGAGAATCTTAGTTGTGAGGACAGATTGGATAGGCTGGGTTTGTTCTCATTGGAACAGAGAAGGTTAAGAGGAGACCTCATTGAGGTGTACAAAATATTGAGGGGCCTGGACATAGTGGATAGTAAGTGTCTATTTCCATTGGTGGAGGGGTCTATAATGAGGGGGCATAGTTTTAAGGTGGTTGGTGGAAGGTTTAGAGGGGATTTGAGGGGGGTCTTCTTTACGCAGAGGGTTGTGGGGATCTGGAACTCGCTGCCTGGAAAAGTGGTGGATGTAGAAACTCTCACCACTTTTAAGAGATGGTTGGATGGGCACTTAAAGTGCAGTAACCTGCAGGGTTACGGACCTAGAGCTGGTAATTGGAATTAGACTGGATAACCTCTTGTTGAACGGAGCAGATACAATGGTAAGTACTGCAGGGAATCGAATACGCCCAGGGTGATCTCCTGGACTAGTTTCGATCGCCTGGAGAAATTTTCCCAGATTTTGTTTCCCCCCATTTGGCCTGGGTTTTTAATCTGGTTTTTGCTTCTCCCAGGAGATCACATGGCTCCGGTTGGGGTGGAGTGTAGAATGTTTCAGTATAAGTGGTGTCGCAGTTGTGTGAGGCGGACGCGTTGGGCTGGGTGCTCCTTTCCCTTCCGTCATTGTTTATAGGTTTATGTGTAATCTTTAGGGCTGCTAACCAAGGGCCATGCGGCTTGTTGTCGGCCAGCAGACACGATGGGCCGGAATGGTCTCCTTCTGCGCTGTAAATTTCTATGTTTCTATAATGTGGGAAAATGTGAGGTTATCTATGTCATGTATTTAACCATCTTGCAATGACATAGTCATGTAACTGTAACTCATGTACACTGTACCTGTACCCTAGAAATGCACACCCTGACCACAGGGGATGGGCTTGCAGGAGACAATCCTCACCTGGGTTTCCAGGTATAAAAGGGGAGGTCCCACCCAGGGTCAGCACTCCTTGGTCCTGGCAATAAAGGTGAAGATCACAGAGTGACCGTGTCTGACATATCCATGCCTCATGTGAGTTCGTAGTAAGGTGCAGGGACACTACATTTGGCGACGAGAAACAGGAATCAACGAACCACGAGTATGGCCACCGGTGGCATAGAGGAACGTTACTGTGTGGGCGAGGACTGGGATGACTTCATGGAAAGATTCCAGCAGAGCTTCGTCACAAAGGACTGGTTGGCAGAGACAGCGGCTGACAAGTGGAGGGCGCATCTACTGACCAGCTGCGGTCCACAGGCGTATGCGCCTATGAAAGAGCTGCTCGCACCCCAAAAGCTGGCGGACAAGTCAGTCAGCTGATCAGTGAGCATCTCAAGCCGGCAAGTAGCGTACACATGGCCCGGCACCAGTTCTACTCTCACCGGCGTCGGGAGGGACAAAACGTCTCGGACTTCGTGGCGGAACTGCGACGCTTGGCCAGTCTCTGTAAGTTCTCCAATGCCTGCAGGGGGGAGATGTTAAGGGACATTTTCATCGAGGGCATTAATCATGCCGGCATTTTCAGGAAGCTCATAAAGACTAAGGACTTGACTCTAGAAGGGGCGGCGTTGATAGCTCAGACCTTTATGGCAGGGGAAGAGGAGGCCAAGTTAATTTCTGCGCGTAGCCCTGGTCCAAACATAGAGACAGACCAGGGAGTTAACACGGTGAACGCAGCTCGGGACCCCGCAGGCAGGCAAGGGCATTTCAAAACCGCACAGGCAGCAACAGGCTCGAAGGTGGGCTCGCAACAAGGACAATGGGAAGGGGATCGGTAATTCACGCTATCTCGAGGAACAATGCGTCCCGCGATGGGACCATTAACACCCACCAGCAGAGTGCTTAGAAACAGCCAAATGGGCCATCAGAGAGGAATGCCTAGTAATATTCCTTTTGTTAACAGCAATCCCAATCTCAGCTCATGCTGGAGGTGTGGGGGTAGACACACTGCGAAAAGCTGCAGGTTCCAGCAATATACCTGTAGGATTTGTAATGTCAGTGGACACTTGGCCAGGATGTGCAAAAAGGCAGTAGCGAGGCTAATCTGCAAGACAGAGGAACCAGACGAGGGGTCTGCAATCCAGGATGATGCTTGGGGTAAAGCCATAGATGCTGAAGTTCAGCGGGTTCATGTGGCTGACGTCCACAGCTCATACACTAAAACGCCACCCATGATGATGAAAGTCTTACTGAATGGCATCCCGGTGCACATGGAGCTGGATACCGGAGCTAGCCAGTCACTCATGAGTGGCCAAAAATTTGAGAGACTATGGCCACACAGAGCTAGCAGGCCCAAACTGGAACGCATTGAGACGCAGCTACGGACGTACACCAAAGAGATCATCCCAGTGCTGGGCAGTGCAAACTTCGTGGTAACGCATAATGGATTACAGAACCGGCTGCCACTCTGGATTGTTCTGGGAAATGGCCCCGCACTTTTGGGGAGGAGTTGGCTAGCTGAGATGAATTGGAAATGGGGGGATGTGCATGCCATTTCATCTGTGGAGCGAAGTTCATGCTCATAGGTCCTGCAAAAATTCGGGTCACTGTTTCATAAGAACATAAGAACATAAGAATTAGGAACAGGAGTAGGCCATCTAGCCCCTCGAGCCTGCTCCGCCATTCAACAAGATCATGGCTGATCTGGCCATGGACTCAGCTCCACTTACCCGCCCGCTCCCCATAACCCTTAATTCCCTTATTAGTTAAAAATCTATCTATCTGTGACTTGAATACATTCAATGAGCTAGCCTCAACTGCTTCCTTGGGCAGAGAATTCAACAGATTCACAACCCTCTGGGAGAAGAAATTCCTTCTCAACTCAGTTTTAAATTGGCTCCCCCGTATTTTGAGGCTGTGCCCCCTAGTTCTAGTCTCCCCGACCAGTGGGAACAACCTCTCTGCCTCTATCTTGTCTATCCCTTTCATTATTTTAAATGTTTCTATAAGATCACCCCTCATCCTTCTGAACTCTAACGAGTAATGACCCAGTCTACTCAATCTATCATCATAAGGTAACCCCCTCATCTCCGGAATCAGCCTAGTGAATCGTCTCTGTATCCCCTCCAAAACTAGTATATCCTTCCTTAAGTAAGGTGACCAAAACTGCACGCAGTACTCCAGGTGCGGCCTCACCAATACCCTATATAGTTGCAGAAAGACCTCCCTGCTTTTGTACTCCATCCCTCTCGCAATGAAGGCCAACATTCCATTCGTCTTCCTGATGTTTCAACCTGGTGTCGGAACGTTCAAGGGCACTAAAGTAGTGATATGCATCACTCCGGGTGCCAGACCAGTGCACCACAAAGCCAGAGCGGTGCCGTATGTGATGCGTGAAAAAAATTGAATGTGAACTGGACAGGCTGCTCAGAGAAGACATAATTTCAGCCGTTGAATTCAGCGACTGGGCAAGTCCCATTGTTCCCGTCCTCAAAGCAGATGGCTCGGTTAGGATTTGTGGCGACTACAAAGCCACCATCAACCGAGTGTCGCTGCAAGACCAATACCCGCTTCCGAGAGCGGAGGACCTTTTTGCCACGCTGGCAGGTGGCAAGCTGTTCACGAAGCTGGACCTCACTTCGGCCTACATGACCCAGGAACTGGCTGAAGAATCCAAGCTTCTGACCACCATCACCACGCACAAGGGATTATTTGTCTACAACAGGTGTCCGTTTGGCATTCGTTTAGCAGCAGCCATCTTCCAGAGAAACATGGAAAGCTTGTTCATATCCATTCCTGGAACAATCGTATTCCAAGACGACATTCTCATAACGGGTCGAGACACTGAGGAACACCTCCGCAACCTGGAGGAGGTGCTACGCCAATTGGATCGGGTAGGCTTGCGGCAGAAAAAGGCCAAGTGTGTGTTTTTGGCCCCAGAGGTTGAGTTTTTGGGCAGGAGGGTTGCCGCAGACGGGATCCGGCCCACTGAATCAAAAACGGAGGCGATCCGCCGGGCGCCCAGGCTCGGCAACACGTCGGAGTTACGATCATTCCTGGGACTTTTGAACTATTTTGGGAACTTTCTGCCGAACTTAAGCACATTGTTGGAGCCATTACACATGCTCCTGCATAAAGGTTGTGAATGGTTTTGGGGGGACTGTCAAGAACGGGCTTTCAATAAGGCGAGGAACCTGCTGTGTTCCAACAAACTGTTGACTTTGTATGAACCTTGTAAAAAACTGTTCTGAACATGCGATGCATCGTCCTACGGGGTTGGGTGTGTGTTACAGCAGGGTAACGATGACGGCCGACTCCAACCGGTGGCTTACGCCTCCAGGTCGCTCTCCCAGACAGAGCGTGGATACGCCATGGTCGAGAAGGAAACACTCGCGTGTGTTTACTGTGTGAAAAAGATGCACCAGTACATTTTTGGTAAACAGTTCGAGCTAGATACGGACCACAAGCCGTTAACATCCTTGTTGTCCGACTGCAAGCCTGTCAACGCCAATGCGTCAGCTCGCATACAGCGCTGGGCCCTCACGCCGGCTGCGTATGACTACACCATACGGCACTGGCCAGGCACCGAAAATTGCGCTGATGCACTCAGCAGGCTCCCACTGGCCACCACCGAGGGGGCGTCGGAGCAGGGTGCCGAGATGGTCATGGCCGTTGAGGCTTTTGACACTGCGGGCTCCCCCATCACAGCCCACCAGATCAAACTCTGGACCAACAGGGAACCCCTATTATCCATGATAAAGAAATGTGTCCTGACTGGGGATTGGGCGCCCGCACACAGGGCGTGCCCCGAGGAAGTCAGACCGTTTCAGAGACGGATGAATGAGCTCTCCATCCAAGCCGACTGCCTGCTATGGGGCAGCTGGGTAGTCATGCCCCAGAAAGGAAGGGATACGTTCATCAGGGCACTCAACAGCGAGCACCCTGGCATCGTGTAAATGAAGGCCATGTATGGTGGCTGGGGATTGAATCAGACCTGGAACACTGGGTTCGCAGGTGCACGATGTGTGCCCAGCTGGGCAATGCCCCCAGGGAGGCCCCACTCAGCCCGTGGCCCTGGCCCACCAGGCCATGGTCACGGATTCACGTAGACTATGTGGGCCCGTTCATAGGGAAAATGTTCCTGATCGTTGTCGATGCATAATCGAAGTGGATCGTGTGCATCATATTGAACTCGTGCATGACATCCATCACAGTGGAGAGTCTGCGTACGGTTTTTGCAACCCATGGCTTGCCTGACATCCTGGTCAGCGACAATGGCCCGTGTTCCACCAGCTAAGAATTCCAGGAGTTTATGTCGGGCAATGGTATCAAACACGTCCGGACAGCGCCGTTCAAGCCGGCTTCCAATAGCCAGGCGGAACGGGCGGTCCAAGTCATAAAACAGGGCATGCTACGTATCCAAGGACCCTCCCTTCAGTACCGCCTATCGCGCCTCCTGCTGGCCTACAGGTCCTGCCCGCACTCGCTCACGGGAGTCCCGCCAGCGGAACTCCTCATGAAATGCAGCTCAAGATGCGGCTGTCCCTCATTCACCCAGACCTGGCAGACATTGTTGAGGGCAAGTGCCAGTCCCAAACCGAGCTCCATGATCGAAACTCAAGGGGGAGGTGTATAGAAATAGATGACCCGGTATTTGTTCTTAACCATGCTTTAGGACCCAAGTGGCTTGAGGGCACCGTAATTGGCAAAGAAGGAAATAGAGTCATGGTGGTCCGACTAAACAATGGGCAGATATGCCGCAAACGCTTGGACCAAGTAAAGAAAAGGTTCAGCATAGACACGGAGGAACCTGAAGAAAAGCACGAGATGGCACCCACACCACTGCCAGCGGACAAGCAAAAAGACAGTCCTCAGCATGCACAGTCCCTGCGGCCAGGCCGGACAGGCCGGAATCACCTCAAGTGACAGAGATGCATGCCGAGGCTCAGCCACCAGAGCCACAACTGCGGCGCTCCACGAGAGAGCGTCGACCACCTGACAGACTTAACCTCTGAAACAAAAAGACTTAAGGGGGGAGGTGATGTCATGTATTTAGCCATCTTGCAATGACATAGTCATGTAACTATAACTCATGTACACTGTACCTGTACCCTGGAAATGCACAACCTGACCACTGGGGGTGAACTTAAGGGAGACAATCCTCACCTGGGTTTCCAGGTATAAAAGGGGAGGTCCCACCCAGGGTCAGCACTCCTTGGTCCTGGCAATAAAGGTGAAGGTCACAGAGTGACCGTGTCTGATATATACATGCCTCGTGTGAGTTTGTAGTAAGGTGCAGGGACACAACAATCCACTTTGACAGATAAATTAGAAAAGCAAATTACAATTTAAATGGAGAAAAATTGCAGTGTTGCAGTACAGAGGGATCTGGGGGTCCTTGTGCATGAAACACAAAACGTTAGTATGCAGGTACAGCAAGTAATCAGGAAGGCAAATGGAATGTTGGCCTTTATTGCAAGGGGGATAGAGTATCAAGGCAGAGAAGTCCTGCTACAGGGTATTGGTGAGGCCACACCTGGAGTACTGCATACAGTTTTGGTCTCTGTATTTAAGGAAGGATATACTTGCATTGGAGGCTGTTCAGAGAAGGTTCACTCAGTTGATTGCGGAGATGAGGGGGTTGACTTAAAAGGATAGGTTGAGTAGGTTGGGCCTATACTCATTGGCGTTCAGAAGAATGAGAGGTGATCTTATCGAAATATATAAGATAATGAGTGGGCTCGACAAGGTGGATGCAGAGAGGATATTTCCACTCAGGGGAAACTAAAACTAGAGAACATAGTCTCAGAATAAAGGGCCGTCCATTTAAAACTGAGATGAGGAGGAATTTCTTCTCTCAGAAGGTTGTAAATCTGTGGAATTCTCTGCCCCAGAGAGCTGTGGACGCTGGGACATTGAATATATTTAAGGTGGAGATAGACAGATTTTTGAGCGATAAAGGCGTCAAGGGTTATGGGGAGCGGACAGGGAAGTGGAGCTGAGTCCATGATCAGATCAGCCATGATCTTATTGAATGGCAGAGCAGGCTCGAAGGGCCGTATGGCCGACTCCTGCTCCTATTTCTTATGTTCTTATGTTCATGACCATTACTGGGAATTATTTTGTAAACTTGAAGAGAGCAAATAAGGATTGGATGAGTGAGTGTGACTAAGGTGTGAATATGGATGTTAAACTGAGATTAGCGTCACATACTTTAAGTTAGAGCCCCCAGAGCAATGGGTGATTTAGGGAAAACCTTTGTGCTTCCATAAAAAGTGTTTGGCTTATTACATTTGAAATTAACGATGCTGTTGTGCATTTCTGTTGACTGAAATTTACATTAAGCCTTTGGAAAAAGCACAAAGAGTTTTTTAAAGTAAAATTGCAGCTTTGAAGAATTTCAAGTTACAGTTTGCTGGATGGTGTCTGGGAGGGAAATCAATTTGAACTTCTTCAAAGCACACTGTTTTAGTTGGATTACAGCTAAAACTGCTCTTGCTTTCTGCAGTTTAAATCGAAGATGTGTGTGGTCTTGTTTTAAATCAACTTGGGCATTTACCAAGCATTGCCTTGAATGTACTGCTTGTACTGTGATTGATTCCTGCTCCAGCCCTTAAACACGAGCCTTCACTTTGCCACATTGCCTTGCTGAAAGGACACGCTATATTCAGGCAATTGTTCGCTTTCTGGGCTTTTTGTTTGTTGCGAATGATCGATTTGTTTGCAGTGGAGATCAGAAGGATATTGTCAAATGTCACGGCGTGGTGACATGACTTTGCCTCTCGAGGGCTCGACATTAACCCTTTCTCATCTACTGAGATGGAGTGTTAGAGGTGGGCAGACAGGGAGTTACCTCCAGAAGTGGAGCAAACGCTTCTGTTTGTACAGTGCAACCACCATACCTTGTCATCACTTCTCTCTGAAATTGAAATTGATGTGGGCTGCTGTTCACACACTCGAAGTGTTTTGATGGGTAATAACATTTTCTTTTTATAAGTCCAGTTTAGGTGGTTCTTGCCCAATGCTGTGTAAGGATGTTTTTGTAAATAAAATGTAACATTGACAAGTGGTGTTGGTTCAACAATTCCAGTCTAGTTTGGACCTATTCCTGGTGTAGAGGGCAGAGACTGTTGTGTTAAAGGTAACTATCATCCTTCATCTTGTAGACAGGATTGCTATCTGGAATCGGGGGAGAACGAACTCAGGCAGATTATTATTGAATATTTATAAAAACTAGGAACTTTTAATTTCTGTTTTAAAAGGTAATGATTTCTAAGTTTATTGGACAGTAAGGTCCCTCCAGGGTTCATGACCAAGATTGAATAGGAATACAACATCATCATCATCATAGGCAGTCCCTCGGAATCGAGGAAGACTTGCTTCCACTCCTGAAGTGAGTTCTCTGGTGGCTGAACAGTCCAATACGAGAGCCACAGACCCTGTCACAGGTGGGACAGCTAGTCATTGAGGGAAAGGGTGGGTGGGGCTGGTTTGCCGCACATTCCTTCCGCTGCCTGTGCTTGATTTCTGCATGCTCTCAGCGATGAGACTCGAGGTGCTCAGCGCCCATCCAGATGAGCTTTCACCACTTAGGGCAGTCAGGTGTCATTGGGGATGTCGCACTTTATCAGAGAAACTTTGAGGGTGTCCTTGTAACATTTCTGCTGCCCACCTTTGGCTCGTTTGCCATGAAGGAGCTCCACATAAAGCACTTGCCTTTGGAGTCTTGTATCTGGCATGCGAACTATGTGGCCTGCCCAGTGGAGCTGATCCAGTGTGGTCAGTGCTTCAATGCTGGGGATGTTGGCCTGGGCGAGGACACTGATGTTGGTGCGTCTGTCCTCCCAGGGGATTTGTAAGATCTTGCGGAGACATAGTTGGTGATATATCTCCAGCGACTTGAGGTGTCTTCTGTACATCGTCCATGCCTCTGAGCCATACAGGAGGGTGAGTATTACTACAGCCCTGTAGACCATGAGCTTGGTGGTAGATTTGAGGGCCTGGTCTTCGAACACTCATTTTCTCAGGCGGCCGAAAGCTGCACTGGCGCACTGGAGGTGGTGTTGAATCTCCGCATCAATGTCTGCCTTTGTTGACAAGAGGCTCCCGAGGTATGGGAAATGGTCCACGTTCTCCAGGGCACACCGTGGACCTTGATGACTGGGGGGCAGTGCTGTGCGGCGAGAACAGACTGGTGGAGGACCTTTGTCTTACGGATGTTTAGCGTAAGGCCCATTCTTTCATATGCCTCAGTAAATACGTCGATTATGTCCTGGAGTTCTGTCTCTGAATATGCGCAGACACAGGCATCGTCCACGTACTGGAGCTCGATGACAGAAGTTGGGGTGATCCTGGACCTGGCCTGGAGACAGCTTCCCACTGGTTCTGTAGTTTAGTTCCACACCAGCGAGGAGCTTGTTGACTGTGAGGTTGTTGTGTATGCAATAACTGTTGGACTGAGTACTGTTTAACTCCAAGAAGTATGATCTTGTCTTTGCTTTATTAAGGCCCAAAGTGGCTAATATACAAAATGGCTGGTCTTTTATACTTGGGCTGCACATGCGTGTAGCCCAATGGCCTCCAACAGTGACGCCATCAAGTGGCTAGTAATCCCAAAAGTACATACTTGACAATACCCCCCTCTCAGATATTAATACAGTCCTTTACAAATTGAGACGGTCCGGTGTTTTACGCTTCCAGGTTGATTGTCTCAGTTCAACTCCAGCCTTGGGTGATGTTCAGAGTCTGTTGTGACTGGTGGCTGGGTGGCTGACCCGGTGGGAGTGGCAATGGCCATGTCAGGGATTGAAAGTCCATTTTCAGTAAAAATGTCAGTGATTGAAAGTCCCGATTCCCTGATGACCACTGAGTCCTCTGATGACTGGGGGTAGGTTTGTTGGTCGTCGATTGTCTCTTCCGCTGACTATTCCAGTACGTCTGTGTACTGCAGTTTTGTCTGATCCATATGTTTCCTGCATGTTTGCCCATTTTTGAGCTTGACAATAAATACTCTGTTGCCCTCCTTGGCCATGACAGTACCGGCGATCCACTTGGGACCCTGACCATAATTCAGAACATATACAGGATCATTTACAGAAATATCGTGTGACACAGCTGCACGTTTGTGATACCCTTGCTGACTTTGTCTTCTATATTCAACATGATTATTCAAGTCAGGGTGTTCAAGAGATAGCTTGGTCTTAAGACCTCTCTTCATCATTAGTTCAGCAGGCAAGACCCCGGTAAGCGTGTGTGGTCTTGTCCTGTAACTCAGCAGTATGCATGACAGGCAGGTCTGCAGTGACCCTTGGGTTACTCGCTTCATACTCTGCTTTATGATTTGGATAGCACATTCTGCTTGCCCATTGGATGCAGGTTTGAATGGTGCTGACCTTACATATCTGATACCATTGAGTTTCATGAACTCTTGAAACTCCTGACTGGTGAAGCACGATCCGATGTCACTAACAACGATGTCGGGCAGACCATGTGTCTTGAACATGACACTGAGATTCTCAATGGTAGCTGTGGATGTGTTGAATTACATTATTAATACACTCTATCCACTTCGAATATGCATCCACCACAACTAAAAACATCTTCCCCAGGAAGGGACCTGCAAAGTCGATGTGGATCCTGGACCACGGTTTGGACGGCCACGACCACAGACTCAGCGATGATTCTGCTGGTGCTTTGCTGAGCTGCATGCAAGTGTTGCACTGATGCACACATGATTCTAGCTCAGAATCAATTCCCAGCCACCATACATGGGACCAGCTGATGGCTTTCATCATTACAATGCCGGGATGTGTGCTGCATAGCTCACGTAAAGATTTCTCTCTCCCTTTCTTGGGCATAACACACAATTGTCCCACAGTAGACTGAATAGACTTTGCGACGAATGTAAGGATTGGTCTCCTCGCACATTTGCTTGGGTATGGCAGACCAATCACCTTTGAGGATGCAACTCTTCACCACCGATACAATCGGGTCCTGGCTGGTTCAAGTCTTAACTTGTTGAGCCGTGACACGGGTTCCTTTACTCTCAAAAGCATCCATAACTAACAATAGGTCCACCGGTTGAGGCGTTTCCACCTCCGGTGTGGGCAACGGCAGACGGCTCAAAGCATCGGCACAATTCTCAGTGCCAGGTCTAAGGCGAATGACATAATCATAAGCAGACAATGTCAGCGCCCATCTCTGGATGCGGGATGAAGCATTGGTATTGATACCTTTGTTTTCAGAGAACAGTGAAATGAACGGCTTGTGATCTGTCTCCAATTCAAACCGAAGGCCAAACAGGTACTGATGCATCTTTTTGATGCCATACACACAGGCTAGTGCTTCTTTCTCTACCATGCTGTAGGCTTTTTCGCTTTAGACAAACTTTTTGAAGCATACGCGACTGGTTGAAGTTTACCCGACTCATTAGCTTGTTGGAGTACGCAACCAATTCCATATGACGAAGCATCACAGGCCAATACTAAACGTTTACATGGGTCACAATGTACCAGCAGTTTGTTAGAGCAAAGCAGATTAGTGGCTTTCTCAAAAGCTCTGTCTTGAGACACACCCCACACCCAGTTGTCGCCTTTTCTCAGCAGCCTGTGCAGTGGTTGTAATAAGGTGCTCAATTTAGGTAGGAAGTTACCGAAGTAGTTGAGTTGACCCAGGAACAAATGTAGCTCCGTCACATTCTGCGGCTTGGGTGCATTCTTGATGGCCTTGGTTTTCGCGTCCGTGGGCCTGATGCCGTCAACAGCAATTTTCCTCCCCAGGAATTCGACCTCTGGTGCCATGAAGATACACTTCAAGCATTTCAGTCTGAGTCCCACTTTGTCTAGATGATGTAGAACCTCTTCCAGGTTGTTCAGATGTTCCTCGGAGTCACAACCTGTGATCAGGTGTCATCTTGGAACACGACGGTTCTGGGAACGGACTTCAGTAGACTCTTCATGTTCCTCTGAAATATTGCTGCAGCTGAGCGAATTCCAAAAGGGCACTTGTGATAAATAAACAGTCTTTTATGTGTGTTAATGTACGTAAGTCTCTTCGACGACTCGACCAGCTCCTGTGTCATGTTGACTGACGTCAAGTCCAGTTTGGTGAACGACTTCCCCCTGGCTAGCGTTGCAAACAACTCATCAGCCTTCAGTAACGGGTACTGATCCTGTTTCGAAACCCTGTTGATCGTAGCCTTGTAGTCTCCACAGATTCTGACTGTGCCATCACTTTCAGCACAGGAACAATGGGGCTGACCCATTCATTAAATTCAACCGGTGATATGATCCCTTCACGCTGGAGTCTGTCCCGTCGATTTCGACCTTCTCCCTCATCATATACGGAACTGCCCGAGCTTTATGATGGACAGGTCTTGCATCCGAGTCCACGTGGATCTGCACCTTGGCTCCCGTGAAGTTGCTGATGCCTGATTCGAACAGCGTGGGGAACTTGCTCAGTACTTGGGCACATGTATCTTTCTCCAACGACAACGCCTTGATGTCGTTCCAATCGCATCTGATTTTTTTAAGACAGTTCCTGCCGAACAGCGTTGGACCATTTCCTGGGACAATCCATAGCGGTAACACGTGAACCACACCATCATACGACACTTTAATTGTGGCACTGCCAATCACCGTTATGAGTTCTTTGGTGTACGTGCACAACTTGGCATTGGCTGGACTCAGCTTGGGCCTCACAGCCTTAGTATCCCACAGCTTGTCAAGTGCCCTCTGGCTCATTATCGATTGACTCGCCCCCGTGTCCAGTTCCATCGATACCGACACCCTATTAAATTTCACGTTGATCATTATCGGTTTGCTCTTTATTAGGAACGAGTACAGTCCATACATTTCCTCTTCTAGTATCTCAGATTGCGTATCCGGATCCGCACTAGTCCGACCATCATCCTCCATGTATCGCAGCACGCTTGCTCATCTGCGGACACTTGCGCTGGAGATGCTCCACTCTAACGTAGCCTTTGCTTATTGCCTAAATCGGCACTGCTGGTGCCGGTGATTTCCCCCACAACGCCAACACAGAGAAATCGGATGCATTCCCGCTGGCGGACTTTGGGCAGCCACAGGTTTCGCGTACACAGTCGGGTAGGCCCTGCCATGTACCGGTCTGCCAAAAGCCGAATCAATCATATTTACAGTACTTGCCGAGTTTCGATTTTTCACTGATATCTGCTTTAGACTTCTATCTGTTGTCATGCATGACTGAGCGATTGTGATGGCCCTGTTCAAGTCCAACATCTCCACCACCAGTAGTTTATGCTGGATCACCTCGTGGTTGATGCCGATTACAAAGAAATCCCACAGTATGTCTGCCAACACAGTCCCGCATTGTGGCCCTCTGAGCGAACGTGCATGTAAATTCTGTATCTCGAGATGATGATGCTTTCGTCTAGCTTAAGGTGATGCTGTACCAGTGTACACAACTCTTCATACGTCTTCTCTGTTGGACTCACAGGCAGGAGTAGATTCTTTATCAGACCATAAATTTTTGGACTGCAAACCGTGAGGAACATCGCCCAGTGTCTATCTGTGTCGCCGACCTCCTCCATTTTGTTGGCCACGAAGAACTGGCTCAAACGACTCACAAAGTCTGCCCAATCTTCTCCTTCCACAAATTGCTCCAACAATCCAATTGTGCTCATTTTTGTGTGCAAAGGTTCTTGTTGCCTCGTCGCCAAATGTTGTGTATGCAATAACTGTTAGACCGAGTACTGTTTAACTCCAAGAGGTATGACCTTGGCTCTGCTTTATTAAGGCCCAAAGTGACTAATGTACAAAATGGCTGGCCTTTTATATTTGGGCTGCACACACGTGCCTGCAGCCCAATGGCCTCCAACAGTGACGCCATCTAGTGGCTAGTGAACCCAAAAGTACATACATGACAGAGGTGGAGCATGGCAGCGAGGAAGATTGAGAAGAGGGTTGGAGCGATGACGCAGTCCTGTTTGACCCCGGTCCGGACGTGGATTGGGTCTGTAATGGATCCGTTGGCATCCGAAAAGGAGGAGGACGCTCCATAGACCCTCGCGGTTGATAACTTGTATTTATATAGCGCCCTTGACATAGTAAAACATCCCAGGGTGCTTCACAAGAGTGTTATCATCAAAATAAAATTGACACCAAGCCACAATAGAGGATATCAGGACAGATGACCAAAAGCTTGGTCAAAGAGGTACTTTTTAAGGAGTATCTTAAAGGAGGAGAGAGAGGCAGAGAGGTTTAGGGAGGGAATTCCAGAGCTTAGAACCCAGCCAGCTAAAGGCACGGCCGCCGATGGTGGAGTGATTTAAATCGGGGATGCAAATTGGAGAAACGCAGAGATCTCAGAGGGTTGTAGGGCTGGAGTTAGGGAGGGGAGAAGTCATGGATTGAAATTAAATTAGAGAGGAACATAGGATTTGTGGGAAATAATGCTTAGTCAGAATTATCCAAAATGGAAAATGGTAAAAGGAATGCTGCAGGATTGTTTAAATGCAGGGGATGTTTTCTTGATAATATATAGGATTGTGTAACCTCAAGGGAAACACAATTTACACGCACAGAAACAGCCTGCATGACTCTCATCGCCCATTTTACCTTTCACCCTGAGGTGACTAATATTGGGGCTAAGATCTTGATACTGGTGAGGTATCACGGAAATCCCTCCGATTCACCATCACATTCCTCTTTGAACCTTGAGCCTGCGACTCATACTACAGAGGAATATGTTTTCACGCGAATATATTGTGCACATGAAACAATGAAATGCTGACATTGCAAAAAGGATATTCACCCTGGGGAATCCTGAATGGTGGAAGATTGTCCAAAGCTGGACAACACCTTGCGCGAGGATCATGCCGATGATATTTGTTATCATTCAGATTGATCTCATTTGTCTCATTTGGAAAATCTTGTAGAACTGTGACGATGATCTAAGCTTCCCAAAACAACAGTGTGTGTGATCAGATTTAAAATGGGTCTTACTTTTAAAGGTACAAATAATAGACTTCAATGAAAGCCTTACTTTCTTGGTAAAGAACAGCTCGATTGAAAGTCGCAACAGACGCACATCACACAATCAGAAATGACTAAAATGGGTGAAATAATCCTAGCCCCTGACCCGGAGTGAAACTATCATGACCCCTGACCCCTGACCCAGAGTGAAACTCTCCTGACCTCTGACCCCTGTCCATGTACACAATGCAACACAACTGAAATACATGTCAACATTAGCTCACATACAACGAACTCATCGCAGTTTTAATGTTGTCCTATTGACTGCCCATGCTGCCCTTAGAAATACTAGGTCAGAGTCTGTGAGGGGCATGTGTAGGTGGTATCTTTATAGGGTTAATTATCTCCCTGTAATGAGATGGTTCTGTCAACGCATCCTACTGTTTCTAATGAATGCCTGTGTACGATAATCTGTTATGTGGTTGCAGGGTGGCCAAGACTGGGAATTAAACATACAGGGGTATCTGACAATTTGGAAAGATAGACAAGAAGGGAAAGGAGGTGGGGTAGCTCTGTTAATAAAGGATGATATCAGGGCAGTTGTGAGAGACAATATTGGCTCTAATGAACAAAATGTTGAATCATTGTGAATGGAGATTAGAGATAGTAAGGGGAAAAAGTCACTGGTGGGCGTAGTTTATAGGCCCCCAAATAATAACTTCATGGTGGGGCGGGCAATAATCAAGGGAATAATGGAGGCATGTGAAAAAGGAACGGCAGTAGTCATGGGGGATTTTAACCTACATATCGATTGGTCAAACCAAATCGCACGGGGTAGCCTTGAGGAGGAATTCATAGAATGCATACGGGATTGTTTCTTAGAACAGTATGTTACAGAACCTACAAGGGAGCAAGCTATCTTAGATCGGGTCCTGTGTAATGAGACAGGAATAATAAACAATCTCCTAGTAAAAGACCCTCTCGGAATGAGTGATCACAGTATGGTTGAATTTGTAATACAGATTGAGGGTGAGGAAGTGGTGTCTCAAATGAGCGTACTATGCTTAAACAAAGGGGACTACAGTGGGATGAGGGCAGAGTTGGCTAAAGTAGACTGGAAACACGGACTAAACAGTGGCACAATTGAGGAACAGTGGAGGACTTTTAAGGAGCTCTTTCATAGTGCTCAACAAAAATATATTCCAGTGAAAAAGAAGGGCGGTAAGAGAAGGGATAACCAGCCTTGGATAACCAAGGAAATAAAGGAGAGTATAAAATTAAAAAACAATGCGTAAAGGTAGCCAAGGTTAGTGGGAAACTAGCAGATTGGGAAAATTTTAAACGACAGCAAAAAATGACTAAGAAAGCAATAAAGAAAGGAAAGATAGATTACGAAAGTAAACTTGCGCAAAACATAAAAACAGATAGTAAAAGCTTTTACAGAGATATAAAACGGAAAAGAGTGACTAAAGTAAATATTGGTCCCTTGGAAGATGAGAAGGGGGATTTAATAATGGGAAATGTGGAAATGGCTGAGACCTTAAATAATTATTTTGCTTCGGTCTTCACAGTAGAAGACACAAAAACAATGCCAAAAATTGCTGGTCACGGGAATGTGGGAAGGGAGGACCTTGAGACAATCACTATCACTAGGGGGGTAGTGCTGGACAGGCTAATGGCTTCAAGGTAGACAAGTCCCCTGGTCCTGATGAAATGCATCCCAGGGTATTAAAAGAGATGGCGGAAGTTATAGCAGATGCATTCGTTATAATCTACCAAAATTCTCTGGACTCTGGGGAGGTACCAGCGGATTGGAAAGCAGCTAATGTAATGCCTCTGTTTAAAAAAGGGGGCAGACAAAAGGCAGGTAACTATAGGCCGGTTAGTTTAACATCTGTAGTGGGGAAAATGCTTGAAGCTATCATTAAGGAAGAAATAGCGGGACATCGAGATAGGAATAGTGCAATCAAGCAGATGCAACATGGATTCATGAAGGGGAAATCATGTTTAACTAATTTACTGGAATTCTTTGAGGATATAACGAGCATGGTGGAATATTTAGATTTCCAAAAGGCATTCAATAAGGTGCCACACAAAAGGTTACTGCAGAAGATAGGGGTAGGCGGAGTCAGAGGAAATGTATTAGCATGGATCGAGAATTGGCTAGCTAACAGAAAGCAGAGAGTCGGGATAAATGGGTCCTTTTCGGGTTGGAAATCGGTGGTTAGTGGTGTGCCACAGGGATCGGTGCTGGGACCACAACTGTTTACAATGTACATAGATGACCTGGAAGAGGGGACAGAGTGTAGTGTAACAAAATTTGCAGATGACACAAAGATTAGTGGGAAAGCGGGTTGTGTAGAGGACACAGAGAGGCTGTAAAGAGATTTAGATAGGTTAAGCGAATGGGCTAAGGTTTGGCAGATGGAATACAATGTTGGAAAATGTGAGGTCATCCACCTTGGAAAAAAAAACAGTAAAAGGGAACATTATTTGAATGGGGAGAAAATATAATATGCTGCGGTGCAGAGGGACCTGGGGGTCCTTGTGCATGAAACTCTTTTGAATCCCAAAAAGTTAGTTTGCAGGTGCAGCAGGTAATCAGGAAGGCGAATGCAATGTTGGCCTTCATTGCGAGAGGGATGGAGTACAAAAGCAGGGAAGTCCTGCTGCAACTGTATAAGGTATTGGTGAGGCCGCACCTGGAGTACTGCGTGCAGTTTTGGTCACCTTAGTTAAGGAAGGATATACTAGTTTTGGAGGGGGTACAGAGACGATTCACTCGGCTGATTCCGGAGATGAGGGGGTTACCTTATGATGATAGATTAAGTAGACTGGGTCTTTACTCGTTGGAGTTCAGAAGGATGAGGGGTGATCTTATAGAAAATAATGAAAGGGATAGACAAGATAGAGGCAGAGAGGTTATTTCCACTGGTCGGGGAGACTAGAACTAGGGGGCACAGCTTCAAAATACAGGGGAGCCAATTTAAAAACGAGTTGAGAAGGAATTTCTTCTCTCAGAGGGTTGTGAATCTGTGGAATTCTCTGCCCAAGGAAGCAGTTGAGGCTAGCTCATTGAACGTATTCAAATCACAGATAGATAAATTTTTAACCAATAAGGGAATTAAGGGTTACGGGGAGCGGGCGGATAAGTGGAGCTGAGTCCACGGCCAGATCAGCCATGATCTTGTTGAATGGCGGAGCAGGCTCGAGGGGCTAGATGGCCTACTCCTGTTCCTAATTCTTATGTTCTTATGTATGTATGTAACCCTGAGCAACCTGTATCATACCACCACCAGAGGGCCTACCTGAGAGGATCCCAGCATCCTGTAGGAGCACTGTATATAAGCAGGCCTCCTATGCTGTACCAACCTGGCTGGAGTTTAAATAAAGGAGCTAAGGTCACATTTACTCACTGTCTACAGTGCTCAGTTGCATTACTTTATTATGAGCATAACAATTGGCGACGTCATAACGAAAAGCCACGCAAAAATGCAAAGAACTGTTGGTATCCTGCAGGAATTCTCAGAAGGGGACGAATGGGAGGCCTTCATGGAGAGACTCGACCAATACTTCGTGGCCAATAAGCTGGAAGGGGACGAGAACACTGCCAAACGAATGGCGATCCTCCTCACCGTCTGTGGGGCAACAACCTATGGCCTCATGAAGAATCTTCTAGCTCCGGTGAAACCAACAACCAAATCCTATGAAGAACTGTATACGCTGGTCCGGGAGCACCTAAATCCTCAGGAAAGCGTTTTGATGGCAAGATATCAATTCTACACGTGTCAACGGTCTGAAGGCCAGGAAGTGGCGAGCTATGTCGCCGAACTAAAGCGCCTTGCAGGACATTGCGAATTCAATGGATTCCTGGAGCAAATGCTAAGAGATTTTTTGAGCTTGGCATTGGCCATGAGGTTATCCTTCGCAAACTATTGACTGTTGAAACACCGAATCTGAGAAAAGCCATAACGATAGCCCAGGCATTTATGTCCACCAGCGATAACACCAAACAAATCTCGCAGCATAAAGAGGTTTCGGCTAGTACTGTACACAAAGTAACGTCGTTTTCAGGCAGGAATGCATATGGCAGAACGTATATGCCTGCAGCTGCACGATCTCAGATGACCCAGAGTCTGCCATCAAGTGTGAATGCGAGGCAATTGTTGGCACTGCGGAGGTGATCATCGAGCCCATCAATGCCACTTCAAACACTATGTGTGCAAAGGGACACCTCCAGCGAATGTGCAGATGAGCTGCAAACCCTGCAAACCATCACGTTGCAGAGGAAGATCGATCCATGGTGGATCAGGCTGAACTATGGACTCGAACCGAGGAGGCAGAAGTGTATAGGGTACACACCTTCACCACAAAATGTCCACCGATCATGTTAAAAGTTGAACTCAATGGAATTCCAGTATCCATGGAACTGGACACGGGTGCGAGTCAGTCTATCATGAGCAAAAAGGCCTTCGTCAAGCTGTGGTGCAACAAGGCACACAGGTCCAAGCTCAGCCCCATTCACACCAAACTAAGAACTTTCACCAAAGAGCTGATTCCTGTTAATGACAGCGCAGAAGTAAAAGTCTCCTATGGTGGAGCAGTACACGAACTCCCACTATGGATTGTACCAGAAGATGACCCCACACTGTTCCGCAGAAGCTGGCTGGGTAAAGTCTGCTGGAACGGGGACGACATCCGAGCACTTTTGGCCATCGACGACGCCTCATGTGCGCAGGTTCTGAACAAGTTCCCGTCGTTGTTTGAGCCAGGCATTGGAAGTTTCTCCGGGGGCGAAGGTGCAGATCCACTTGGTTCCCAGTACACGACCGGGACCACAAGGCACGAGAGAAAGTGGAAATTGAGCGGGACAGGCTGCAGCGAGATTGCATCATCGCGCCGGTGGAGTTCAACGAGTGGACCAGTCCGATTGTTCTGGTTCTCAAAGGCGATGGCACGGTCAGAATTTGTGGGGACTATAAAGTAATGATTAACCGTTTTTCGCTACAGGACCAGTACCCGCTATCCAAGGCAGACGACCTATTTGTGACCCTGGCTGGAGGAAAGATGTTCACCAAGTTGGACCTGACCTCGGCCTACATGATGCAGGAGCTGGAGGAATCTTCAAAAAGCCTCACCTGCATCAACACGCACAAAGGTCTGTTCATCTACAATAGGTGCCCGTTTGGGATTCGATCGGCCGCGGCAATTTTCCAAAGGAACATGGAGAGCCTGCTAAAGTCGGTTCCGCGCACCATGGTTTTCCAGGACAACATACTGGTCATAGGTCGGACACCATCGAACACTTGCAGAACTTGGAAGAGGTTCTAAGTCGGCGAGATCACGTTGAAACTCAGGTTGAAACGCTCGAAGTGTGTTTTCCTGGCGCCAGAGGTCGAGTTCTTAGGGAGAAGAATCGCGGCAGACGGCATCAGACCCACCGACGCCAAGACGGAAGCCATCAAGAACGCGCCGAGACCACAGAACATGATGGAGCTGCGATCATTCCTGGGACTCTTCAACTATTTCGGTAATTTCCTACCCGGGTTAAGCACCTTGCTAGAACCCCTACATGTGCTACGCAAGGGAGATGACTGGGTATAGGGGAAATCACAAGAGGCTGCTTTTGAGAAAGCCAGAAATCTGTTACTTGTTCTGTATGACCCATGTAAACGTTTAGTGCTAGCTTGCAATGCATCTTCGTATGGGGTTGGGTGTTTGTTACAACAAGATAATGAATCAGGAACATTGCAACCGGTCACCTATGCGCCCAGGAGTTTGTCCAAGGCCGAAAGCATAATTGAAAAATAAACTCTGGCATGCGTTTACTGGGTGAAAAAAATGCACCAGTATCTGTTTGGTCTCAAGTTTGAGTTAGAAACTGACCATAAGCCGCTCATATCGCTATTCTCAGAGAGCAAAGGGATTAACACCAATGCCTCTGCCCGCATCCAAAGTTGGGCGTTCACGCTGTCGGCATACAACTATGTAATCCGCCACAGACTGGGCACAGAGAACTGCGCTGTTGCTCTCAGTCGGCTACCATTGCCCACCACCAGGGTGGAAATGGCACAGCCTGCAGACTTGCTCTTGGTGATGGATGCATTCGAAAACGAAAAGTCACCTGTTACGGCCCGTCAGATCAGGACTTGGACCAGCCAGGATCCTTTACTGTCCCTGGTAAAAAAAACTGTCTCCTCCATGGGAGCTGGTCCAGCATCCCAGCCGAAATGCATGAAGAAATAAAGCCGTTCCAGCGCCGCAAAGACGAAATGTCCATACAGGCGGACTGTCTTTTGTGGGGTAATCGCGTGATTTTGCCTAAGAAAGGCAGGGAAACGTTCATACGCGACCTACACAGCACCCACCCAGGCATAGTAATGATGAAAGCCACAGCCAGATCCCATGTGTGGTGGCCCGGCATCGACTCAGACTTAGAGTCATGCATGCGCCACTGCAACACTTGCTCTCAACTGAGCAATGCACCCAGAGAAGCACCGCTAAGTTGGTGGTCATGGCCCTCCAAACCGTGGTCTAGGATCCACGTTGACTTTGTGGGCCCATTTCTAGGCCAAATGTTTTTGGTTATCGTGGATGCTTATTCAAAATGGATTGAATGTGTAATAATGTCTGTAAGCACGTTCAATGCCACCATCGAAAGCCTACGAGCCATGTTTGCCACGCACGGCCTGCCCGATGTCCTTGTCAGCGACAATGGGCCGTGCTTCACCAGTGCTGAATTCAAGGAATTCATGACCCGCAATGGGATCAATGGGATCTGCCCCGTTCAAGCCCGTATCCTACGGCCAGGCAGAACAGACAATCCAAACCATCAAGCAAAGCTTGAAAAGTGTGTCGGAAGGCTCCCTGCAGACCCGCCTGTCCCGAGTCCTGCTCAGCTACCGCACCAGACCCCACCGCTCATCGGGGTTCCCCCAGCCGAGCTGCTCATGAAAAGGGCGCTCAAAACAAAGCTCCCTCTTGTCAGCCTGATCTTCATGATCACGTGACGGGCATGTACCATAATCGCGCAAATTTGTCACACGATATTGAAGTCAATGACCCTGTATTTGTACTCAACTATGGACATGGTCCCAAATGGCTTGCTGGCACTGTCATAGTTAAAGAAGGGAGTAGGGTGTTTCAAGTCAAAGTTGCCAATGGACTAACTTGCAGAAAGCATTCGGACCAAACCAAACTGTGAATCACAAACAGCCACGAGCAACCCAAAGAGGATACCACCAACTTTGACCCTCCAACACACACACAAGTGGCAACCGACACCATGGTTGACCACGAAGCTGAAGTCACCATCCCCAGCAGCCCAGCAAGGCTGGCTGCCCAGCTGCCCAGCGAAGAACTAACCAACTCACCCACACCCGCATTCGTACCGAGACGATCGACAAGGGAGCGAAAAGCCCCAGATCGTCTCACCCTATAAATAATATTGACTTTGGGAGAGAGTAAAGTTATGTATGTAACCCTTGACAACCTGTATCATACCGCCACCAGAGGGCCTACCTGTTGGAGTCCCAAGGGATCCCAGCATCCTTTGGGAGCATCCCTTGGGAGCACCGTATATAAACAGGCCACCCACGCTGTACCAACCTGGCTGGTGTTTAAATAAAGGAGCTAAGGTCACACTTACTCACTGTCGACAGTACTCAGTTGCATTACTTTATTATGAGCATAACATAATCTACTTGCATCACCATGTCAAGTGACCTTGCTCGGTTTTCCCTTCCAGGAGTCTGTGCATTGATCATGTGGTCAGTCATTGTTCTCTCTGCCTGAGAAAGCGTGGATATCAATCATAGCCTTCACTTCCTTAATGCCTTTCAGTATATCTCACAGTGATCTCTCTCCAGGCTTTGTCCCCACGCCAATTGGCCTTATTGCCAGCACATTTCTCATCTCTGCCCGTTAACATTTAGCGAGTAATGTGTGCTATACATCAGGCCCTGACCCAGCCCTCTGCATGGCCTCCTACAACTGCTGCACAATTAGTTTCATGCCTGTCTTTTACATAAGCAATTTCTATTAAGCCTATTCCATCTGGTATATCCATTCTTACAATTCCCTTTATCCCTACTCTCTGACTCCCACTGTCCAACCATGTCACAGTGTTACCTCCAATTCCATGCACTCTCATTTTTGTGAATAGTCTTCTGTGCAGAACCTAATCGAATACCTTCTGAAGATCCATCTAAACAATATCCATAGACACCCCCAGTTAGTGACATATTAAAAAATTCAACCAGATTAGACAGACATAGCCTGTTATTTAGCCAGCCTTCCCTTTAAAGGTACAATGGTCTCTGCCTCAGCCACTCCCTGTGGTAAAGCACTCCCTGCCCCAGCAACCACCTAAAGGCTTTTCGAACCTCTCTCCTCACCCACAATGTGGTTAGATATCAGAGTGGCCACAGTAATGGAGGATGTAGGCATTTGAGGTGATGCTCGCTGAGTATGATAAATACTTTCTGATGTTGCTACAAGTAATGCATAGACAATGCTCTCCCCGATAGTCCAGCAGGGGGCCCAGACTAAGATAAGCATGTGCGGCACACGCTCAGCTTTGTCACTGTCATGTCCTTACACACTACTTACTATAAATTCACACGAGGCACATTCTGCAGACAAGGTCACTCTGACCCAAGCCTTTATTCCAGGACCAAGAAGTGATGACCCTGCGTCGGACCTCCCTTTATATACCTGTATGACCAGGTGAGGATTGTCTCCCACAAGTTCACCCCCTGTGGTCAAGATGTGCATTTCTCAGGTGTATACAGTGTACAGTGTTGTTACATAAAGGTTACAGTTATGTGAAGGTTACATACATGACATCACCTCTCCCCAACGTCTTTGGGTCAAAGATTAAGTCTTTCAGACGGTCGACGCTCTCTCGTGGAGCGCTACAGTTGGGGCTCTGGTTGTTGAGCCTTGGCATGCGTGTCTGTCACCTGTGGTGATTCCGGCTTGTCCGGGCTGGCCGCAGGGACTGTGCATGCTGCTGAATGTTCTTGTTGCTTGTTCACTGGCGGTGGTGTGGGCAACATCTCATGATCTTCCTCAGGTTCCTCAGTGTCCATGCTGAACCTTGTTTTTACTTGGTTCAGATGCTTGCAGCATATCTGTCCATTGTTAAGTCTGACCACTATGACCCTATTCCCCTCTTTGCCAATTACAGTACCCTCGAGCCACGTGATTAAGAACAAATACATGGTCATCGATTTCTATACATCGCCCACATTGAGTTACGGTCATGGCACTCATTTTGGGACTGGTAGCTGCCCTCAACAATGTCTGACAGGACTGGATGAATGAGGGACAGCCGAGTTTTAAGTGCGCGTTTCATGAGTAGTTCCGCTGGCGGGACTCCCGTGAGCGAGTGCGGTCGGGACCTGTAGGCCAGCAGGAAGCACGATAGGCGGCATTGAAGGGAGGGTCCTTGAATCCGGAGCATGCCTTGCTTTATGATTTGGACCGCACGTTCCACCTGGCCATTGGAAGCCGGCTTGAACAGTGCCGTCCTGACATGTTTGATGCCATTACCCGACATGAACTCCCGGAATTCATAGCTAGTGAAGCACAGGCCATTGTCGCGAACCTGGATGTCCGGCAAGCCGTGGGTCGCAAAGACCGCACGCAGACTCTCCACTATGGTGGATGTCGTGCACAAATTCAATTTGATGCATTCGATCCATTTCGAGCACGCATCAACAACAATGAGGAACATTTTTCCCATGAACGGGCCCGCGTAGTCTACATGAATACGTGACCATGGCCTGGTGGGCCAGGGCCACGGGCTGAGTGGGGCCTCCCTCGGCGCATTGCCCAGCTGGGCACATGTCGTGCACCTGCGAACACAGTGTTCCAGGTCTGCATCAATTCCCGGCCACCATACATGTACGATGCCTGTGTGCTCGCTGTGGAGCTCCCTGATGAATGCTTCCCTTCCCTTCTGGGGCATGACTACCCGGCTGCCCCATAGTAGGCAGTCGGCTTGGGTGGAGTGTTCATCCATCCGTCTGTGAAACGGTCTGACCTCCTCGGGGCATTCTCCGTGTGCGGGCATCCAATCCCCAGTCAGGACACATTTCTTAATCAAGGATAGGAGGGTATCTCTGTTGGTCCAGATTTTGATCTGGCGAGCTGTGATGGGGGAGCCTGCGCTGTCAAAGCCATCAACGGCCATGACCATCTCAGCGTTTTGTTCCGCTGCCCCCTTGGTGATGGCCAGTGGAAGCCAGCTGAGCGCGTCAGCGCAATTTTTGGTGCCTGGCCCGTGCCGTATAGTGTAATCATATGCAGCCAGCGTGAGAGCCCATCGCTGTATGCGAGCTGAGGCATTGGCATTAACAGCTTTGCTGTCTGATAACAGGGATGTTAATGGCTTGTGGTCCGTTTCTAACTCGAACCTTCTGCCAAAAAGGTACTGATGCATCTTTTTCACCCTGTAGACACATGCGAGTGCTTCCTTTTCAACCATCCCATACCCCCTTTCTGCTTGGGAGAGCGACCTGGAGGCATAAGCAACAGGTTGGAGTTGGCCCTCATCATTATTCTGCTGCAACACGCACCCAACCCCATAGGATGATGCATCGCATGTCAAAACCAATTTCTTACAGGGGTCGTACAGGGTCAACAGCTTATTAGAACAAAGCAGGTTCCGCATCCGATTGAAAACCCGTTCCTGACAGTCCCCCAAAACCAATCACAACCCTTATGCAGGAGCACGTGTAGCGGCTCCAACAATGTACTTAAATTCGGCAGAAAGTGCCCGAAATAGTTCAAGAGTCCCAGAAATGAACGCAACTCTGATGTTTGTTTCGGGCCTGGGCGCACGACGGATCGCCTTCATTTTGGATTCGGTAGGCCGGATCCCGTCTGCGGCAACCCTCCTGCCCAAAAAACCCGACCTCTGGGGCAAAAAACACACACTTGGATTTCTTTAGTCGCAGGCCTACCCGGTCTAGTTGGCGTAGCACCTCCTCCAGGTTGTGTTCCTCGGTGTCACGACCCATGATAAGGATGTCATCCTGAAATACGATTGTTCCGGGGATGGATTTGAGCAGGCTTTCCATGTTCCTTTGAAAGATAGCGGCTGCTGAACGAATGCCGAACGAACACCTGTTGTAGACAAATAGCCCCTTGTGCGTGGTGATGGTGGTCAGTAGCTTGGATTCTTTGGCCAGACCCTGGGTCATGTAGGCTCATCATACTCCAGGACCTCCTCTGTTCCTTTCTGTTGGCAGGCTGCAATTTTTCCCCAGTCTGTCTTAGCTGGACTGAAGGCTTGCAGCCAGTGTTTAATCGCCTCCCACCCTGCTTCTAATTCCTGCCCCAAAGCTTCTTCTACCTTGTCGTGCAATTTTCTTCCTGTGTTTTTGGCACCATTATGGTCAAAATTTGCACTCCATCCCAGGGATGAAAGCGGTCCAATTGGTCCCACGTTTTCACTCCCCCTTTCTTTGGATTGGGCAACTCCTTGGACCATTTATCAATTTTCTCTGGGTCTGCCGGATCATGAACTAAATATTCTGCATGCACCCATTTCCTCGTTTTTTTGGTTCCGCCCTCATCCGCAGTCTCTTCTGATTTGACTACAACTCGTCTTTTTTTAAACGGGGCAAAGCACACCCCTAATTCTTCATCCTCCGACCCTGTATCGTCAGAGGATTCAGAATCCTCGGTCGTGTCTTCGGGTTTGCACTTTTAATTTATCCAAACATGGGTACCCTGGGAATTGATCAATACATTTTTCTTTTCCTATTACTGTCTCTTGACCTAATGATTTTTTTCCATTCTTTAATTTCACCTTTAAGATCTTTAACTTCCGCTTCCGACTTTTCAAGTTCAAGTCTTTTCTGATGCAGCTGTGCACAAACAGCTTGCAATTGGTCCTTTGTACTGGTCAGTTCTCGATCATGTTGGGAACGCATTATAATTTCATTCCGCTTTCGGATCTGTCCCATAATGGCTAGTTCGCTCTTTATTTTTCATACGGGTCATTTTTCCCCAGACCCTTTTAATCTCGTCCAAGGACCATTGTCCTTTGGAGGTTCCGTACTTTTGTTCGATCTTAATACAGGTTTTAGATAAGTCGAATTGTTGCTCTATGTATTCTTTCAACTGTTGGAGGATTTCATCTATCGAAACCTCAGGTGGTGCCTGCCCACCTTTTACAGTTGTAGGCAATTCTTTGCTCTTATCTCCTGCTGCCATAATACTGATTTCTTTACTGGGGTCTTGAGTCGCAGGCTTTTCAGCCGATCAGTGGGCCGGTGATTAATTAACTAACACACCGCCGAAGTTAGACGTCTATGGGACCTCGAGCCGACTACCAACCGGAGGGTTCGCAAACCGGAGGCTTTTGGAATCGCATAGAAGGAGAGGCGAATTTAGACTTTTGACCGAGGACTTTTATAAAGAGGAGTCCTTACCTCAGTATGTAGGTCCGACGTCCAAAATTCAGTTTCTTTCCTCGGCGATCATGTTCGTGACGTCAAAATTGTTCGATCTCTTAATTTCCAATGAAATACAAATTACGATTGTAGTTTTAATGTAACTTTATTCTGGCAGCAGCAACAAGCTCTTCTGAGACCACATGGCCAAAATGGCTGTACTTATACCTGGTTCAATTTACAGAAAAGAACTCGCCTTCTTTGACCTTATTGGCTCATTTGATAGACTGTTAACCTTTAATTGGCTCACTACCCAAGGTCTTAAAATGTCAAGTTGATTGATGACTTAATGCAATGTGGTCTGTGTTTTTTCAAAACTGCAGCCAGGCTGCAGAGCTTGAATTCTGTATCACCCTCTCTCTCTCTCTCGCTTTCTCTCTGTCGCTCTGTCCTGTCATGTATCTTACATTATTATATATAACTGTATCCTAACATGCTATACATGACTGTAATAAGATATGACTTGTAACCACCAGCATACCTTACCACCAGGGGTGCACTTGCAAGAGACAGGTATATAAGGACAGGTCTCAGGCAAGTGCAGCATTCCAGAGCTGTGAAATAAAGGTGCAGGTCCAGAGTGACCTTGACTTCACTACATGCCTCGTGTGAATCTGTACTGAGGGGACAGGACTTTACAGCGGCGACGAGTTACGGGATTACAGAATCCACAGAATGGCGAACAACGGATCAGATGAAAAGTACAATGCTGGAGACAATTGGGAGAACTTTATAGAAAGGCCCCAGCAAAGCTTTGTAACCAAAGACTGGTTGGAGATGACAAAGCAGACAACAGAAGAGCCCATCTCTTGACCAGCTGTGGCTCGAAAACATACACTTTAATGAAGGCTCTGCTGGCACGCGAGATACCAGCAAGCAAGTCGTTTGAAGAATTGAGCACGCTGGTAAGAGACCACCTAAAGCCAGCGAGCAGCCTACACATGGCCAGACACAGGTTCTACAACTACAGACGCTGTGTGGGCCAGAGCATACCCGACTTCGTGGCGGAACTTCGAAGGTTGGCTAGTTTATGTGAGTTCTCCAATGAACTGAGGAGAGAAATGCTGAGAGAGTTTTTCATTGAAGGAATAGGCCATGCAGGCATATTCCGAAAGCTCATAGAGACCAAGAACCTGACCTTAGAGGCGGCAGCACTGGTTGCACAGACATTCTTGGTAGGGGAAGAAGAAACGAGGTTAATTTACAATGCAGGTACGACAACTAACGAACTAATGGAACAAGGAGTTCACAGCATTAGACAAGCTGCTACCCCCACACACAGACAAAACCGGGAGAACAGGCTCTCGACAGCAGGCAGTGGCGCCAGAAGCCATCAAGGGCCACAGGAATGGCCGTTCACACCTCATCAACCCACAATGCGAGCAATCAACTACAAACTGAGAGAAGATCAAGAGAGATCAGCCAGACGCAGCTCATTCTTTGGGAACAATGAAAGCAGTCTGTGCTGGAGGTGTGGGGGTGGGCACACTTCAAGGGGATGTCGATTTCAGCAGGCTGTTTTCAGGAACTGTGAATATACAGGGCATTTGGCCCGCATGTGCAAAAAAACGGCAGCTCGGCTGGTATACGAATCGGATGGGTCGGAAAGCGGACCAGAAGACAGTGGGGACACCGATGTACAGTGGGTCAACACGATCAATGGCCGCTGCCTCCTACAATGATGAGGGTCCTACTCAATGGGACACCTGTCAACATGGAGCTGGATACGGGAGCGAGTTAATCTCTCATGGGCGCTCAACAATGTGAACAACTGTGGCCGCATAAAAGAGACAGACCAAAATTCACAAGGGTCGACACCAAACTAAGGACCTACACCAAAGAAATCGTACCAGTCCTCGGCAGTGCCATGCTCTCTGTCACATACAAAGGGACAGTGAACCGACTTCCCCTGTGGATTGTCCCTGGAGACCCCCCAGCACTGCTGGGGAGAAGCTGGCTAGCAAAACTAAACTGGAAATGGGATGATGTCCATGCCATGTCATTAGAGGAACGGACCTCCTGCTCAACAGTTATAAAGCGATTTGAACATCTCTTTCAGCCAGGTGTGGACACTTTCAAAGGGGCCAAAGTCAAAATCTACATCACACAGGATGCTAGACCGGTCCATCACAAGGCCAGAGCTATATCTTATGTGATGAGGGAAAAGATTGAACACGAACTAGACAGGCTTCTGCGGGAAGGCATTATATCACCCGTGGAATTTAGCAACTGTGCAAGTCCCATCGTCCCAGTCATGAAGCCTGATGGATCTGTACGAATCTGTGGGGACTACAAATCTACCATAAACAGAGTCTCCTGACAGGACCTGCACCCGCTGCCTAGAGCGGAGGACTTATTTGCCACATTGGCTGGAGGTAAACTTTTCTCAAAACTTGACCTCACATCTGCGTATATGACGCAAGAATTGACCGAAGAATCCAAGCTACTCACCACCATCAACACACATCGAGGCCTTTTCATGTACAATCGATGCCCATTCGGCATCAGGTCGGCAGCTGCCATATTCCAGCGCAACATGGAGAGTCTGCTCAAGTCCATCCCGGGGACGGTTGTATTTCAAGACGACATACTTATCACGGACAGGGACACCGACTCCCATCTCCGTAATTTGGAGGAAGTACTAAAGCGGTTGGATCGGGTAGGCCTACGAGTCAAGAAATCCAAGTGCCTGTTTCTCGCACCCAAGGTTGAATTTTTGGGCAGAAGGATTGTCGCTGATGGAATCCGCCCAACAGAGTCCAAAACAGAAGCAATTCACCTGGCACCCAGGCCCCGGAATGTCTCAGAACTGCGCGCCTTACTCGGGCTACTCAATTACTTTGGAAACTTTATGCAGAACTTAAACATGCTGCTGGAGCCTCTCCACGTGCTACTCAGGAAGGGGTGTGATTGGTTTTGGGGGGACGCCCAGGAACGCACCTTCAATAAGGCACGCAACCTTCTGTGTTCCAACAGTGTTTTGACTTTCTTTGATCCAGGTAAAAAGCGAGTTCTTACATGTGATGCGTCAGCGTACGGGGTCGGGTGCATTTTACAACATGCCAATAGTGCGGGCAAATTACAACCCATAGCTTATGCCTCCAGGTCACTTGCGCGGGCGGAGCGCGGGTACGGAATGGTAGAGAAGAAGGCGCTCGCGTGCGTGTACGGTGTCAAAAAGATGCACCAATCCTTTTCGGGGGCCAAGTTCGCATTAGAAACTGACCACAAACCCTTCACATCTCTCCTATCTGAGAGCAAAGCAATAAACAGCAACGCCTCGGCGCGAATTCAACGGTGGGCACTCATGCTGGCGTCCTATGACTATACCATAAGGCACAGACCAGGCACAGACAACTGTGCCGACGTGCTCAGCAGGCTACCCCTGGCGACCACGTAAGGGTCTGACGAACAGGACTGTGAGATAGTCATGGTAATCAATGCCTTTGAGTCCACAGGTTCGCCCATGACGGCTCGCCAAATCAGAGCCTGGACGGCCAGCGACCCCACGTTATCCTTAGTAAAAAGATGTGTCCTAACCGGTGACTGGGCAGAGGCTCGCTGTCGAAATCTCGACCTCAAAGAATGACTCCGACACTTACAGCTCCGGTAGAAGTTTCTTTAATTTACTTGCTCGCAAGGGGTAGGTTACACTCAGTCAAGGGCTAAGTGAACACCTCCGAAATGGTTCAGTTTAACAAGATATTTATACAGTAAAACCAAAGTTATGGCCTCTCCCTGTGTATTGCTCTGTCTCACAGTCAGTGAATACAGATAAAGAGTTAATTACTATATCCTGGTCCTGACATGGTATCCAGATATTTCCTTTTGTCAGGGTTATCGGAAAGCCAAACGGCCATTACTCCATGAGTCATAGGTAATGGGCTATCACCTGTCTTGTATTGTGTCAGGATTGTTCCAATTTCCTGGTCAGTTTATCTGTTTGCATCAAATGGATGAGGTCTTGGGAAGAGATAATGGCTAGAAGATAAGGGTGGGGTGATATGGAACTCCTGTAGTGTAGACAATAGGAGAGCACCATGGGGGGTTACTTGTCTCAGCATGACTTGTCTCCTAGCTGTCTGATGGCCATCAGCCATCTCAAACCAGGTTTAGCTGTTTATGCAAGCTGACTGCTAAAATGCAGAAAGTTCTGGAAGGGCCAGGACTCCATTTTAATCAAAAGGCACACAAATACCGTGTGGTATCGGCTTAGATAAAAATACATTTCCACATTCCCCCATTTTGTCCTTCACAAGGACAACTCAATCCATTCTGATCTTGTACAGTCTCTTCATTTCCATTTCCACACAAGAGCCTCCAGCAGTTGTTGCTACCATAACTCTAGCCGTGGTCTCGGTAGGTAACATAGTTTCTCCCACCCTGGCACAGCAACACTTAATGACGACAAATAATAGATACAGGGCGAAGACTATCAGCAGGAATATGATCAAACCCTGTACCACAGATTTCCCCAGGGCTCCCAACCATCCTGATGCCCAACCCCACAAGGTGATACCGTCCTGGCCAACTGTCTGTTTATACTCTATTACCTTTTTCCTGATGTTTTCAGCTAGACTGCCGATATCTTCTGATTTATCTGGGATATACGTACAGCATTCTTCACCTATTAATGCGCATGTTCCTCCCTCCTTGGCTAGGAGATAATCTAAGGCCATACGATTTTGGAGAGCCACTGTTCGAATAGCTACCATTTCGTCATTTATCCCTTCAAAGGCTTGGGAAGTTGCGTTGGCTACTGATTCCACTAAGTTAGCCAGTTCCCGTAACTGCCATTCGGTCAATGCTATTCCATAGGGTGGCACCATTACCTTGAATATTCCGTTTAGCCACATCAAATCCCGTTTAAGTCTATGACTTCCATAGGCCTCCCTTAGAGTCCTTACTGATCTGATAAGGGGCACCACATATCCTAAGTAACAGGACCCTGTCCAGTTGGCTGGTAACCATGGGTAGGCTTTATGGCCACAAATAAAGTAGGTGCAATTATAGGGCGTCAGCTCCTGGTCCTTTTGCACTATCCCTACTCGAGTGGTCTCACCTTCCCACCCTTCACCTGGGGCTTTGTTATGGACCGTTGTCCAGCCAACGGTTGCTATCTTTCTCTCAGTGGGATTAGTTGTGGCTTGCCATTTAATCATTTGGGAACACTTGCTGCATCCCATTTCTGGTCCTTTAGTCTCATTACTCACTAGGCATATTATACCTTCAGGGTTTCCTATTCTGGGAGTAATGCTTAGGAAGGGAGGCTGATGGTTATTATCATAATTGGGCTGGTACCATCCCTGGAAGGCTGTAAGTTTATACCCTGCCGACCTCCATTCTGTTTGCTCCTTCGTTTCTGGCCCCTTAGTTAGGTTTGTCCTATTTTGCACTGTCAACCATTCTACCATTTCTGATTCGTTAAAGGGGACAGATCTCAGGGGAATACCCCCCCTGGAGTGGACAGGTACATGGGAACATATCCAACAACTCGACAAGTTTCTTTCTTGAGCATACCTATGACTCAGTGCCATAAATACGTTTACGTGCAATTCCCTTCGGTGGCGGGTCTGTACCCCTGGTGTAATCAATAATGTGAAGTAAAACCCTGTCAAGCCCAGCACCATCAGTCCCCATAGTCCATACAGTTCCTTATTCAGTCTTCCTTTTTCTGTTCCTCTGATTCCTTCTTCCCTTCCTCCTGGTCGGGTGCCCGTTTGCAATGGGATGCGTGGATCCATGTTGGTCTTTCCTTTACCTTGATTGCAGTATTGGTCGCCAGCAAGACCTGGTATGGTCCTTCGAATCTTGGCTGTAGACTGCTTTTTCTTTTAAAAATCTTGATGTAAACGAATTCCCCTGGCTCCAGGTTATGACACTTCCCTTCCGCTGGCTTGACTTGGGCTTCCTTTACCTGTGAAAGAAAGCTGGAAATACATTTGGTTAGTGCAATACAATAATTCAACATATTTTCCTCCATTTTGTGGATGTCCATTTGTTTTGCAGTAAATGGTGCTGTAAAAGGTAGTCGTTGGGGACGTCCCATAACTATCTCATGCGGTGACAGGCCTGTTGTTCTGTTGGTTGCAGATCGCATTACCATCAAAGCTAAGGGCAGCAGTTCTGTCCATTTCAGTCCAGTGTCATTGCATAGTTTTGCCAGCTTATTTTTAAGCATTCCATTATATCTTTCAACAAGTCCAGCTGATTGTGGATGATAACTGCAATGAAAACGTTGATTAATCTGTAAAGCTTTACACATTTCTCTTATAACAGTTCCCGTGAAATGTGACCCGTTATCACTAGAAAGCTTAGCAGGGATTCCGAAGCGCGGTACAATTTCTTTTAACAAACATTTAGCAACAGTAGTGGCATCGGCCTTTTTACATGGAAAGGCTTCAATCCATCTAGAGAACACATCTACAATAACTAATACATACTTGAACACATAGGTAATTCAATAAAATCCATTTGTAAATGTACAAAAGGCCCGACTGGATTTGGGTGGGAGGCAGATTCTACTTTTTCCGTCTTACATTGTCTGACAGGTAACACAATTTTCACAGATTTGTTTTGCAATTGCCGAAATACCTGGTGCATACCAAGTTGCCAAAATATAATCTGCCAATCCCCCTTTGCCAGCATGTGTGAATGTATGAACACATCGGGCAATCCATGGAAGTAAGGATCTAGGGGCCACCACGCGGCCGTCATGGTGAACCTTCTGGATTTTTATAACATTGATCCTTCGTCCAGGTCACCACCTCCTCCGTACTGGCCTGTGTCTGAAAGGCCAGCACGTCATTAATAGTGGGTGGCGGGTCTGAGCAATTATTTTTCCTTAGTGGGAACAATGACACCTGCATCCCCCCTTTCGACAGAGCTGCTGACTTAGCTGCATTATCAGCTCTGGCATTCCCAAGTGCCACCTCATTCGACTGGCCTATATGTGCTTGGCATTTGATAATGGCAAGTTTCAAAGGGCATTGAATGGCTCGCAGGAGATTTTCCACTTGTTCTGCATTTTTGATAGGGGTTCCTGAAGAAGTCAGGTACCCGCGAATCTTCCAAATTTGTCCATAGTCATGTGATACCCCAAAAGCATACCTGGAGTCAGTGTAGATATTAACTGTGTGTCCTTCAGCCAGAATACAGGCTCGAGTTAACGCAAACAATTCGGCTTGTTGGGCTGAAAAGGAGTCTGGAAGAGAGGCTGTTTCGACAACATTAAACTGAGTTACAATTGCTTAAGCCGCTCTAGGTTGGCCCCTATCATTTCGTAAGGCTGATCTGTCAACATAGTACACTAGCTCAGGGTTGCACATTGGTACATCTGTTAGATTGATACGTGGTTTAGTCACTAATTCGGTTACCATTTCACATGAATGGGGTTCGCCGTCGTCTTCCGTGGGGAGTAGAGTGGCTGGATTTAAGGTAGTGCATCTTTTGATGATAAGGTTCGGATTTGATAACAGTTCGACCTCGTATTTAGTGGTTCTTGCGGAGGTTAGGTGTTGGGTAGCACATTTAGTAAGTAAAATCTCGACAGAGTGTGGGATATACAAAATAGTCTGATGATTTAGAGTTATTGTCTGAGCCTGTTGCATAGCATAATAAGCTGCTGCCAACGAAGGAAGACATTCTGGTAGTCTGCGTCCCACTGGGTCTAGTTGGGTACTGAAATATGCTACCGGTCGCTGCCTGTCCCCATGTAACTGAGTCAAAACAGATTGTGCAAAACCCGACTTGTGATGCACAAATAAGTTGAATAGCTTAGTGTAATCTGGTAATTCCCAAGGCTGGTGCTGAAGTGAGGAACTGCTTAAGACTCTGGAAAGCATTCCGGGATACTTCATTCCACATCCTTTAAGCATTGTGAGAATATAGTAGATTCATTCACAGCTCGTAGGTCATGGACACACCTCCATTTGTGTGGGCTTCTGAACTGGACAAATCTGTGTGTTACACGGACTTCTCATTTATGCTTATAGTGATTCCCAGATCACAGAATGTAAAGTACTTGTTTTCTAATTTTATTAAAAGGCTTCCAAACCCAAGATTTTTCCAATACACCCAAAATGTTGATCAAGGAGATCACCTGAAATATCTCAAAATCCCAATTCAAATATTGTACTGCCACTCTTTATCTAAAAAAAATCCTCTTACTGAGCTAGAAGCTTTTGTACCAAGATTTTACACCAAGGACAATGAGAGTGTACTCCCCCAGCCTGTACCTCGAGAGACCCACAAAGGCTTTTTTTTAAAAAAAGGCATCACAACTTTTAACCACCGGGACCATGTCTCAACAAACCTATCCTTTGTGCATTTCCTAGCTCCGTAACCTCTCATCCGAATAAATCCACACCTGCGCTTCTAACTTAAAATGTCTTAAACTTCCCACATGCAGGACAACACTATGAAGGGTTAAAAAACTTCACTTTGTTTGAAAAAGTGGGTGGAGCTAAAACAAACAGGCAGCTCCACAACCTTTCCAAACAGGTTTCCAGACACAAGGAAAAAAGACAGAAGCACTCTCATTCAAAGACAAGACATTCACGCACTCTCATTCAAAGACAAGACATTCACAAGTCTCTCTCCATTCAATAAAGCTTTTTCTTTTGCTAGCTTCATTTTTTTTTGAATCCATAAGTCACTATCAGGTTCTCTTTTTTTTTACATTTGATTTACTTCCTCTGTTAATTTTACATGGGCTTGAAGAATCGGAACCCAGGCTTTCTATTACTTTCCTTTTGTTTTTACCTGGATCTTTGTTTATAAGACACTCCTCTAGACATGTTGTTCTCTCTAAATTAAATGAACCATCGGGTGGAAATGGCCTGTTTTCACCCTTAGTCCACTTTACCGGTTTTTGTTTCTTTGGTCAATTGAAGACTGACCACAATTCTGGAGCATGACATAGGCTGGTGTGCCTTTTGTGGTGTTTTAACTTGCTCCGGCACCCATTCTGGATGATTAAGATTTTCCACAGTTTCTGATCTCACAATTCTTTCGGCCAACCGAGTTCTCTACGCCCACTTCTCCTGGCCGTTACGTGGCCTGAAAAGGCTCTTAATTCGGGCTCAGTCTGGGTGTGTGAGATATGTTGGCACGAACCAACCGTAGTTGATCAATCAGTTACTGTTTCTTTTCTTAATCAATCCTTGTGTTTTTTTTTCCAATCACAACTTTCCCTAGTGACTCTTCCCGTTTCTCTAATGGCCATGACTCACAAAGGTATTGCACACGACAGTATAACAAGGACAGCAAACAATATTCCCGCGAGTACACAAATCATGACCTTACACCTTATCTAAACAAATTCTCAGTCTGCGTTGTACGCCACTACAGACCGAGTCCTTAACTTATCCTAATAAAAACTGATAAAACTTAAGGTTCCGTACCCAAACTCTTTGACCGATTGCGCTTTCTTTTTTTTTTATAGTCTTATCACATAAGAACCCCTTCCGAATTAAAAACAATAAAAATCTTACCACATAAGAACCTTCAATCGATTAGCGCTTTCTTTTTTTTTAATAGTCTTATCACATAAGAACCCCTTCCGAATTAAAAACAATAAAAATCTTATCACATAAGAACCTGGAACCCTTTTCGATCGACTAGCGCTCCCTTACCTACTGAAACCTTCCCCGGGCTGTCTCGAGATTTTTTTTCAGAACCTGTTCTCTTCTGCTGGCGAGCTGAGAAAGAAATGGTTATAAAAAATACCTTTAACTTTTAAATGCCGAGTCTTGTAGATGCAGTACCTCCGCTGTGGACAACAGATTACATATGCGATTCAACAGTGAAGAAACCTCTTGTGAGCAAAAGGCTCACCTTGTTTGGCCACTGAAGCCTTTCACTGGAGAGGCACTATGCCTGTATCCGTTTTACTCACAGGACAGAGAGTATGCATCTCGGTGGAACCTCCAAGTTATAACTGTCGAAATCTCGACCTCAAAGAATGACTACGACACTTACAGCTCCGGTAGAAGTTTCTTTAATTTACTTGCTCGCAAGGGGTAGGTTACACTCAGTCAAGGGCTAAGTGAACACCTCCGAAACGGTTCAGTTTAACAAGATATTTATACAGTAAAACCAAAGTTATGGCCTCTCCCTGTGTATTGCTCTGTCTCACAGTCAGTGAATACAGATAAAGAGTTAATTACTATATCCTGGTCCTGACATGGTATCCAGATATTTCCTTTTGTCAGGGTTATCAGAAAGCCAAATGGCCATTACTCCATGAGTCATAGGTAATGGGCTATCACCTGTCTTGTATTGTGTCAGGATTGTTCCAATTTCCTGGTCAGTTTATCTGTTTGCATCAAATGGATGAGGTCTCGGGAAGAGATAATGGCTAGAAGATAAGGGTGGGGTGATATGGAACTCCTGTAGTGTAGACAATAGGAGAGCACCATGGGGGGTTACTTGTCTCAGCATGACTTGTCTCCTAGCTGTCTGATGGCCATCAGCCATCTCAAACCAGGTTTAGCTGTTTATGCAAGCTGACTGCTAAAATGCAGAAAGTTCTGGAAGGGCCAGGACTCCATTTTAATCAAAAGGCACACAAATACCGTATGGTATCGGCTTAGATAAAAATACATTTCCACATCGCGATGCCTGCCCCGAGGAATTAAAACCCTTTCACAGGCGCATGCATGAGCTATCACTACAAGCAGACTGACTGATGTGGGGCAGCCGAGTAGTCATGCATCTGTGAGGCAGAGAGGCATTTGTCCGGGAGCTCCACCACGAGCACCCAGGGATTGTTCTCATGAAGGCCATAGCCAGATCCCACGTCTGGTGGCCTGATATTGACGCGGACTTGGAGCTCTGCGTCCAAAGTTGCACCATTTGTGTCCAACTCAGCAATGCCCCCAGGGAGGCTCCCCTGAGCCCCTGGCCCTGGCCTACCAAACCGTGGTCGCGGGTGCATGTAGACTATGCAGGCCCGTTCATGGGCAAAATGTTCCTCGTAGTTGTAGATGCATTTTCAAAGTAGATCGAATGCACCATTTTAAACTTGAGCACAACCTCCACCACTGTGGAGAGCCTCACAACCATGTTTGCAACACACGGAATCCCTGACATATTGGTCAGTGACAATGGTCCGTGCTTCACCAGCGCAGAATTCCAAGACTTTATAATTGACCACGGCATAAATCACATCAAGGCGGCACCGTTCAAGCCGGCCTCCAACGGCCAGGTGGAGAGAGCAGTGCAAATCATTAAACAAGGCATGCTTAAAATCCAAGGTTCCACGCTGCAGGGTCTCCTGTCGCGACTGATGTGGCATACAGATCTACAGATCTCGTCCACACTCATTGACTGGGATCCCCCCCCCCGCGCAACTGTTGATGAAAAGGACTTTAAAAACAAGGCTCTCATTAATCCTCCCAGACATGCACGAAATCGTTGAGGCAAAGCGCCATAAGCTGACTGAGTACCATGACAGAATTTCGAGGGGGAAATGGAATGAGATAGGGGACAAAGTGTTTGTACTAAACTATGGCAGGGGTCCCAAATGGCTTGCAGGGACAGTAACAGGCAAGGAAGGAAACAGGCTACTGGTAGTACAAATGGACAATGGCAAAACCTGTCGGAGACCAAGTCAAAAGCAGATTTACCAACAACACTGCGGAACCAGAGGCAGACTACAATGTGGAACTCGCACCACACCTGGTGGACAGACAGAGGGAACAACCTGAGGAAAGGGTAATCCCAACAAACAGCCCAGGCGAATCAACAACAATCACACCAATGAAACAGACAGCCCAGGCGAGATTCCAGGAACCACACCCAAAGAAAAACAGACACCAAGGCAAACAACTGAACCACAACTCGGAAGCTCCATGCGAGAGTGTAGACCTTCCTGAGAGACTGAACCTATAAAGACAATAAGACCTTGGGGGAGGGTGATGTCATGTACTTTACATTAATATATAAAACTGTATCCTAACATGCTATACATGACTGTAATAAGATATGACTTGTAAACACCAGCATACCTTACCACCAGGGGTGCACTTGCAAGAGACAGGTATATAAGGGCAGGTCTCAGGCAAGTGCAGCATTCCAGAGCTGTGAAATAAAGGTGCAGGTCCAGAGTGACCTTGACTTCACTACATGCCTCGTGTGAATCTGTACTGAGGGGACAGGACTTTACATGTCCCTCTCTCACTCACTCTCTCTCTCTCTCTCTCTGTCCCTGTTATGTATGTAGTAACTCGATAGACTGAGTACTGTAAACTAACACAGGTACAAACCTGGCTCTGCTTTATTAGGGCCCAAAGTGATTACATTACAAGATGGCTGGCCTTTTATACCTGGGCCGCACACACATGTGCACAGCCCAATGACCTCCGACAGTGGCACCCCCTGGTGGCTAGTAACCCCAAGCATACATACACGACAATATCCCTCTTTAAGATATTAGTAACAGTCTTTTTACAAATTGAGATGGTCTGGGGCTTTCCGCTCCCGAGTTGATCGTCTCAGTTCAACTCCAGCCTTGGGCAACTCCTGACTGGTGGCTGGGTAACCGATCTGATGGGAGTGGCAATGACCATGTCAGGGATTGAAAGTCCAGATTCATTGATGACAGCGGAGTTCTCTGATGACTGAGGGTAGGTTGGTTGGTCACTGATTGTGTCTTCCTCAGACTGTTCCGGTTCATCCATGTGCCACAGCTTTATCTGATCAACATGTTTCCTGCATGTTTGCCCATTCTTGAGCTTGATGATAAACACTCTGTTACCCTCCTTGGCTGTAACAGTACCGGCGATCCACATGGGACCTTGACCATAATTTAGTATATACACTGGATCGTTAACAGAAATATCGCATGGCACAGCAGCGCAATCATGATACCACTGCTGACTTTGACGTCTGTATTCAACATGAACGTTCAAGTCAGGATGGACAAGAGAGAGCTTGGTCTTGAGATCTCTCGGCATCAATAGTTCAGCAGGGAAGACCCCGGTAAGCGTGTGGGGTCTTGTCCTGTAACTAAGCAATATGCATGACAAGCGAGTCTGTAGTGAACCTTGAGATACACGTTTCATACTCTGCTTGATGGGTTGGACAGTACGCTCTGTTTGACCATTAGATAGGGGTTTGAATGGAGCTGACCTTACATGTTTGATACCATTGAGTTTCATGAACTCTTGAAACTCCAGACTAGTGAAGCAAGGTCCGTTGTCGCTTACAACAATGTCGGGCAGACCATGAGTGGCAAACTTGACACGAAGGCTCTCAATGGTAGCTGTGGATGTACTGGATGACATGATTATCCACTTGGAATATGCATCCACCACAACTAAAAACATTTTTCCCAGGAAGGGATCTGCAAAGTCAATGTGGATCGTGGACCATGGTTTCGACGGCCACAACCACAGACTCAGCGGTGATTCCACTGGTGCTTTGCTGAGCTGCATGCAAGTGTTGCACTGAGGCACACATGATTCCAGATCAGAGTCAATTCCAGGCCACCATACATGAGACCTGGCAATGGCTTTCATCATGACAATACCAGGATGAGTGCTCTGTAAATCATGTACAAATTTCTCTCTGCCTTTCTTAGGCATAACAACACGATTACCCCACAGTAAACATTCTGACTGAATGGATAGTTTGTTTTTGCAACGGTTGTAAGGTTTGGTCTCATCACCATTTGCTTGGGTATGGCAGACCAATCACCACTAAGGACACAACATTTCACAACCGATAATATTGGGTCCTGGCTGGTCCAGGTCTTAACTTGTTGAGCCTTGACACAGGTTCCTTCACTTTCAAAAGCATCCATAACTAACAGTAGGTCTGCAGGTTGTGGGGTCTCCACCTCCGGTGTGGGCAACGGCAGACGGCTCAGTGCATCGGCACAATTCTCGGTGCCAGGTCTATGGTGAATGACATAATCTTAGGCAGATAATGTCAGCGCCCACCTCTGGATGCGGGACGATGCATTGGTACTGATATCTTTGTTTTCTGAAAACAATGAAATGAGTGGCTTGTGATCTGTTTGCAGTTCAAACCGAAGACCAAACAGGTACTGATAATCTTTTTAACCCCATACACAGAGGCTAATGCTTCTTTTTCTAGCATGCTGTAGGCTCTTTCCACCTTTGACAAACTTTTAGAAGCATACGCAACAGGTTGTAGTTTATCCAACCAGTTCTCTTGTTGGAGCACACAACCAACTCCATATGACGAAGCATCACAGACCAATACGGATCTTAATGTATGCTTACACAGATCATAATGTACCAGCAACTTGTTAGAGCAAAGCAGATTAGTAGCTTTTTCAAAAGCTCTATCTTGAGACGCACCCCAAACCCAGTTGACGCCTTTTCTTAGCAGCATGTGCAGTGGCTCTATAGAAGTGCTCAATCTAGGTAGGAAATTACCAAAGTAATTGAGTAGACCAAGGAACGAACGCAGCTCCGTCACATTCTGCAGCTTGGGTGCACTCTTGATGGCCTTGGTTTTCGCGTCCGTAGGCCTGATGCCGTCAGCAGCAATTTTCCTCCCCAGAAATTTGACTCCCAGTGCCATGAAGCCACACTTCGAATGTTTCAATCTGAGTCCCACTTTGTCCAGACAATGTAGAACCTCTTCCAGGTTGTTCAGATGTTCGGCGATGTCACGACCTGTAACCAGGATGTCACCTTGGAACACGACGGTTCTAGGGACGGACTTCAGTAGACTCTCCATGTTCCTCTGAAATATGGTTGCAGCCGAGCGAATTCCAAAAGGACACCTGTTGTAGATAAACAGTCCTTTATGAGTGTTGATGCACGTAAGTTTCTTCTACGTCTCGACCAGCTTCTGTGTCATGTAGGCCGAACGTCAGATCCAGTTTTGTGAACGACTTCCCCCGCGGCTAGCATTGCAAACAGGTCATCAGCCTTCGGTAATGGATATTGATCCTGTTTCGATACTCGGTTGATCCTAACCTTGTCGTCTCCACAAATCCTGATAGTGCCATCACTCTTCAACACAGGAACAATGGGGCTGGCCCATTCATTAAATTCGCCTGGTGATATGATCCCTTCACTCTGGAGTCTGTCCAGTTCGATTTCGACCTTCTCCCTCATCATGTACGGAACTGTCCGAACTTTATGATGGATGGGTCTTGAATCTGAGTCCACGTGGATCTGCACCTTGGCTCCCGTGAAATTGCTGATGCCTGGTTCAAACAGCGAGGGGAACTTGCTCAGCACTTGAGCACATGGAGTATCCTCCTCCGACGACAACGCTTTGATATCGTTCCAATTCCATTTGATTTTTTTCTAGCCAATTCCTACCGAGCAGCGTTGGACCATTGCCTGGACGGTAACTCATGAACCACACCATCATACAACACCTTGCCTGCTGCACTGCCAATCACCGTTATGAGTTCTTTAGTGTCCGTATGCAACTTGGCATTGAATGGACGCAGCTTAGGCCTCACAGCTTTAGTATCCCACAGCTTGTTGAAGGTCCCCTGGTTCATTATTGATTGATTCGCACCTGTGTCCAATTCCATCGGTACCGGCGCACCGTTAAGTTTCACATTAATCATTATCGGTTGGCTCTTTGTTAGGAACGAATACAGTCCATACACTTTCTCCTCTGGTATCTCGGATTGCATATCCGGAGCCACGCTATACTGGTCATCATCCTCCTAGTGGTGTGTCGCAGCATGCTTGCTCAGTTGCGGACACATGCGCTGGACATGTCCCAGTCTCGAACAGCCTTTACAAATGTACTGTTTAAACTGACACTAATGAGGCCGATGATTGCCCCCACAACACCAACACAGTGAAATCGGATTCATTCCCATTTGCAGCCACAGGTTTCACAAACGCAGTTGAATAGGCCCAGCCATATGGAGCTCTGCCAAACGACGATACAATTTTGTTTACAGTACTTGCCGAGTTCCGATTTTTCGATGATATCTGCTTTAAGTTTTTGTCCGTCATCATGCATGTCTGGGCAATCGTGATGGCCTTGCTCAAATCCAGCATCTCCGCCGCCAATAGCTTATGCAGGATCATATGGTGGAATTCTGCATTGGGATGGAGAATGAAACAGTTAATTCAGAGACCATGGTCCAGAACTTAAAGAAGGCTAACTTTGAAGGTATGAGGCGTGAATTGGCTGGGATGGATTGGCGAATGATACTTAAGGGGTTGACTGTGGATGGGCAATGGCAGACATTTAGAGACCGCATGGATGAACTACAACAATTGTACATTCCTGTCTGGCATAAAAATAAAAAAGGGAAGGTGGCTCAACCGTGGCTATCAAGGGAAATCAGGGATAGTATTAAAGCCAAGGAAGTGGCATACAAATTGGCCAGAAATAGCAGCGAACCTGGGGACTGGGAGAAATTTAGAACTCAGCAGAGGAGGACAAAGGGTTTGATTAGGGCAGGGAAAATGGAGTATGAGAAGAAGCTTGCAGGGAACATTAAGACGGATTGCAAAAGTTTCTATAGATATGTAAAGAGAAAAAGGTTAGTAAAGACAAACGTAGGTCCCCTGCAGTCAGAATCAGGGGAAGTCCTAACGGGGAACAAAGAAATGGTGGACCAATTGAACAAGTACTTTGGTTCAGTATTCACGAAGGAGGACACGAACAACCTTCCGGTTATAAAAGGGGTCGGGGGGTCTAGTAAGGAGGAGGAACTGAGGGAAATCCTTATTAGCCGGGAAATTGTGTTGGGGAAATTGATGGGATTGAAGGCCGATAAATCCCCAGGGCCTGATGGACTGCATCCCAGAGTACTTAAGGAGGTGGCCTTGGAAATAGTGGATGCGTTGACAGTCATTTTCCAACATTCCATTGACTCTGCATCAGTTCCTATGGAGTAGAGGGTAGCCAATGTAACCCCACTTTTTAAAAAAGGAGGGAGAGAGAAAACAGGGAATTATAGACCGGTCAGCCTGACATCGGTAGTGGGTAAAATGATGGAATCAATTATTAAGGATGTCATAGCAGTGCATTTGGAAAGAGGTGACATGATAGGTCCAAGTCAGCATGGATTTGTGAAAGGGAAATCATGCTTGACAAATCTTCTGGAATTTTTTGAGGATGTTTCCAGTAGAGTGGATAAGGGAGAACCAATTGATGTGGTATATTTGGACTTTCAGAAGGCGTTCAACAAGGTCCCACACAAGAGATTGATGTGCAAAGTTAGAGCACATGGGATTGGGGGTAGTGTACTGACATGGATTGAGAACTGGTTGTCAGACAGGAAGCAAAGAGTAGGAGTAAATGGGTACTTTTCAGAATGGCAGGCAGTGACTAGTGGGGTACCGCAAGGTTCTGTGCTGGGGCCCCAGCTGTTTACACTGTACATTAATGATTTAGATGAGGGGATTAAATGTAGTATCTCCAAATTTGCGGATGACACTAAGTTGGGTGGCAGTGTGAGCTGCGAGGAGGATGCTGTGAGGCTGCAGAGCGACTTGGATAGGTTAGGTGAGTGGGCAAATGCATAGCAGATGATGTATAATGTGGATAAATGTGAGGTTATCCACTTTGGTGGTAAAAACAGAGAGACAGACTATTATCTGAATGGTGACAGATTAGGAAAAGGGGAGGTGCAAAGAGACCTGGGTGTCATGGTACATCAGTCATTGAAGGTTGGCATGCAGGTGCAGCAGGCGGTTAAGAAAGCAAATGGCATGTTGGCCTTCATAGCAAGGGGATTTGAGTACAGGGGCAGGGAGGTGTTGCTACAGTTGTACAGGGCATTGGTGAGGCCACACCTGGAGTATTGTGTACAGTTTTGGTCTCCTAACCTGACGAAGGACATTCTTGCTATTGAGGGAGTGCAGCGAAGGTTCACCAGACTGATTCCCGGGATGGCGGGACTGACCTATCAAGAAAGACTGGATCAACTGGAGTTCAGAAGAATGAGAGGGGACCTCATAGAAACATTTAAAATTCTGACGGGGTTAGACAGGTTAGATGCAGGAAGAATGTTCCCAATGTTGGGGAAGTCCAGAACCAGAGGTCACAGTCGAAGGATAAGGGGTAAGCCATTTAGGACCGAGATGCGGAGGAACTTCTTCACCCAGAGAGTGGTGAACCTGTGGAATTCTCTACCACAGAAAGTTGTTGAGGCCAATTCACTAAATATATTCAAAAAGGAGTTAGATGAGGTCCTTACTACTAGGGGGATCAAGGGGTATGGCGAGAAAGCAGGAATGGGGTACTGAAGTTGAATGTTCAGCCATGAACTCATTGAATGGTGGTGCAGGCTAGAAGGGCCGAATGGCCTACTCCTGCACCTATTTTCTATGTTTCTATGTTTCTATGTATCACCTCGTGGTTGATGTCAATTACAAAGAAGTCCAGCAGCATGTCTCCCAACGTGTTTTCAAACTTACACGGTCCAGCTAGACGTTTTAGGTCGGCAACGAATTCCAACACATCCTGGCCCTCAGAACGAACGTGCTTGTAGAATCGATAACGTGAGATGATGCCTTCTTCTGGTTTGAGATGGTCACGCACTAGAGCACACAATTCCTCATAGTCCTTGTCTGTTGGACTTGCAGGCGAGAGAAGATTCTTTATGAGTCCATAGATTTTCGGACCGCAATCCGTGAGGAAGACCGCCCTGCGCCTAACTGCGTCAGTGGGTTCCTCCATTTTGTTGGCCGCAAAGTACTGGTCCAGGCGAGCTACAAAATCTGCCCAGTCCTCTCCCTCCACGAATCTCTCCAGAATTCCGATTGTGCCCATTTTTGCATGGGAAGGTTCTTAAATTACCTCGTCGCCAAATGTTATGCATGTAGTAACTCGATAGACTGAGTACTGTAAACTAACACAGGTACAAACCTGGCTCTGCTTTATTCGGGCCCAAAGTGATTACATTACATGATGGCTGGCCTTTTATACCTGGGCCGCACAGCCCAGTGACCTCCAACAGTGGCGCCACCTGGTGGCTAGTAATCCCAAGCATACATACATGACAGTCCCTCTCTCACACACTCTCTCTCTGTCTCTCTGTCCTCCCTCACACTCTCTCTCTGTCTCTCTGTCCTTCTCTATCTCTCTCTCTCTGTCCCTCTCTCTCACTCTCTCTCTCTGTCTCTCTGTCCCTCTCTCACACACTCTCTGTCTCTCTGTCCTTCTCTCTCTCACACACTCTCTCACTCTCTCTGTCCTTCTCTCTATATCTCTGTCTCTCTGTCCCTCCCTCTCTCACACTCTCTCTCTGTCCCTCTCTCACACTCTCTCTCGCTCTCGGTCCCTCTCTCACACTCTCTCTCTCTGTCCCTCTTTCTCACACTCTCTCTCTCACCCTCTCTCACACTCTCTCTCTCTCTGTCCCTCTCTCACACTCTCTCTCTCTATCTGTCCCTCTCTCTCTCTATCTCTGTCTCTCTGTCCCTCTCTCTCTCTCTCTCCCTGTCTCTCTCTCACACTCTCTCTCTCTCTCTCTCTTGGTCCCTCTCTCACACTCTCTCTCTCTGTCCCTCTCTCACTCGCTCTCTCTGTCTGTCTGTCCTCTCTCTCTCTCTCTCACTCTCAGTCTCTGTCTCTGGGGCTGAAATTGCCCGTTCCGATGATGTCTTTGGCCGGCAGAAAGCGGTGGCATGGGGCATCGCGGAATGGCCACCGACTCTCCACGGTGGGACTGCCATTTAAAAATTGCCCTACCTCAGGAGTGGAGTGGTGTCCAGGACCACTCCGCCCGATTTCCCGTGGAGTGCAGGCACCGACCTCCTTCTGACTGGCGGGGACATTCTCACGAAATAGTCCCGCGGGAGAAGCCCTGCTGCTTTTGTTGTCGCTGCACTCTGTGTGAAATGATGGCTCGGCGACCAATCAACGGGAGCGTGCACTCCGCGGACACCATTTTGTTTTTTTTGCGACCGACTGCCAGGTCGGGCCGACAATTATTCCCCGATTTTGGCTGGGCCGCCAACAGGCAGCCAACACCCCCTCTGCCCAGCCGTTGACCCAGCCGGAACCCTCCCCGCTGGACCACTGGCCCAACTACAATATCGGCAGAGTTGGCAGCGGCTGACCCTCTAACTGAAGGTGAGAGACGTGGTGACGTGTCAGCGCAATGATGTCACCAGCCCGGCGATGATGACCGCAGCGAGGTCACTTCCGCCCAACACTCGACCAGAAAAAAACCATAATGCTCATTTTCTCCAGTAATCTTAAAAATTTAAAAAAACGTTAGGTGTGTCCCGTTTCGGGCAAAGGGAAATTTCTGCCCCTTTGTCTCTATCACTCTCTCTGTCTCTGTCTCAGTCTCTCTCTCTCTCTCTCTTTCACTCATTCTTTCTGTCTCTCTCACTCTCTCTGTCTCTTTCTGCCTCTCTACATCTCTCTCTCTCCCTCTCTCTCTGTCCTTCTCTCACTCTCTCTGTCTCTCTCTCGCTCTCTCTCTCTCTTCCTCTCACCTTCTCTCTGTTGTGTATGCAATAACTGTTAGACTGAGTACTGTTTAACTCCCAGAGATATGACCATGGCTCTGCTTTGTTAAGGCCCAAAGTGACTAATATACAAAATGGCTGGCCTTTTATACTTGAGCTGCACACACGTGCGTGTAGCCCAATGGCCACCAACAGTGACGTCATCTAGTGGCTAGTGATGCCAAAAGTACATACATGACAATACCCCCCTCTCAGAGTCTTTTACAAATTGAGACAGTCCGGTGTTTTACGCTCCCAGGTTGACCATCTCAGTTCAACTCCAGTCGTGGGTGAGTGTTCAGAGTCTGTTGTGACTGGTGGCTGGGTGGCTGACCTGGTGGGAGTGGCAATGGCCATGTCAGGGATTGAAAGTCCATTTTCATTGAACATGTCAGTGATTGAAAGTCCCAATTCACTGATGACCACTGAGTCCTCTGATGACTGGGGGTAGGTCGATTGTCTCTTCCTCCGCCTATTCCAGTATGTCTGTGTACCGCAGTTTTGTCTGATCCATGTGTTTCCTGCATGTTTGCCCATTTTTGAGCTTGACAATAAATACTCTGTTGCCCTCCTTGGCCATGACAGTACCAGCGATCCACTTGGGACCCTGACCATAATTCAGAACATATACAGGATCATTTACAGAAATATCGCATGACACAGCTGCATGATCGTGATACCCTTGCTGACTTTGTCTTCGATATTCAACATGATTATTCAAGTCAGAGTGTACAAGAGATAGCTTGGTCTTAAGACCTCTCTTCATCATTAGTTCAGCAGGCGAGACCCCGGTAAGCGTGTGTGGTCTTGTCCTGTAACTAAGCAGTGTGCATGACAGGCAGGTCTGCAGTGACCCTTGGGTTACTCGCTTCATACTCTCCTTTATGATTTGGATAGCATGTTCTGCTTGCCCATTGGATGCAGGTTTGAACGGTGCTGACCTTACATGTTGATACCATTGAGTTTCATGAACTCTTGAAACTCCTGACTGGTGAAGCACAAACCGTTGTCGCTAACAACGATGTCAGGCAGACCATGTGTCGCGAACATGACACTGAGATTCTCAATGGTAGCTGTGGATGTGCTGGATGACATGATTATACACTCTATCCACTTCGAATATGCATCCACCACAACTAAAAACATCTTCCCCAGGAAGGGACCTGCAAAGTTGATGTGGATCGTGGACCATGGTTTGGATGGCCACGACCACAGACTCAGCGGTGATTCCACTGGTGCTTTGCTGAGCTGCATGCAAGTGTTGCACTGATGCACACATGATTCCAGCTCAGAATCAATTCCCAGCCACCATACATAGCACCTGGTGATGGCTTTTATTGTATATGTGGACTTGTATTTACTCTGTACAGCCACCAGAGGGCTCATCCCCTGGAGTCCCAAGGGATCCCATAATCCCTTGGAAGCACAGGTATTTAAGGAGGCCTCACAGGTTGGAGAGGCACTCTGGAGACCTGCAATAAAAGACTACGGTCACACTTTACTTTGAGCTCACAGTGTTCAGTCTGACTCTTTCTCCATGCGCAACAACTGGCGACGGGATACAGATAGCCAACCCAAAGATGCAGAGAACAGTGGGCATCCTGGAGAAATTCTCGGAGGGAGATGATTGGGAAACTTTGTGGAGTGACTCGACCAATACTTCGTGGCCAATGAGATAGATGGGGAAGGGAACGCTGCCAAACGTAGAGCGATCCTCCTCACCGTCTGTGGGGCACCAACGTATGGCCTCATGAAGAGGCTGCTCACTCCAGCGAAACCCACGGAGAAATCGTACGATGATTTGTGCACACTGGTCCGAGAGCATTTGAACCTGAAGGAAAGCGTTCTGATGGTGAGGTACCGGTTCTACACCTACAAAAGGTCTGAAGGCCAAGAAGTGGCGAGTTATGTCGCCGAGCTAAGATGCCTTGCAGGACATTGCGAATTTGAAGGACATTTGGAGCACATGCTCAAAGACTTTTTCGTACTTGGCATTGACCACAAAACCATACTTCGCAAACTTTTGACTGTAGAGACCCCAACTTTGAGTAAGGCCATAGCGATAGCCCAGGCGTTCATTGCCACCAGTGACAATATGAAGCAAATCTCTTAGCACACAAGTGCTGCTACAAGTACTGTGAACAAAGTGATGTTGTTTTCGAATCATAACATACAGGGCAGGTCACACATACCTGCAGCTGCACAGCTGCAGATGTCTCAGAGTCCACCATCAAGGGTGATGAATACAAGACCATTAGCACCTTGTTGGCGCTGCGGGGGTGATCATCGTTTCCATTCATGATGATTCAAAGAGTACGTTTGCAAGGGCTGTGGAACAATTGGACACCTCCAACGAGTGTGCAGGCGAGATGCTAAGCCTGTTAAACCTGCAAACCACCATGTTGCAGAGGAGGACAGATCCACGGAGGATCACGATGAACCAGAGCCTCAGATCGAGGAGGCAGAGGTACATGGGGTGCATACATTCACCACGAATTGTCCCCCGATAATGCTGAATGTTGAACTAAATGGAGTCTGGGTGTCAATGGAGCTGGACACGGGGCGAGCCAGTCCATCATGGGCAAAAAGACTTTCGAAAGGTTGTGGTGCAACAAGGCCTCAAGGCCAGTCTTAACTCCAGTTCGCACGAAACTAAGAACTTACACGAAAGGACTGATTCCTGTAATCGAGGTGCTACCATAAAGGTCACCTACGATGGAGCGGTGCACAAGCTACCATTCTGGGTGGTACTGGATGATGGTCCCACGCTGCTCGGCAGGAGCTGGCTGGGAAAGATACGCTGGACTGGGACGACATCCGAGCGCTATCGCCCACTGACGACACTTCGTGTGCCCAGGTCTTAAACAAATTTCCTTCGCTGTTTAAACCAGGCATCGGGAAATTCCAAGGAGCAAAAGTGCAGATCCACCTAATTCCGGGGGCACAACCCATCCATCACAAGGCGAGAGCAGTACCGTACATGATGAGAGAAAGGGTAGAGATTGAGCTAGACCGGCTGCAAAAAGAGGGCATCATTTCACCGATCAAGTTCAGCGAGTGGGCCAGTCCTATTGTCCCAGTCCTCAAGGGAGATGGCACCATCAGACTCTATGGCGATTACAAAGTAACTATCAATCGCTTCTCCCTGCAGCACCAATACCCACTACAAAAGGCCGCCGACCTCTTTGCAAAGCTGGCGGGAGGAAAGATGTTCACGAAGCTGGATCTGACTTCAACCTACATGACGAAGGAACTGGAGGAATCATTGAAGGCTCTCACCTGCATCAACATGCACAAAGGTCTCATTGTTTATAACAGATGCCCATTTGGAATCCGATCAGCGGCGGCGATATTCCAGAGAAACATGGAAAGTTTACTGAAGACGGTTCTGCACACCGTGGTCTTCCAGAACGACATCTTGGTCACAGGTCGGAACACAGTCGAGCATCTGCAGAACCTGGAGGAGGTCATTAGTCGACCCAATCGTGTAGTGCTCAGGTTAAAACGCTCGAAGTGCGTTTTCCTGGCACCTGAAGTGGAGTTCTTGGGAAGGAGGATTGCGGCGGATGGCATCAGGCCCACCAACGTGAAGACGGAGGCAATCGAGAATGCACCGAAGCCACAGAACATGACAGAGCTGTGGTCATTTCTGGGACTCTTGAACTACTTTGGTAACTTCTTACCGAGTCTCAGCACACTGTTAGAACCACTGCATGTCTTACTACGAAAAGGGGGCGAATGGGTTTGGGGCAAAAGCCAAGAAAATGCCTTTGTAAAAGCGAGAAAATTGTTATGCTCAAACAAATTGCTTGTGTTATATGATCCATGTAAGCGTTTGGTACTGGCATGTGATGCGTCGTCATATGGCGTCGGGTGTGTATCGCAACAAGCTAATGATTTCGGGAAACTGCAACCGGTTGCTGATGCATCCAGGAGTCTGTCTAAGGCTGAGAGAGCCTACAACATGATTGAAAAAGAAGCATTAGCGTGTGTCTCTGGGATAAAGAAAATGCACCAATACCTGTTTGGGCTAAAATTCGAATTGGAAACTGACCATAAGCCACTTATATCCCTGTATTCTGAGAGTAAAGGGATAAATACCAACGCAGCGACCTGTATCCAGAGATGGGCGCTCACGTTGTCCGCATACAACTACGCCATCCGCCACAGGCCAGGCACAGAAAACTGCGCCAATGCTCTCAGTAGGCTGCCATTGCCCACCATGGGGGTGGAAATGGTGCAGCCTGCAGATTGAGCCATGGTTATGGAAGCATTTGAGAGTGAGCAATCACCCGTCACTGCCCGGCAGATCAAAACCTGGACAAGCTCGAACCCCTTATTATCTCTAGTCAAAAGCTGTGTGCTTCACGGGAGCTGGTCCAGTATCCCAGTGGAAGTGCAGGAAGAGATAAAGCCTCAAAGATGAAATGTCTACACAGGCAGACTGCCTTCTGTGGGACAATCGAGTGGTGGTCCTCAAGAAGGGCAGAGACACTTTCATCAATTACCTCCGCAGTATCCACCTGGACATCGTAATGATGAAAGTGATAGCCAGATCCCACGTGTGGTGGCCCGGTATCAATGCGGACTTAGAGTCCTGCGTTCACAGATATGATACATGCTTGCAATGTACCCAGGGAGGCGCCGCTAAGTTTATGGTCTTGGCCCTCCAAACCATGGTCTAGGGTACACGTCGACTATGCAGGCCCGTTCTTGGGTAAAATGTTCCTTGTGGTTGTAGACGCATATTCCAAATGGATTGAATGTGAGATAATGTCGGCTAGCACGTCCGCTGCCACCACTGAAAGCCTGCGGGCCATGTTTGCCACACACGGCTTACCCGATGTCCTGGTGAGCGACAACGGGCCATGTTTTGCCAGTGCTGAGTTCAAAGAATTCATGACCCGTAACGGGCTCAAACATGCCACCTCGGCCCCGTTTAAACCAGCGTCCAATGGTCAGGCAGAGAGAACAATGCAAATTATCAAGCAAGGCTTGAAGAGGGTAACTGAAGGCTCACTGCAGACTCGCCTATCCCGAGTCCTGCTTAGCTACCGCACGAGACCCCACTAACTCACTGGGATCCCACCTGCTGAACTGCTCATGAAAAGAGCACTTAAGACAAGGCTCTCGTTAGTTCACCCTGATCTACATGAACAAGTAGAGAGCAGGCGGCTTCAACAAAGTGCATACCATGATAGCGCAAATGTGTCACATGAGATTGAAATCAATGATCCTGCATTTGTATTACATTATGGACAAGGTCCCAAGTGGCTTCCCGGCACTGTCGTGGCCAAAAAGGGGAGCAGGGTGTTTCGGGTCAAACTTTCAAAAGGACTCATTCACCGGAAACATTGGAGCAAATCAAACTCAAATTCACGGACTATCCTGAGCAACCCACCTTGCACCCTACCTTTTTTGATACCCCAACATACCCACCAGTGGCAACCGGCACCACGGTTAACAACGAAGCAGAACCCATCATCCACAGCAGCCCAGCAGGGCCCAACACACCAGGCAGCCCAGCAAGACCAGTTGCACAGCAGCCCAGCGAGGGCCCAGCAAATGATTCAACAACACCAGTTTTCACACCAAGACGATCAACCAGGGGAAGAAGGGCCCCAAGTCGACTCACATTGTAAATAGTTATACTATTGACTTTGGGGGGTGAGTGTTGTTGTATATGTGGACTTGTATTTACTCTGTACAGCCACCAGAGGGCTCATCCCTGGAGTCCCAAGGGATCCCATAATGACGTGAGTAGCACGTGTAACGAGAGTTGGTCTTACTGCAGGTGAAGGGTCCACAGCCAGTTAGGGAATGGAAGACCAGCAGGAAGAGTAGTGCAAGGAAGGTAGTGCAGGGGTCCCCTGCGGTCATCCCACTGCAAAACACATACACTGCTTTGAGTACTGTTGAGGGGCATGACTCATCAGGGGAGGGCAGCAGCAGCCAAGTTTATGGCACCGTGGGTGGCTTTGCTGCACAGGAGGGCAGGAAAAAGAGTGGGAGAGCGATAGTGATAGGGGATTCGATTGTAAGGGGAATAGATAGGCGTTTCTGCGGCCGCAACCGAGACTCCAGGTTGGTATGTTGCGTCCCTGGTGCAAGGGTCAAAGATGTCTCGGAGCGGGTGCAGGACATTCTGAAAAGGGAGGGTGAACAGCCAGTTGTCACGGTGCACATTGGTACCAACGATATAGGTGAAAAAAGGGATGAGGTCCTACGAGACGAATTTAAGGAGCTAGGAGCTAAATTAAATTGTAGGACCTCAAAAGTAGTAATCTCGGGATTGCTACCAGTGCCACGTGCTAGTCAGAGTAGGAATCACAGGATAGCTCAGATGAATACGTGGCTTGAATAGTGGTGCAGTAGGGAGGGATTCAAATTCCTGGGGCATTGGAACCGGTTCTGGGGGAGGTGGGACCAGTACAAATCGGACGGTCTGCACCTGGGCAGGACCGGAACTAATGTCCTATGGGGGGGTGTCTGCTAGTGCTGTTCGGGAGGAGTTAAACTAATATGGCAGGGGGATGGGAACCAATGCAGGGAGACAGAGGGAAACAAAAAGGAGACAAAAGCAAAAGTCAGAAAGGAAATGAGTAAAAGTGGAGGGCAGAGAAACCCAAGGCAAAAAACAAAAAGGGCCACTGAATATAAAGGGGCTGCAGGAGGGGTTAAAACTAAAAATCATGGTTTAAAAACTAGGATTAAAACACTCTACCGAAATGCACGCAGCATTCGAAATAACGTAAATGAGTTGACAGCACAAATCATTGCAAATGGGTATGATTTGGTGGCCATTACAGAAACATGGTTGCAGGGTGGCCAAGACTGGGAATTAAACATACAGGGGTATCTGATGATTCGGAAAGATAGACAAGAAGGGAAAGGAGATGGGGTAGCTCTGTTAATAAAGGATGATATCAGGGCAGTTGTGAGAGACGATATTGGCTCGAATTAACAAAATGTTGAATCATTGTGGGTGGAGATTAGAGATAGTAAGGGGAAATAGTCACTGGTGGGCCTGGTTTATAGGCCCCCAAATAATAACTTCATGGTGGGGCGGGCAATAATCAAGGGGATAATGGAGGTATGTGAAAAAGGAACGGCAGTAGTCATGGGGGATTTTAACCTACATATCGATTGGTCAAACCAAATCGCACGGGGTAGCCTTGAGGAGGAATTCATAGAATGCATGCGGGACTGTTTCTTAGAACAGTATGTTACAGAACCTACAAGGGAGCAAGCTATCTTAGATCTGGTCCTGTGTAATGAGACAGGAAAAATAAACGATCTCCTGGTAAAAGATCCTCTCGGAATGAGTGATCACAGTATGGTTGAATTTGTAATACAGATTGAGGGTGAGGAAGTTGTGTCAGAAACGAGCGTACTATTTTTAAACAAAGGGGACTACAGTGGGATGAGGGCAGAGTTGGCTAAAGTAGACTGGAAATACAGACTAAATGGTGGCACAATTGAAGAACGGTGGACGACTTTTAAGGAGCTCTTTCATAGTGCTCAACAAAAATATATTCCAGTGAAAAAGAAGGGCGGTAAGAGAAGGGATAACCAGCCGTGGATAACCAAGGAAATAAAGGAGAGTATAAAATTAAAGACCAATGCATATAAGGTGGCCAAGGTTAGTGGGAAACTAGAAGATTGGGAAAATTTTAAACAACAACAAAGAATGACTAAAAAAGCAATAAAGAAAGGAAAGATAGATTACGAAGGTAAACTTGCGCAAAACATAAAAACAGATAGTAAAAGCTTTTATCGATATTTAAAACGGAAAAGAGTGACTAAAGTAAATGTTGGTCCCTTAGAAGACGAGAAGGGGGATTTAATAATGGGAAATGTGGAAATGGCTGAGACCTTAAACAATTATTTTGCTTTAGTCTTCACAGTGGAAGACACAAAAACCATGCCAAAAATTGCTGGTCACAGGAATGTGGGAAGGGAGGACCTTGAGACAATCACTATCACTAGTGGGGTACTGCTGGACAGGCTAATGGGACTCAAGGTAAACAAGTCCCCTGGTCCTGATGAAATGCATCCCAGGGAATTAAAAGAGATGGCGGAAGTTATAGCAGATGCATTCGTTATAATCTACCAAAATTCTCTGGACTCTGGGGAGGTACCAGCGGATTGGAAAGCAGCTAATGTAACCCCTCTGTTTAAAAAAGGGGGCAGACAAAAGGCAGGTAACTATAGGCCGGTTAGTTTAACATCTTTAGTGGGGAAAATGTTTGAAACTATCATTAAGGAAGAAATAGCGGGACATCTAGATAGGAATAGTGCAATCAAGCAGACGCAACATGGATTCATGAAGGGGAAATCATGTTTAACTAATTTACTGGAATTCTTTGAGGATATAACAAGCATGGTGGAAAGAGGTGTACCGATGGATGTGGTGTATTTAGATTTCCAAAAGGCATTCGATAAGGTGCCACACAAAAGGTTACTGCAGAAGATAGAGGTACGTGGAGTCACAGGAAATGTATTAGCATGGATAGAGAATTGGCTGGCGAACAGAAAGCAGAGAGTCGGGTGATTCCGGAGATGAGGGTGTTACCTTATGATGATAGATTGAGTAGACTGGGTCCTTTTCGGGTTGGAAATCAGTGGTTAGTGGTGTGCCACAGGGATCAGTGCTGGGACCACAACTGTTTACAATATACATAGATGACCTGGAAGAGGGGACAGAGTGTAGTGTAACAAAATTTGCAGATGACACAAAGATTAGTGGGAAAGCGGGTTGTGTAGAGGACACAGAGAGGCTGCAAAGAGATTTGGATAGGTTAAGCGAATGGGCTAAGGTTTGGCAGATGGAATACAATGTCGGAAAGTGTGAGGTCATCCATCTTGGGGAAAAAACAGTAAAAGGGAATATTATTTGAATGGGGAGAAATTACAACATGCTGAGGTGCAGAGGGACCTGGGGGTCCTTGTGCATGAATCCCAAAAAGCTAGTTTGCAGGTGCAGCAGGTAATCAGGAAGGCGAATGGAATGTTGGCCTTCATTGCGAGAGGGATGGAGTACAAAAGCAGGGAGGTCCTTCGGCAACTGTATCGGGTATTGGTGAGGCCGCACCTGGAGTACTGCGTGCAGTTTTGGTCACCTTACTTAAGGAAGGATATACTAGCTTTGGAGGGGGTACAGAGACGATTCACTAGGCTGATTCTGGAGATGAGGGGGTTACCTTATGATGATAGATTGAGTAGACTGGGTCATTACTCGTTGGAGTGCAGAAGGATGAGGGGTGATCTTATAGAAACATTTAAAATCATGAAAGGGATAGACAAGATAGAGGCAGAGAGGTTGTTTTCACTGATAGGTGAGAATAGAACTAGGGGGCACAGCCTCAAAATACGGGGGAGCCAATTTAAAACCGAGTTGAGAAGGAATTTCTTCTCCCAGAGGGTTGTGAATCTGTGGAATTCTCTGCCCAAGGAAGCAGTTGAGGCTAGCTCATTGAATGTATTCAAGTCACAGATAGATAGATTTTTAACCAATAAGGGAATTAAGGGTTATGGGGAGCGGGCGGGTAAGTGGAGCTGAGTCCACGGCCAGATCAGCCATGATCTTGTTGAATGGCGGAGCAGGCTCGAGGGGCTAGATGGCCTACTCCTGTTCCTAATTCTTATGTTCTTATGTTCTTATGTTCTTGGGAGCACAGGTATTTAAGGAGGCCTCACAGGTTGGAGAGGCACTCTGGAGACCTGCAATAAAAGACTAAGGTCACACTTTACTTTGAGCTCACAGTGCTCAGTCTGACTCTTTCTCCATACGCAACAGTTTTCATCATTACAATGCCGGATGTGTGCTATGTAGCTCACGTACAAATTTCTTGGGTGTAACAACACGATTGCCCCAAAGTATACAATCCAACTGAATAGACTTTGCAACGAATGTAAGGTTTGGTCTCCTCGCACATTTTCTTGGGTATGGCAGACCAATCACCTTTGAGGATGCAACTCTTCACCACCGATAACATCGGGTCCTGGCTGGTCCAGGTCTTAACTTGTTGAGCAGTGACAGGGGTTCCTTCACTCTCAAAAGCATCCAGAACTAACAATAGGTCCACCGGTTGAGGTGTTTCCACCTCCGGTGTGGGCAACAGCAGACGGCTCAAAGCATCGGCACAATTCTCGGTGCCAGGTCTATGGCGAATGACATAATCATAAGCGGATAATGTCAGCGCCCATCTCTGGATGCAGGATGAAGTATTGGTATTGATACCTTTGTTTTCAGAGAACAGTGAAGTGAGCGGCTTGTGATCTGTCTCCAGTTTAAACCGAAGACCAAACAGGTACTGATACATCTTTTTAACCCCATACACACGGCTAGTGCTTCTTTCTCTACCATGCTGTAGGCTCTTTCCGCTTTAGACAAACTTTTTGAAGCATACGCGACTGGTTGAAGTTTACCCGACTCATTAGCTTGTTGGAGTACGCAACCAATTCCATATGACAAAGCATCACAGGCCAATACTAAATGTTTACATGGATCATAATGTACCAGCAGCTTGTTAGAGCAAAGCAGATTAGTGGCTTTCTCAAAAGCTCTGTCTTGAGACTCACCCCACACCCAGTTGTCGCCTTTTCTCAGCAGCATAATAAGGTGCTCAATTTAGGTAGGAAGTTACCGAAGTAGTTGAGTAGACCAGGATCGAACGTAGCTCCATCACATTCTGTGGCTTGGGTGCATTCTTGATGGCCTTGGTTTTCGCGTCCGTGGGCCTGATGCCGTCAGCAGCAATTTTCCTCGCCAGGAATTCAACCTCTGATGCCATGAAGATACACTTCGAGTGTAGTCTGAGTCTGAGTCCCACTTTGTCCAGATGATGTAGAACCTCTTCCAGGTTGTTCAGATGTTCCTCGGAGTCACGACCTGTGATCAGGATGTCACCTTGGAACATGACGGTTCTGGGAACGGACTTCAGTAGACTTTCCATGTCCCACTGAAATATTGTTGCAGCCGAGCGAATTCCAAAAGGGCACCAGTGATAAATAAACAGTCCTTTATGCATTATTTAGACCATCTCCCTCATCATATACGGAACTGCCCGAGCTTTATGATGGATGGGTCTTGCATCCGAGTCCACGTGGATCTGCACCTTGGCTCCCGTGAAATTGCCGATGCCTGGTTCGAACAACGAGGGGGACTTGCTCAGTAGTTGGGCACATGTATCTTTCTTCGACGACAACGCCTTGATGTCGTTCCAATCGCATCTGATTTTTTCAAGCCAGTTCCTGCTGAACAGCGTTGGGCCATTGCCTGGGACAATCCATGGCGGTAACTTGTGAACCGCACCGTCATACAACACTTCAATTGTGGCACTGCCAATCACCGTTATGAGTTCTTTGGTGTACGTGCGCAACTTGGCATTGACCGGACTCAGCCTGGAGCTCACAGCCTTAGTATCCCACAACTTGCCGAATGCCCTCTGGCTCATTATCAATTGACTCACCCCCATGTCCAGTTCCATTGATACCGGCACTCCAGTAAATTTCACGTTGATCATTATCGGTTTGCTCTTAGTTAGGAATGAGTACAGTCCATACACTTCCTCCTCTGGTATCTCGGATTGCGTATCCGGATCCACGCTAGTCTGACCATCATCCTCCACTTGGTGTGTCACAGTACACTTGCTCATTTTGCAGACACTTGCGCTGGAGATGCCCCGCTCTCAGACACCTTTGTAACTATATTGCTTAAGTGGGCACTGCTGGTGCTGGTGATTTCCCCCACAACACCAACACGGAGAAATCGGATGCATTCCTGCTGGCGGACTTTGGGCAGCCACAGGTTTCGCGTACACAGTCGGATAGGCCCTGCCATGTGCCGCTCTGCCAAACGTTGAATCAATCACATTTACAGTACTTGCCGAGTTTCGATTTTTTACTGATATCTGCTTTAGACTTCTATCTGTCGTCAGGCATGACAGAGCGATCGTGATGGCCCTGCTCAAGTCCAACGTCTCCACCGCCAGTAGTTTACGCAGGATCACCTCGTGGTTGATGCCAATTACAAAGAAGTCCCGCAGCATGTCTGCCAACACAATCCCGAACTTACACGGTCCCGCTAGACGTCTCAACTCAGCAACGAACTCCGCCGCATTCTGACCCTCTGAGCGAACGTTCGTGTAAAATCTGTATCTCGAGATGATGATGCTTGCGTCTGGCTTAAGGTGGTCCTGTACCAGTGTACACAACTCTTCATACATCGTTTCTGTTGGACTCACAGGCAGGAGTAGATTCTTTATCAGACCATAAATTTTTGGACCGCAAACCGTGAGGAACACCGCCCGTTGCCGATCTGCGTCGCCGACCTCCTCCATTTTGTTGGCCATGAAGAACTGGCTCAAACGGCTCACAAAGTCTGCCCAATCTTCTCCTTTCACAAATCGCTGCAACAATCCACTTGTGCTCATTTTTGCATGCAAAGGTTCTTGTTGCCTCGTCGCCAAATGCTGTGTATGTAATAACTGTTAGACTGAGTACTGTTTAACTCCAAGAGATATGACCTTGGCTCTGCTTTATTAAGGCCCAAAGTGACTAATATACAAAATGGCTTTCCATTTTATACTTGGGCTGCACACACGTGCCTGCAACCCAATGGCCACCAACAGTGACGCCATCTAGTGGCTAGTGATCCCAAAAGTACATACATGACAATACCCCCCTCTGAGATATTAACACAATCTTTTACAAATTGTGACGGTCCGGTGTTTTACGCTCCCATGTTGACCGTCTCAGTTCAACTCCAGTCGTGGGTGAGTGTTCAGAGTCTGTTGTGACTGGTGGGAGTAGCAATGGCCATGTCAGGGATTGTCTCTCTCTGTGTCCCTCTCACCCTCTCTCACTCTCTCTGCCTCTCTCACCCTCTACGTTTCTCTCACCCTCTCCTTATGTCTCTCTCTCACTTTCTCCATCTCTCTCACCGACTGTCTCTTGCTCTTTCTCTCTCTCTGTCTCTGTCTGTCTCTCTCACTCTCTCTGACTCTCTCGCCCCCCCCTCTCTCTCTGTCTCTCTGTCTCTGTCTGTCTGTCTATCACTCTCTTTCTCTTCGCTCTCATTCTCTAACGAAGTATGTGGGACCTCAGAATGTGCTGTGTATTGCAGTTGTGTTCAGAGTGACAGCAGTGGTGGAACGCACGCATGGTAGTTGCCACCACTTCATTGTTCAAGTGATGGGACATAACAGACTTGCTACCTGAGTGGTGAGTTCTCTGCCTTTACACTGGTTAACTGTAACCAGCCACTGATCAAAGTCCAGGCACTCGCTCACTGAGGTTCCTTGTTGGGTGTAACCATATGAACTGGAAAGAGTTATTATTTTATGTATGAAAGTTTCATTGACAAATTGGTGAGCAGTGAGTTACTACAGAGTGAACTGCAAACGGCATAATTAGTGTCACAGGTAACTTATTATTGGCTTTGGCGTCTTTTATCTAAAAGAAGATATTTATTATACTCAGTAAGTGGGGATATAAACATTGCGAGATTACTGCTGCAAGCGTTGGGCTTTTTCCAGTTAGTGCTCGCTATTTACTCATCCTCTCAGCATTCCTCCTCCACCACCGCGGTAACCACCTTCTCCATCGACTCACATCAATAAATTGTACGTTTGTATAACATTGCACAATTTATTTTCACAGCGTTAAGTGGACAGAATACAGGCTGTGGCAGGGTTCCATTATAGACAGAGATCTCCGAGCAATTAAAACAAACCTTGAGAAATCAACCATATTAATGTAGAGTGCAGTCTCCCAGGGGCTGGTATAAGGACCACTGCACTTTTTGATATATATTAACGACCTAGGGGCTAGATTTTATACTTTTGTGCAGATCGCCCAAAAATGGGCATTATTTCCGGCGTGGGCGGTAAAAATGGGTTTTCAGATCGTCGGCTTCTCGCCCATTCTCAAAGCCCCGAGTCCCCAGTTTTGAAATTGGGCGTTACCGCGAGCGATACGAAATGGGCGTTAGCGTTAAATCTCTCTGACCTTCTGCCGTAAAGTGTCGTCTTCCTTAGCAATGGCTTTGCAAAACTCGATTCCCACAATTTAGGAGGTCAAGGGTCATCATGACATGCGCATAAGAGGAGACAGGGAGTTGAGAGGGATGGTTTTCTAGACCAATATGCCGAGGAACCAACTAGGGGGGAGGCCATCTTAGACTGGGTGTTGTGTAATGAGAGAGGATTAATTAGAAATCTCGTTGTGTGAGGCCCCTTGGGAAAGAGTGACCATAATAGGGTGGAATTCTACATTAGGGTGGAGAATGAAACAGTTAATTCAGAGACCATGGTCCAGAACTTAAAGAAGGGTAACTTTGAAGGTATGAGGCGTGAATTGGCTAGGATAGATTGGCGAATGATACTTAAGGGGTTGACTGTGGATGGGCAATGGCAGACATTTGGAGATGGCCTGGATGAACTACAACAATTGTACATCCCTGTCTGGCGTAAAAATAAAAAAGGGAAGGTGGCTCAACCGTGGCTATCAAGGGAAATCAGGGATAGTATTAAAGCCAAGGAAGTGGCATACAAATTGGCCAGAAATAGCAGTGAACCCGGGGACTGGGAGAAATTTAGAACTCAGCAGAGAAGGACAAAGGGTTTGATTAGGGCAGGGAAAATAGAGTACGAGAGGAAGCTTGCAGGGAACATTAAGACAGACTGCAAAAGTTTCTATAGCTATGTAAAGAGAAAAAGGTTAGTAAAGACAAACATAGGTCCTCTGCAGTCAGAATCAGGGGAAGTCATAACGGGGAACAAAATGGCAGACCAATTGAACAAGTACTTTGGTTCAGTATTCACTAAGGAGGACACAAACAACCTTCCGGGGTCAGAGGGTCTAGTAAGAAGGAGGAACTGAGGGAAATCCTTAATAGTCGGGAAATTGTGTGGGGGAAATTGATGGGATTGAAGGCCGATAAATCCCCAGGGCCTGATGGACTGCATCCCAGAGTACTTAAGGAGGTGGCCTTGGAAATAGCGGATGCATTGACAGTCATTTTCCAACATTCCATCGACTCTGGATCAGTTCCTATGGAGTGGAGGGTAGCCAATGTCACCCCACTTTTTAAAAAATGAGGGAGAGAGAAAACAGGGAATTATAGACCGGTCAGCCTGACATCGGTAGTGGGTAAAATGATGGAATCAATTATTAAGGATGTCATAGCAGCGCATTTGGAAAGAGGTGACATGATAGGTCCAAGTCAGCATGGATTTGTGAAAGGGAAATCATGCTTGACAAATCTTCTGGAATTTTTTGAGGAAGTTTCCAGTAGAGTTGACAAGGGAGAGCCAGTTGATGTGGTGTATTTGGACTTTCAGAAGGCTTTCGACAAGGTCCCACACAAGAGATTAATGTGCAAAGTTAAAGCACATGGGATTGGGGATAGTGTGCTGACGTGGATTGAGAACTGGTTGGCAGACAGGAAGCAAAGAGTAGGAGTAAATGGGTACTTTTCAGAATGACAGGCGGTGACTAGTGGGGTACCTCAAGGTTCTGTGCTGGGGCCCCAGCTGTTTACACTGTACATTAATGATTTAGATGAGGGGATTAAATGTAGTATCTCTAAATTTGCGGATGACACTAAATTGGGTGGCAGTGTGAGCTGCGAAGAGGATGCTATGAGGCTGCAGAGTGACTTGGATAGGTTAGGTGAGTGGGCAAATGCATGGCAGATGAAGTATAATGTGGATAAATGTGAGGTTATCCACTTTGGTGGTAAAAACAGAGAGACAGACTATTATCTGAATGGTGACAGATTAGGAAAAGGGGAGGTGCAACGAGACCTGGGTGTCATGGTACATCAGTCATTGAAAGTTGGCATGCAGGTACAGCAGGAGGTTAAGAAAGCAAATGGCATGTTGGCCTTCATAGCGAGGGGATTTGAGTACGGGGCAGAGAGGTGTTACTACAGTTGTACAGGGCCTTGGAGTATTGTGTACAGTTTTGGTCTCCTAACTTGAGGAAGGACATTCTTGCTATTGAGGGAGTGCAGCGAAGGTTCACCAGACTGATTCCCGGGATGGCGGGACTGACATATCAAGAAAACTGGATCAACTGGGCTTGTATTCACTGGAGTTCAGAAGAATGAGAGGGGATCTCATAGAAACATATAACATTCTGATGGGATTAGACAGGTTAGATGCAGGAAGAATGTTCCCGACGTTGGGAAAGTCCAGAACCAGGGGTCACAGTTTAAGGATAAGGGGTAAGCCATTTAGGACCGAGATGAGGAGAAACTTTTTCACCCAGAGAGTGGTGAACCTGTGGAATTCTCTACCACAGAAAGTTGTTGAGGCCAATTCACTAAATATATTCAAAAAGGAGTTAGATGTAGTCCTTACTACTAGGGGGATTAAGGGGTATGGCGAGAAAGTTGGAATGGGGTACTGAAGTTGCATGTTCAGCCATGAACTCATTGAATAGTTGTGCAGGCTCGAAGGGCCGAATGGCCCTACTCCTGCACCTATTTTCTATGTTTCTATGAGAGTGGCTGAAGGTGTGGCTGGGTGTGATGTGGCTGCTTTGGGAGGAAGGAGGGAGAGTTTTGAGCTTCACAGCAAATAGGGACAAAAACAATTAGCTGTTACCAGCCACATATTTGCCCAAATTTGGCCTATAATGGAGAGAGAGGAGGAGGTATCATAGCACGCTTGTGGAGAGTAACGCTGGAGAGAGAGTGAGGTGGTAGAGGAGCACATTGGAGGGCACAAAAGAGCCAGGAGGTTCTCGGACGAGGCAAATGCCTCCCTCCTGCAGGAGGTTGAGTTACGCTGGGGTGATTTGACACAGGGAGAGCGTGGGAAACCCACCCCAAAGGCTTACCAGAGGATATGGACCAAGATAGCAGAGGTGGTCTCGTCGGCGACCAGTGAGCTGCGTGAGGGCAACCAATGCCGCAAACGATGGAACGACCTTGTGGGATCCGCAAGAGTAAGTATTACATTAATTTACATGTACTTATGTATTTATATAATTTGATTTGTAACAATCATGAGTGACTATCAGCAGATGTGAGGTCTTTCACTTTTACCGGGAATGTTTTACTCAAAGCCTGTGGTCACGGTGCACGTGATAATTATAATGATAAACATGCTTACATCTGTCGGTTATGTGTTGTATCAGTCTCTGTGACAGTACCTAGCAATGATATCACGCAATGATCTCATGCCATGTCGTCCTGTCACCTTTTACAGAAGAAGCTATCGATGATGAGGTCCGTGCAGAGGCGAACGGGTGGGGGGCCACCAGTCCCCAGTGACATCACTGAGATGGAGGAGCGTGTGCTCGCACTCGTGGGGAAGCACCCCCCGGATAGCCACGGACACATCTTCAGACCCTGAAGTGATGCCACGTGAGTAAAGATTACACCATTGTGTCATGTAAAGTCTACAGATGCCACAACAACTCATATCCGAAGAATCATATATGATAGATGATTTCTAAAAGTGTCATAGAAATAATGCTGGCCTAATGAAAATCATTGCAATGCACAGTATGTTGATGATCATGAAATGTGATGTCAGTGATGATTTTGAGAGCGGTGGTGCTTTTGTCGTGTATATGCTGTATGTAGCGCTGGACTCACCTTGTCATCCTAGCACCCCCTTCTCCTCTAATAACCTCATTTGTGTCTTGCAGCTCAGCCAGCAGCGTGGCCCCAGGCAAGACCACAGAGGCCAGGAGGTGGGGGTGTGGGGCAGGAGTCGGCGGACGATCCTACTACGTCTGGTGCTGAGGGGCTCCGATTGTCGCCCATCAATCCGCTGGGTCTGTTCTCCACGGATGAGAGCGCGGATTTCGAGGAACCTGCATCACCACGCTCCAGAAGCCATTCCACCCCAAGGCCATCTAGTGGTCCTCCGGTTATTCCTGCCTCCACTCTGGAGGTACCGGCACCAAGCATCTCTCCACAGGGCAACCTATTTGTCCCCAGGACGGCGCCGACCCGGCAGAAGCCTCATGGACGTGGCAGGTCTGTTCCACGAGCGAGACATGACAGCGGAGAGATGGTACAGTTGTCCAGGAGGACTGTAGACATTGGTGACCAGATCCTCGCAGCATTAGGGAGCATATCCCGACACCTGGCCACCATCTTCGGCACCATGACCAAGTACATTCCACACACGGCGGAGTCCTTGGAGGTGATAGCCAGGAACACTGCTGACACCAGTTGTCCCAGAGTGCAGCACTCCACCACTAGGTTCCGCACCACCACTGCGAATGACAGATGAGAGCAAGGACCAAGATCCTGCTTCTACATCAGAAAACGTTGCCCCCTCAGCACCCCCCGCTCCCGTACCCGTGCAACCAATGCATCTGCTTTCATCCCCCCCCCCCCAATGACGCACCGCCTGAGGAGCACCTCAGCCAGGCGCTGTGGAGCGAGGAGGGGAAGGGGTAGAGGTGGGGAGAAGAAGGAGAGGGGGGAAGGAAAGTGAGGTCCACGTGCGCAGGTGATGGCTGTGTTATATCTCCATCTGGGTGTATGCAATTTGTTGCAATGTATGGGGGCTGGGGACCACGCTCCTGCTTTGCCTTTGTATTCTGTGTTGCTGGACATGTTGAACATGTGATTTATGTCAATGGTGGAAAAAGTGGGGTGGGGGTGGGGTGTTTTTGCCCATGGTACTTATGATTTCAGACCAATGGTCGTATAAAATGTTTTTTATTGAACATAACCTTGTTGCGCATTGTCTCAGATAGCTGGACCGTTACACACTGGTGATTCCTTAACATGAAAGGATATAATAAAACTTGACATGAATCAACTTAAACTTTAACTGGCACCAAGGTGATGCCCACCATTGATGTCTGAGCTGCACACACACAGCAGTGTGTCAGCTTTGTCAATTACAGCGATGTTCTCTCAGGCAAATCGCTCATTTATGAGCTCCTGACGTAAGAGTCTTGCAGCTATGTAGCCACCATGGGCCCTTTCCTGCGGTCTGAAGGGTGGTGTGGGCATGGTTGCATAGTCAGCCTGATTATCTGGCCCTAGCTCAGTGTCCAGCCCCTCATCCTCTCTCTCCTGAGGTGGACCATCAGTGCTTCTGGCAATTCTTGCCCCCTCTTGTTGTGCAGCATGGAGCAGACGACCATGAATTGAGCTACCTGCTCAGGGTTGTATTGTAGCTCCCCTCCTGAGTGCTCTAGGCATCTAAAGCGCTGCTTAAGCACAGTTGTTGTTTTCTGGACCACATTGCGCGTGTCTCTGTGGCTCCGGATGTATCGCTTCTCAGCCTCGGTGTGGGTGTCACGCAGGGGGGTCATCAGCCAGGTGGCTAGGCCATATCGGTTATCACCAAGCATCCAGCATTGTCCTCTTAAACGCAGTATGTGAGCCTCATCAAACCTGCCCGGACATTTGGCATTCACTGCCATTATTATCTGGTTTGTGGTCGACAACTAGTTGGACCTTCAGGGAGTGAAATCCTTTTCTGTCACGAAAAAGCTCTGGGTGGCCTCATGGCGATGTGAGTACGCTGTATAGCTCCCTGCACCCTGGGGAACTGAGCAATGCGGTAGAATGCTCCAGCCTGTCAGTCAGAGCCTCCGTGGTCATGGGGAAGCTGATAAAGTCCATCCTTCTCGCATACAGGGCCTCCGAGACCTGTCTAATGCAGCGATGGGTTGCATGGTGAGACGGAGGGGAAATCTCAACCGAAAGGAACCGGACGTGTAGAAAGACAATGCCGCGGTGACATTGACATCGACGGATAGTGATGTCCTGATGGCAGGCTGAATATGTGGCCCGATGAGCTCGCATATTTCAGTGATCACCACCTTGTGGAAGCGCAGTCTCCGAAGGCAGGTGTGTTCAGACATGTCGAGGTAAGACCCCTTCTCCCTGTAAGTGCAGGGTATATATAGTCTGGACCTCCTCCTCATTCTGGCATGTCTTAGATTGGGCACATGATGATGTGCACTAGACGTTGTGCCATTTGCACTTTGCAGTATCTGTGTATTAATCGATGCAGGCTGAGAAATGGCTGGCCCCATTCCAATAAAAGTATAATAGTGATTGATCAGAAGTAATAAGTTCCACACTAAAATACACCTACAATAAACCCCAATCATCCAGAGTCTGAAAATATGTCTGTTGAGATGTTCACCTCACCTGAGAAGAACTCCAGAGTCAATGCAAACTCCCCCGAAGTTGAAGCAGCCTTTTCAATGAAGTGGCCTGAAATTTGAAAAATGGCACCCACACCGCTGTGATTCGTTCAGAACAGTTCCACTTTTCTGGGTGTTTTGTTGGGTGAGCGATATTGTGAGCGAGATGTGTGCGAGGTGCTGAAAGTGACAGTGGGCGATATACGGGCGCTAGTTTCGGCAAATGTGATCTTAACGACCAAAAAAAGTGGGCGGTCGGTATTATTCAATCTCGGCGTTAATTATGTGCCAAAAGTAATGCTGGCCGATATCATGGGCGTTGGTTTCACCTATTCAGATGATTCCGCCCAAAAAAAGTGGGCGGGCGGTATTTCTTTTTGCCGTTACGCACATGGGGAAAGTAACACTTGGCAATAAGTGGGTGTCCATTTTGTAGCTACATGGGTGATATCTGGCCATTATTCCTCATTTCAGTGGTAAAATGGACGTTAAGTTATCCATGTAAAAATAATGGAAAATCTAGCCCCTAGACTCGGATAGACAGGGCAGAGTTTCAGAGTTCGCAGATGCTGTAACCAGCGAGGGGGATTGCAAGACACTTCAGCAGGACAGAGACAGACGGTGGAATTGGGCTGATGGCAGTTAATGCCGAGCCATGAAATGGAATGTGTTACAGTAAATGGTAAAAATGCTGCACTGGGGAGGAGATCATTTCAGTGATTGAAGATAGTAGATTGGAAAAGGTGATTGCAGATAAAGCAGTAACAAAGCTATGAAAGGCTTTCAGGGAAGAGATCTTTCAGGAACAAACTAGACGTAGAATCATAAAATCATAGAAATTTACAGCCCATCGTGTCCGCACTGACCGACCAAGAGCTGTCCGGCCTAATCCCACTTTCCAGCTCTCGGTCCGTAGCCCTGTGGGTTACGGCTCTTCAGGTGCACATCCAAGTACTTTTTAAATGTGGTGAGGATTTCTGCGTCTACCACCCTTTCAGGCAGTGAGTTCCAGACCCCCATCGCCCTCTGGGTGAAGAAATTTCCCCTCATATCTCCTGGACGAGTTTCGATGGTTTGGAGAGAAATTTTCCCAGATTTTTCCCCTCCCCCTAAATTGGCCTGGGTTTTTATCTGGTTTTTGCCTCTCCCAGGAGATCACATGACTCCGATTGGGGTGGAGTGTAGAATGTTTCGGTGCAAGGGGTGTCACAGTTGTGTGAGGCGGACTGGTTGGGCTGCATGCTCTTTACCTTTCCGTCATTGTTCATTGTTCATAGGTTTAAATGTAACCTTCAGGGCTGCTGACCGAGGGCCGGCGCATACACGATGGGCTGAAATGGCCTCCTTCTGCGCTGTAAATTTCTATATATGTTTCTATACCTCCACCCAATTACTTTAAATCTATGCCCCCCTGGTTGTTGACCCCTCTGCCAAGGGAAACAAGTCCGTCCTATCCACTCTATCCACCTTTTATACACCTCAGTCAGGTCTGCCCTCAGCCTCCTCTGTTCCAAAGAAAACAGACCCAGCATCTCATCCGGGAAGGAACAAGGTAGAGCATGCAAAGCTAATGTGCCCTGAATTACAAAGGAAATTAAAGTTAAAATAAAACAGATGAAGGAGACTTATGGCAAATGGCAGGACAGGAGCAGGCCCTTAATAACCAGGAAGATTATGGAATGTACAGGAGGGAATTAAAAAAGTTAATATGGGAGACAAGGAGAGGTTACGAGAAAAGATTAGCAGGCAACATTAAACTGAACCCTAAAACATTTTTATAAACAAATAAAGTGTAAGCGATTAACTTGGGAAAGAGTTGGGCCTATTAAGGAGCCAAAGGGATGTGTACATGTGGAGGCAGAGGGCGTGGCTAAAGTATTAAATGAGTACTTTGCATCTGTCTTCACAAAGGGGGCGGAAGATGTGAAGGTTACACTGAAAGAGGAGAGGGAAGTAATGGGCAGGACAATACTAGAGAGAGAAGATGTACTTAAAAGATTCACATTACTGAAAGTTGGTAAGTCACCTGGTCCAGATGGAATGTATCCTCGGTTGCTGAAAGAAGCACAAGGTAGAATAGCATTGGATACAGGAATAGTGCCAGGTTGCTTTGTGTTCTGACGAAGGGCCATCGACTTGAAACGTTAACTCTGTTTCTCTCCTCAGATGCTGCCTGACCTGCTGAGTGTTTCCAGCATTTTCTGTTTTTATTTCAGTTTCTAGCAGCCTCAGTATTGTGCTTTTGTACTTGTGTTGCTTTGTGTGTCAGCCGGGGCTCAGTGGGTAGCACTCTACCCTTTGAGTCAGAAGGTTGTGGGATCAAGTTCCACTTTAGAGACTTGAGCACAACAATTTCTGCTGACATTCCAGTGGAGTGCTTCTTCTTCTGTCCTATGGTCTTGGCAAAGCAAATCAAACGTCAATATCCAAGTTGGATATTGTAGTGTATGAATGAAGAGTCTGACCAGATTCTGTGAGCTGAAAGTAAAGTGTGACCTTAGTCTTTTATTGCAGGTCTCCAGAGTCCCTCTCTAGCCTGTGAGGCCTCCTTAAGTACAGGTGCTCCCAAGGGATTGTGGGATCCCTTGGGACTCCAGGGGATGAGCCTTCTGATGGTTAAACAAGGTATTTACAGGTTTACATATATAACAACACTCCCCACCCACCCACCCCAAGTCAACAGTGTAATTATTTACAAGGTGAGTTGATCTGGGACCTTTCTTTCCCTGGTTGATCGTCTCGGTAAATGCTGGTTTTGGTGAGTCGTTTGTTGGGCCCTCGCTGGACTGCTGTGCAGCTGGCTTTGCTGGGCTGCCTAGTGTGGTGAGTCCTGCTGGGTTGCTGCGGGTGATGGGCTCTGCTTCGTGGCCAACCGTGGTGCCGGTTGCCACTGGTGTGTATGTTGGGGGATCAAATAAGGTGGGGTCCAAAGTGGGTTGCTCAGGATAGTCCGTGAATCTGAGTTTGGTTTGGTCCAAGTGTTTCCTGTCCATTTGAAAGTTTGACCCAAAACACCCTACTCTCCTCTTTAGCCACAACAGTGCCGGGAAGCCAATTGGGACCTTGTCCACAGTTCAACACAAATACAGGATCATTAATCTCAATTTCACGTAACACATTTGCGCTATCATGATATGTAATTTGTTGAAGCCGCCTGCTCTCTACCTGTTCGTGTAGATCAGGGTAGACTAATGAGAGCCTTGTCTTAAGTGCCCTTTTCATGAGCAGTTCAGCAGGTGGAATCCCAGTGAGTGAGTGGGGTCTCGTGCGGTAACTAAGCAGGACTCGGGATAGGCGAGTCTGCAGTGAGCCTTCAGTTACCCTCTTCAAGCCTTGCTTGATTGTTTGCACTGCTCTCTCTGCCTGACCATTGGATGCCGGTTTGAACGGGGCAGATGTGACATGTTTGATCCCATTGCGGGTCATGAACTCTTTGAACTCGGCACTGGTGAAACACGCTCCGTTGTCACTCACAAGGACATCAGGTAGGCCGTGTGTGGCAAACATGGCCCGCAGGCTTTCAGTGGTGGCACCAGATGTGCTTGCCGACATTATCTCACATTCAATCCATTTGGAGTACGCATCTACAACCACTTGGAACATTTTTCCCAAGAACGAGCCTGCATAGTCGACATGGACCCTAGACCACGGGTTGGAGGGCCAAGACCATAAACTTAGTGGCACCTCCCTGGGTACATTGTTTAACTGCGAGCATGTGTTACATTTGTGAATGCAGGACTCTAAGTCCGCATCGGTACCGGGCCATCACACGTGGGATCTGGCTATCGCTTTCATCATTACAATGCCTGGGTGGGTACTGTGGAGATCACTAATGAAAATGTCCCTGCCCTTTTTTGGCACAACTACCCGATTTCCCCACAGAAGGCAGTCTGCCTAAATAGACATTTCATCTTTGCGCCCCTGGTACAGCTTTATATCTTCCTGCATTTCTAATGGGACACTGGACCAGCTCCCGTGAAGCACACAGTTTTTTACTAAGGACAGTAAGGGGTTCTGGCTTGTCCAGGTTCTAATTTGTCGGGCGGTAACAGGTGATTGCTCACTCTCGAATGCTTCAATTACCATAACTAAATCTGCGGAGTTTGCCATTTCCACCCTCGTGGTGGGTAATGGCAGCCTACTGGGAACATCGGCACAGTTTTCTGTGCCTGGCCTGTGGCGGATGGCATAGGTGTATGCGGACAATGTGAGCACCCATCTCTGGATGCGGGCCGATGCATTTGTATTTATCCCCTTACTTTCAGAAAACAGGGATATTAGTGGCTTATGGTCAGTTTCCAATTCAAATTTGAGCCCAAACAGATATTGATGCATTTTCTTTACCCCATAGACACACGCTAATGCTTCTTTTTCAATCATGCTGTAGGCTCTCTTAGCCTTAGACCGACTTCTGGATGCATAAGCAACTGATTGTAGTTTCCCGAAATCATTAGCTTGTTGCAATACACACCCGACGCCATATGACGACGCATCACATGCTAGTACCAAACACTTACATGGATCATACAACACAAGCAATTTGTTTGAGCGTAACAGTTTTCTAGCTTTTACAAAGGCATTTTCTTGGCTTTTACCCCAAACCCATTCATCTCCTTTACGCAGTAAGACATGCAGTGGTTCTAACAGTGTGCTGAGACCTGGTAAGAAGTTACCAAAGTAGTTCAGGAGTCCTAAAAACGACCGCAGCTCCGTCATGTTCTGTGGCCTCGGCGCGTTCTCGATTGCCTCCGTCTTCGAATCGGTGGGCCTGATGCCGTCCGCCGCAATCCTCCTCCCCAGGAACTCCACTTCAGGTGCCAGGAAAACGCCCTTCAAGTTTTTTAACCTGAGCCCCACGTGATTAAGCCGACTAAGAACATCCTCCAGATTCTGCAGATGTTCGACTGTGTCCGGACCTGTAACCAAGATGTCGTCGTGGAAGACCATATTGCATGCGACCGAATTCAGTCAACTTTCCATATGAGTCAGAAACACAGTGTGGGCAGGCCTATAAATAGGCGCAGCAGCAGTCGGTGAGTCGGAGAGACAGTCGGTGTGTCAGAGAGGCAGTCGGTGAGTCGGAAAGGCAGTCGGTGTGTCAGAGAGGCAGTCGGTGAGTCGGAAAGGCAGTCGGTGAGTCGGAGAGACAGTCGGTGTGTCAGAGAGGCAGTCGGTGAGTCGGAGAGGCAGTCGGTGAGTCGGAGAGGCAGTCGGTGAGTCGGAGAGGCAGTCGGTGAGTCGGAGAGGCAGTCGGTGTGTCAGAGAGGCAGTCGGTGAGTCGGAGAGGCAGTCGGTGAGTCGGAGAGGCAGTCGGTGAGTCGGAGAGGCAGTTGGTGTGTCCGAGAGGCAGTCGGTGAGTCGGAGAGGCAGTCGGTGTGTCAGAGAGGCAGTCGGTGTGTCCGAGAGGCAGTCGGTGAGTCGGAGAGGCAGTCGGTGAGTCGGAGAGGCAGTTGGTGTGTCAGAGAGGCAGTCGGTGAGTCGGAGAGGCAGTCGGTGTGTCAGAGAGGCAGTCGGTGAGTCGGAGAGGCAGTCGGTGAGTCGGAGAGGCAGTTGGTGTGTCAGAGAGGCAGTCGGTGAGTCGGAGAGGCAGTCGGTGTGTCAGAGAGGCAGTCGGTGAGTCGGAGAGGCAGTCGGTGTGTCAGAGAGGCAGTCAGTGAGTCGGAGAGGCAGTCGGTGAGTCGGAGAGGCAGTCGGTGTGTCAGAGAGGCAGTCGGTGAGTCGGAGAGGCAGTCGGTGTGTCAGAGAGGCAGTCGGTGAGTCGGAGAGGCAGTCGGTGTGTCAGAGAGGCAGTCGGTGAGTCGGAGAGGCAGTCGGTGTGTCAGAGAGGCAGTCGGTGAGTCGGAGAGACAGTTGGTGAGTCGGAGAGGCAGTCGGTGTGTCAGAGAGGCAGTCGGTGAGTCGGAGAGGCAGTCGGTGAGTCGGAGAGGCAGTCGGTGAGTCGGAGAGGCAGTCGGTGAGTCGGAGAGGCAGTCGGTGAGTCGGAGAAGCAGTCGGTGAGTCGGAGAGGCAGTCGGTGAGTCGGAGAGGCAGTCGGTGAGTCGGAGAGGCAATCGGTGAGTCGGAGAGGCAGTCGGTGAGTCGGAAAGGCAGTCGGTGAGTCGGAGAGGCAGTCGGTGAGTCGGAGAGGCAGTCGGTGAGTCGGAGAAGCAGTCGGTGAGTCGGAGAGGCAGTCGGTGAGTCAGAGAAGCAGTCGGTGAGTCGGAGAGGAGGTCGGTGAATCGGAGAAGCAGTCGGTGAGTCGGAGAGGCGGTCCGTGAGTCGGAGAGGCGGTCGGTGAGTCGGAGAGGTGGTCGGTGAGTCGGAGAGGCAGTCGGTGAGTCGGAGAGGCGGTAGGAGAATCGGAGAGGCAGTCGGTGAGTCGGTGAGAAAGTCGGAGAGTCGGAGAGGCAGTAGGTGAGTCAGAGAGGCAGTCGGAGAGTCGGAGAGGCAGTCGGTGAGTCGGTGAGGCAGTCGGTGAGTCGGAGAGATAGTTGGTGAGTCGGAGGGGCAGTCGGTGAGTCGGAGAGGCAGTGGGAGAGTCGGAGAGGCAGTCGGAGAGTCGGAGAGGCAGTCGGTGAGTCGGTGAGGCAGTCGGTGAGCCGGAGAGGCAGTCGGTGAGTCGGTGAGAAAGTCGGAGAGTCGGAGAGGCAGTCGGAGAGTCGGAGAGGCAGTCGGTGAGTCGGTGAGAAAGTCGGAGAGTCAGAGAGGCATTCGGTGAGTCAGAGAGGCATTCGGTGAGTCGGAGAGGCAGTCGGTAAGTCGGTGAGGCAGTCGGTGAGTCAGAGAGGCAGTCGGTGAGTCGGTGAGGCAGTCGGTGAGTCAGAGAGGCAGTCGGTGAGTCGGTGAGAAAGTCGGAGAGTCAGAGAGGCATTCGGTGAGTCAGAGAGGCAGTGGGTGAGTCAGTGAGGTGGTCGGTGAGTCGGAGAGGCAGTCGGAGAGTCGGAGAGGCAGTCGGTGAGTCGGTGAGGCAGTCGGTGAGTCGGAGAGGCAGTCGGTGAGTCGGTGAGGCAGTCGGAGAGTCGGAGAGGCAGTCGGTGAGTCGGAGAGGCAGTTGGTGAGTCACAGAGGTAGTCGGTGAGACGAAGGGGCAGTCGGTGAGTCGGAGAGGCGGTCGGTGAGTCCGTGAGGCAGTCGGTGAGTCGGAGAGATAGTCGGTGAGTCAGAGGGGCAGGCGGTGAGTCAGAGAGACGGTCGGTGAGTCGGAGAGGCGGTCGGTGAGCCGGAGAAGCAGTTGGTGAGTCGGAGAGGCAGTCGGTGAGTCGGAGAGGCAGTCGGTGTGTCAGAGAGGCAGTCGGTGAGTCGGAGAGGCAGTCGGTGAGTCGGAGAGGCAATCGGTGAGTCGGAGAGGCAGTCGGTGAGTCGGAGAGGCAGTCGGTGAGTCGGAGAGGCAGTCGGTGAGTCGGAGAAGCAGTCGGTGAGTCGGAGAGGCAGTCGGTGAATCGGAGAAGCAGTCGGTGAGTCGGAGAGGCGGTCAGTGAGTCGGAGAGGCGGTCGGTGAGTCGGAGAGGTGGTCGGTGAGTCGGAGAGGCAGTCGGTGAGTCGGAGAGGCGGTAGGAGAATCGGAGAGGCAGTCGGTGAGTCGGTGAGAAAGTCGGAGAGTCGGAGAGGCAGTCGGAGAGTCGGAGAGGCAGTCGGTGAGTCAGAGAGGCAGTCGGAGAGTCGGAGAGGCAGTCGGTGAGTCGGTGAGGCAGTCGGTGAGTCGGAGAGATAGTCGGTGAGTCGGAGGGGCAGTCGGTGAGTCGGAGAGGCAGTGGGAGAGTCGGAGAGGCAGTCGGAGAGTCGGAGAGGCAGTCGGTGAGTCGGTGAGGCAGTCGGTGAGCCGGAGAGGCAGTCGGTGAGTCGGTGAGAAAGTCGGAGAGTCGGAGAGGCAGTCGGAGAGTCGGAGAGGTGGTCTGTGAGTCGGAGAGGCAGTCGGTAAGTCGGTGAGAAAGTCGGAGAGTCAGAGAGGCAGTCAGTGAGTCGGTGAGGCAGTCGGAGAGTCGGAGAGGCAGTCGGTGAGTCGGAGAGGCGGTCGGTGTGTCGGTGAGGCAGTCGGTGAGTCAGAGAGGCAGTCGGTGAGTCGGTGAGAAAGTCGGAGAGTCGGAGAGGCAGTCGGTGAGTCGGTGAGGCAGTCGGTGAGTCGGAGAGGCAGTCGGTGAGTCGGTGAGGCAGTCGGAGAGTCGGAGAGGCAGTCGGTGAGTCGGAGAGGCAGTCGGTGAGTCACAGAGGTAGTCGGTAAGACGAAGGGGCAGTCGGTGAGTCGGAGAGGCGGTCGGTGAGTCCGTGAGGCAGTCGGTGAGTCGGAGAGATAGTCGGTGAGTCAGAGGGGCAGGCGGTGAGTCAGAGAGACGGTCGGTGAGTCGGAGAGGCGGTCGGTGAGCCGGAGAAGCAGTCGGTGAGTCGGAGAGGCAGTCGGTGAGTCGGAGAGGCAGTCGGAGAGTCGGAGAGGAGGTCGGTGAGTCGGAGAGGCGGTCGGTGAGTCGGTGAGGCAGTCGGTGAGTCGGAGAGGCGGTCGGTGAGTCGGAGAGGTGGTCGGTGAGTCGGAGAGGCAGTCGGTGAGTCGGAGAGGCGGTTGGTGAGTCGGAGAGGCCGTCGGTGAGTCGGAGAGGCAGTCGGTGAGTCGGAGAGGCAGTCAGTGAGTCGGAGAGGCGGTCGGTGAGTCGGAGAGGCGGTCGGTGAGTCGGAGAGATAGTCGGTGAGTGGGAGGGGCAGTCGGTGAGTCGGAGAGGCGGTCAGTGAGTTGGAGAGGCAGTCGGTGAGTCGGAGAAGCAGTCGGTGAGTCGGAGAGGCAGTCGGTGAGTCGGTGAGGCAGTTGGAGAGTCGGAGAGCCAGTCGGTGAGTCGGAGAGGCAGTCGGAGAGTCGGTGAGGCGGTCGGTGAGTCAGAGAGGCGGTCGGTGAGCCGGAGAGGCGGTCGGAGAGTCAGAGAGGCTGTCGGTGAGTCGGTGTCGGAGAGGCGTCGGTGAGTCGGAGAGGTGGTCAGTGAGTTAGAGAGGCGGTCGGTGAATCGGAGAGGCAGTCGGTGAGTCGGTGAGGCAGTCGGTGAGTCGGAGAGATAGTCGGTGAGTCGGAGGGGCAGTCGGTGAGTCGGAGAGGCGGTCAGTGAGTTGGAGAGGCAGTCGGTGAGTCGGAGAAGCAGTCGGTGAGTCGGAGAGGCAGTTGGAGAGTCGGAGAGCCAGTCGGTGAGTCGGAGAGAAGGTCGGTGAGTCGGCGAGGCGGTCGGTGAGTCGGAGAAGCGGTCTGTGAGTCAGAGAGGCAGTCGGTAAGTCGGTGAGGCAGTCGGAGAGTCGGAGAGGCAGTCGGTGAGTCGGAGAGTCAGTCGGTGAGTCGGTGAGTCGGAGAGGCGTCGGTGAGTCGGAGAGGTGGTCGGTGAGTCAGAGAGGCGGTCGGTGAGTCGGAGAGGCAGTCGGTGAGTCGGTGAGGCAGTCGGTGAGTCGGAGAGATAGTCGATGAGTCGGAGGGGCAGTCGGTGAGTCGGAGGGGCAGTCGGTGAGTCGGAGAGGCGGTCAGTGAGTTGGAGAGGCAGTCGGTGAGTCGGAGAAGCAGTCGGTGAGTCGGAGAGGCAGTCGGAGAGTCGGAGAGCCAGTCGGTGAGTCGGAGAGACGGTCGGTGAGTCGGCGAGGCGGTCGGTGAGTCGGAGAAGCGGTCTGTGAGTCAGAGAGGTAGTCGGTAAGTCGGTGAGGCAGTCGGTGAGTCGGAGAGGCAGTCGGTGAGTCGGTGAGAAAGTCGGAGAGTCAGAGAGGCAGTCGGTGAGTCGGTGAGGCAGTCGGAGAGTCGGAGAGGCAGTCGGTGAGTCGGTGAGTCGGAGAGGCGTCGGTGAGTCGGAGAGGTGGTCGGTGAGTCAGAGAGGCGGTCGGTGAGTCAGAGAGGCAGTCGGTGAGTCGGTGAGGCAGTCGGTGAGTCGGAGAGATAGTCGGTGAGTCGGAGGGACAGTCGGTGAGTCGGAGAGGCGGTCAGTGAGTTGGAGAGGCAGTCGGTGAGTCGGAGAAGCAGTCGGTGAGTCGGAGAGGCAGTCGGAGAGTCGGAGAGCCAGTCGGTGAGTCGGAGAGATGGTCGGTGAGTCGGCGAGGCGGTCGGTGAGTCGGAGAAGCGGTCGGTGAGTCAGAGAGGCAGTCGGTAAGTCGGTGAGGCAGTCAGTGAGTCAGAGAGGCAGTCGGTAAGTCGGTGAGGCAGTCAGTGAGTCGGAGTGGCAGTCGGTGAGTCGGTGAGAAAGTCGGAGAGTCAGAGAGGCAGTCGGTGAGTCGGTGAGGCAGTCGGAGAGTCGGAGAGACAGTCGGTGAGTCGGAGAGGCGGTCGGTGAGTCGGTGAGGCAGTCGGTGCGTCAGAGAGGCAGTCGGTGAGTCGGTGAGAAAGTCGGAGAGTCAGAGAGGCATTCGGTGAGTCAGAGAGGCAGTGGGTGAGTCGGTGAGGTGGTCGGTGAGTCGGAGAGGCAGTCGGAGAGTCGGAGAGGCAGTCGGTGAGTCGGTGAGGCAGTCGGTGAGTCGGAGAGGCAGTCGGTGAGTCGGTGAGGCAGTCGGTGAGTCGGAGAGGCAGTCGGTGAGTCGGTGAGGCAGTCGGAGAGTCGGAGAGGCAGTCGGTGAGTCGGAGAGGCAGTCGGTGAGTCACAGAGGTAGTCGGTGAGTCGAAGGGGCAGTCGGTGAGTCGGAGAGGCGGTCGGTGAGTCCGTGAGGCAGTCGGTGAGTCGGAGAGATAGTCGGTGAGTCAGAGGGGCAGTCGGTGAGTCAGAGAGACGGTCGGTGAGTCGGAGAGGCGGTCGGTGAGCCGGAGAAGCAGTCGGTGAGTCGGAGAGGCAGTCGGTGAGTCGGAGAGGCAGTCGGAGAGTCGGAGAGGCAGTCGGAGAGTCGGTGAGGCGGTCGGTGAGTCGGAGAGGCGGTCGGTGAGTCAGAGAGGCGGTCGGTGAGTCGGAGAGGCGGTCGGTGAGTCGGTGAGGCAGTCGGTGAGTCGGAGAGATAGTCGGTGAGTCGGAGGGGCGGTCGGTAAGTCGGAGAGGCGGTCGGTGATCGGTGAGGCAGTCGGTGAGTCGGAGAGGCAGTCGGTGAGTCGGAGAAGCAGTCGGTGAGTCGGAGAGGAGGTCGATGAATCGGAGATGCAGTCGGTGAGTCGGTGAGTCGGAGAGGCAGTCGGTGAGTCGGAGAGGCAGTCGGTGAGTCAGAGAGGCAGTCGGTGAGTCGGAGAGGCGGTCAGTGAGTCGGAGAGGCGGTCGGTGAGTCGGAGAGGCGGTCGATGAGTCGGAGAGGCAGTCGGTGAGTCGGAGAGGCGGTCGGACAGTCGGAGAGGCGGTCTGTGTTGGAGAGGCAGTCAGTGAGTCGGAGAGGCGGTCGGAGAGTCGGAGAGGCAGTCAGTGAGTCGGTGAGGCAGTCGGTGAGTCGGAGAGGCAGTCGGTGAGTTGGTGAGGTGGTTGGTGAGTCGGAGAGGCGGTCGGAGAGCCATAGAGGCAGTCGGTGAGTCGGTGAGGCAGTCGGTGAGTAGGAGAGGTGGTCGGTGAGTCGCTGAGGCAGTCGGAGAGTCGGTGAGCCAGTCGGTGAGTCGGAGAGATGGTCGGTGAGTCGGCGAGGCGGTCGGTGAGTCGGAGAGGCAGTCGGTGATTCGGAGAGGGAGTCGGTGAGTCGGAGAGGCAGTCGGTGAGTCGTTGAGGCAGTCGGTGAGTCGGAGAGATAGTCGGTCAGTCGGAGGGGCAGTCGGTGAGTCGGAGAGGCGGTCAGTGAGTTGGAGAGGCAGTCGGTGAGTCGGAGAAGCAGTCGGTGAGTCGGAGAGGCAGTCGGAGAGTCGGCGAGCCAGTCGGTGAGTCGGAGAGACGGTCGGTGAGTCGGCGAGGCGGTCGGTGAGTCGGAGAAGCGGTCTGTGAGTCAGAGAGGTAGTCGGTAAGTCGGTGAGGCAGTCGGTGAGTCGGAGAGGCAGTCGGTGAGTCGGTGAGAAAGTCGGAGAGTCAGAGAGGCAGTCGGTGAGTCGGTGAGGCAGTCGGAGAGTCGGAGAGGCAGTCGGTGAGTCGGTGAGTCGGAGAGGCGTCGGTGAGTCGGAGAGGTGGTCGGTGAGTCAGAGAGGCGGTCGGTGAGTCAGACAGGCAGTCGGTGAGTCGGTGAGGCAGTCGGTGAGTCGGAGAGATAGTCGGTGAGTCAGAGGGGCAGTCGGTGAGTCGGAGAGGCGGTCAGTGAGTTGGAGAGGCAGTCGGTGAGTCGGAGAAGCAGTCGGTGAGTCGGAGAGGCAGTCGGAGAGTCGGAGAGCCAGTCGGTGAGTCGGAGAGACGGTCGGTGAGTCGGCGAGGCGGTCGGTGAGTCGGAGAAGCAGTCTGTGAGTCAGAGAGGCAGTCGGTAAGTCGGTGAGGCAGTCGGTGAGTCGGAGTGGCAGTCGGTGAGTCGGTGAGAATGTCGGAGAGTCAGAGAGGCAGTCGGTGAGTCAGTGAGGCAGTCGGAGAGTCGGAGAGCCAGTCGGTGAGTCGGAGAGGCGGTCGGTGAGTCGGTGAGGCAGTCGGTGCGTCAGAGAGGCAGTCGGTGAGTCGGTGAGAAAGTCGGAGAGTCAGAGAGGCATTCGGTGAGTCAGAGAGGCAGTGGGTGAGTCGGTGAGATGGTCGGTGAGTCGGAGAGGCGGTCAGTGAGTTGGAGAGGCAGTCGGTGAGTCGGTGAGGCAGTCGGTGAGTCGGAGAGGCAGTCGGTGAGTGGGTGAGGCAGTCGGAGAGTCGGAGAGGCCGTCGGTGAGTCGGAGAGGCAGTCGGTGAGTCACAGAGGTAGTCGGTGAGTCGAAGGGGCAGTCGGTGAGTCGGAGAGGCAGTCGGTGAGTCCGTGAGGCAGTCGGTGAGTCGGAGAGATAGTCGGTGATTCAGAGGGGCAGTCGGTGAGTCAGAGAGACGGTCGGTGAGTCGGAGAGGCGGTCGGTGAGCCGGAGAAGCAGTCGGTGAGTCGGAGAGGCAGTCGGTGAGTCGGAGAGGCAGTCGGAGCGTCGGTGAGGCGGTCGGTGAGTCGGAGAGGCGGTCGGTGAGTCGGAGAGGCGGTCGGTGAGTCAGAGAGGCGGTCGGTGAGTCGGAGAGGCGGTCGGTGAGTCGGTGAGGCAGTCGGTGAGTCGGCGAGATAGTCGGTGAGTCGGAGTGGCGGTCGGTAAGTCGGAGAGGCGGTCTGTGATCGGTGAGGCAGTCGGTGAGTCGGAGAGGCAGTCGGTGAGTCGGAGAAGCAGTCGGTGAGTCGGAGAGGAGGTCGGTGAATCGGAGATGCAGTCGGTGAGTCGGTGAGTCGGAGAGGCAGTCGGTGAGTCGGAGAGGCAGTCGGTGAGTCAGAGAGGCAGTCGGTGAGTCGGAGAGGCGGTCAGTGAGTCGGAGAGGCGGTCGGTGAGTCGGAGAGGCGGTCGATGAGTCGGAGAGGCAGTCGGTGAGTCGGAGTGGCGGTCGGACAGTCGGAGAGGCGGTCTGTGTTGGAGAGGCAGTCGGTGAGTCGGAGAGGCGGTCGGAGAGTCGGAGAGGCAGTCAGTGAGTCGGTGAGGCAGTCGGTGAGCCGGAGAGGCAGTCGGTGAGTTGGTGAGGTGGTTGGTGAGTCGGAGAGGCGGTCGGAGAGCCATAGAGGCAGTCGGTGAGTCGGTGAGGCAGTCGGTGAGTAGGAGAGGTGGTCGGTGAGTCGCTGAGGCAGTCGGAGAGTCGGAGAGCCAGTCGGTGAGTCGGAGAGATGGTCGGTGAGTCGGCGAGGCGGTCGGTGAGTCGGAGAGGCAGTCGGTGATTCGGAGAAGCAGTCGGTGAGTCGGAGAGGCAGTCGGTGAGTCGTTGAGGCAGTCGGTGATTCGGAGAGGTAGTCGGTGAGTCGGAGGGGCAGTCGGTAAGTCGGAGAGGCGGTCGGTGATCGGTGAGGCAGTCGGTGAGTCGGAGAGGCAGTCGATGCGTCGGAGAGACAGTCGGTGAGTCGGAGAGGCAATCGGTGAGTCGGTGAGGCAGTCGGTGAGTCGGTGAGGCGGTCGGAGAGTCGGAGAGTCCGTCGGAGAGTCGGAGAGGCGGTCGGAGAGTCGGAGAGGCAGTCGGTGAGTCGGTGAGGCAGTCGGCGAGTCGGAGAGGCAGTCGGTGAGTCGGTGAGAATGTTGGAGAGTCGGAGAGGCAGTCGGAGAGTCGGAGAGGCGGTCTGTGAGTCGGAGAGGCAGTCGCTAAGTCGGTGAGGCAGTCGGTGGGTCGGAGAGGCAGTCGTTGAGTCGGTGATAAAGTCGGAGAGTCGGAGAGGCAGTCGGTGAGTTGGTGAGGCAGTCGGAGAGTCGGAGAGGCAGTCGTTGAGTCGGAGAGGCGGTCGGTGAGTCGGTGAGGCAGTGGTGAGTCGGAGAGGCAGTCGGTGAGTCGGTGAGAAAGTCAGAGAGTCAGAGAGGAATTCGGTGAGTCAGAGAGGTGGTCGGTGAGTCGGTGAGGCGGTCGGTGAGTTGGAGAGGCAGTCGGAGAGTCGGAGAGGCATTCGGTGAGTCGGTGAGGCAGTCGGTGAGTCGGTGAGGTGGTCGGTGAGTCGGAGAGGCAGTCGGTGAGTCGGAGAGGCGGTCGGTGAGTCAGAGAGGTGGACGGTGAGTCGGAGAGGCAGTCGGTGAGTCGGTGAGGCAGTCGGTGAGTCGGAGAGATAGTCAGTGATTCGGAGGTGCTGTCTGTGAGTCGGAGATGTGGTCAGTGAGTTGGAGAGGCAGTCGGTGAGTCAGAGAAGCAGTCGGTGAGTCGGAGAGGCAGTCGGTGAGTCGGAGAGGCAGTCGGTGAGTCGGTGAGGTGGTCGGTGAGTCGGAGAGGCAGTCGGTGGGTCGGAGAGGCGGTCGGAGAGTCAGAGAGGCTGTCGGTGAGTCGGTGAGTCGGAGAGGCTGTCGGTGAGTCGGACAGGAGGTCGGTGAGTCGGAGAGGCGGTCGGTGAGTCGGTGAGGCGGTCGGTGAGTCAGAGAGGCGGTCGGTGAGTCGGACAGGCGGTCGGTGAGTCGGAGAGGCGGTCGGTGAGTCCGTGAGGCAGTCGGTGAGTCGGAGAGATAGTCGGTGATTCAGAGGGGCAGTCGGTGAGTCAGAGAGACGGTCGGTGAGTCGGAGAGGCGGTCGGTGAGCCGGAGAAGCAGTCGGTGAGTCGGAGAGGCAGTCGGTGAGTCGGAGAGGCAGTCGGAGCGTCGGTGAGGCGGTCGGTGAGTCGGAGAGGCGGTCGGTGAGTCGGAGAGGCGGTCGGTGAGTCAGAGAGGCGGTCGGTGAGTCGGAGAGGCGGTCGGTGAGTCGGTGAGGCAGTCGGTGAGTCGGCGAGATAGTCGGTGAGTCGGAGTGGCGGTCGGTAAGTCGGAGAGGCGGTCTGTGATCGGTGAGGCAGTCGGTGAGTCGGAGAGGCAGTCGGTGAGTCGGAGAAGCAGTCGGTGAGTCGGAGAGGAGGTCGGTGAATCGGAGATGCAGTCGGTGAGTCGGTGAGTCGGAGAGGCAGTCGGTGAGTCGGAGAGGCAGTCGGTGAGTCAGAGAGGCAGTCGGTGAGTCGGAGAGGCGGTCAGTGAGTCGGAGAGGCGGTCGGTGAGTCGGAGAGGCGGTCGATGAGTCGGAGAGGCAGTCGGTGAGTCGGAGTGGCGGTCGGACAGTCGGAGAGGCGGTCTGTGTTGGAGAGGCAGTCGGTGAGTCGGAGAGGCGGTCGGAGAGTCGGAGAGGCAGTCAGTGAGTCGGTGAGGCAGTCGGTGAGCCGGAGAGGCAGTCGGTGAGTTGGTGAGGTGGTTGGTGAGTCGGAGAGGCGGTCGGAGAGCCATAGAGGCAGTCGGTGAGTCGGTGAGGCAGTCGGTGAGTAGGAGAGGTGGTCGGTGAGTCGCTGAGGCAGTCGGAGAGTCGGAGAGCCAGTCGGTGAGTCGGAGAGATGGTCGGTGAGTCGGCGAGGCGGTCGGTGAGTCGGAGAGGCAGTCGGTGATTCGGAGAAGCAGTCGGTGAGTCGGAGAGGCAGTCGGTGAGTCGTTGAGGCAGTCGGTGATTCGGAGAGGTAGTCGGTGAGTCGGAGGGGCAGTCGGTAAGTCGGAGAGGCGGTCGGTGATCGGTGAGGCAGTCGGTGAGTCGGAGAGGCAGTCGATGCGTCGGAGAGACAGTCGGTGAGTCGGAGAGGCAATCGGTGAGTCGGTGAGGCAGTCGGTGAGTCGGTGAGGCGGTCGGAGAGTCGGAGAGTCCGTCGGAGAGTCGGAGAGGCGGTCGGAGAGTCGGAGAGGCAGTCGGTGAGTCGGTGAGGCAGTCGGCGAGTCGGAGAGGCAGTCGGTGAGTCGGTGAGAATGTTGGAGAGTCGGAGAGGCAGTCGGAGAGTCGGAGAGGCGGTCTGTGAGTCGGAGAGGCAGTCGCTAAGTCGGTGAGGCAGTCGGTGGGTCGGAGAGGCAGTCGTTGAGTCGGTGATAAAGTCGGAGAGTCGGAGAGGCAGTCGGTGAGTTGGTGAGGCAGTCGGAGAGTCGGAGAGGCAGTCGTTGAGTCGGAGAGGCGGTCGGTGAGTCGGTGAGGCAGTGGTGAGTCGGAGAGGCAGTCGGTGAGTCGGTGAGAAAGTCAGAGAGTCAGAGAGGAATTCGGTGAGTCAGAGAGGTGGTCGGTGAGTCGGTGAGGCGGTCGGTGAGTTGGAGAGGCAGTCGGAGAGTCGGAGAGGCATTCGGTGAGTCGGTGAGGCAGTCGGTGAGTCGGTGAGGTGGTCGGTGAGTCGGAGAGGCAGTCGGTGAGTCGGAGAGGCGGTCGGTGAGTCAGAGAGGTGGACGGTGAGTCGGAGAGGCAGTCGGTGAGTCGGTGAGGCAGTCGGTGAGTCGGAGAGATAGTCAGTGATTCGGAGGTGCTGTCTGTGAGTCGGAGATGTGGTCAGTGAGTTGGAGAGGCAGTCGGTGAGTCAGAGAAGCAGTCGGTGAGTCGGAGAGGCAGTCGGTGAGTCGGAGAGGCAGTCGGTGAGTCGGTGAGGTGGTCGGTGAGTCGGAGAGGCAGTCGGTGGGTCGGAGAGGCGGTCGGAGAGTCAGAGAGGCTGTCGGTGAGTCGGTGAGTCGGAGAGGCTGTCGGTGAGTCGGACAGGAGGTCGGTGAGTCGGAGAGGCGGTCGGTGAGTCGGTGAGGCGGTCGGTGAGTCAGAGAGGCGGTCGGTGAGTCGGACAGGCGGTCGGTGAGTCAGAGAGGCTGTCGGTGAGTCGGTGAGTCGGAGAGGCTGTCGGTGAGTCGGACAGGAGGTCGGTGAGTCGGAGAGGCGGTCGGTGAGTCGGTGAGGCGGTCGGTGAGTCAGAGAGGCGGTCGGTGAGTCGGACAGGCGGTCGGTGAGTCGGAGAGGCGGTCGGTGAGTCGGTGAGGTGGTCGGTGAGTCGGAGAGGCTGTCGGTGAGTCGGAGAGGCGGTCGGTGAGTCGGAGAGGCGGTCGGTGAGTCGGAGAGGCAGTCGGTGAGTCGGAGAGGCGGTCGGTGAGTCGGAGGGGCGGTCGGTGAGTCGGAGCGGCGGTCGGTGAGTCGGAGAGGCGGTCGGTGAGTCGGAGAGGCGGTCGGTGAGTCGGAGAGGCGGTCGGTGAGTCGGAGAGGCTGTCGGTGAGTCGGAGAGGCGGTCGGTGAGTCGGAGAGGGGGTCAGTGAGTCGGAGAGGCGGTCGGAGAGTCGGAGAGGCGGTCGGTAAGTCGCAGAGACAGTCGGTGAGTCGGTGAGGCACTCGGTGAGTCGGTGAGTCGGAGAGGCAGTCGGTGAGTCGGTGAGGCAGTCGGTGAGTCGGAGAGGCAGTCGGTGGGTCGGTGAGGCAGTCGGTGAGTCAGAGAGGCAGTCGGTGAGTCGCTGATGCAGTCGGTGAGTCTGAGAGATAGTCGGTGCGTCGGAGGGGCAGTCGGTGAGTCGGAGAGGCAGTCGGAGAGTCTGAGAGACAGTCGATGCGTCGGAGAGACAGTCGGTGAGTCGGTGAGAAAGTCGGAGAGTCAGAGAGGAATTTGGTGAGTCAGAGAGGTGGCCAGTGAGTCGGTGAGACGGTCGGTGAGTCGGAGAGGCAGTCGGAGAGTCGGAGAGGCATTCGGTGAGTCGGTGAGGCAGTCGGTGAGTCGGTGAGGCAGTCGGAGAGTCGGAGAGGCAGTCGGTGAGTCGGAGAGGCGGTCGGTGAGTCGGAGAGGCAGTCGGAGATTCGGAGAGGCAGTCGGAGAGTCGTTGAGGCAGTCAGTGAGTCGGAGAGGCAGTCGGTGAGTCGGTGAGGCAGTCAGAGAGTCGGAGAGGCAGTCGGTGAGTCAGAGAGGCAGTCGGTGAGTCGTTGAGGCAGTCGGTGAGTCGGAGAGGTAGTCGGTGAGTCGGAGGGGCAGTTGGTGAGTCGGAGAGGCAGTCGGTGAGTCCGTGAGGAAGTCGGTGAGTCGGAGAGATAGTCGATGAGTCAGACGGGCAGTCGGTGAGTCAGAGAGATGGTTGGTGAGTCGGAGAGGCAGTCGGTGAGTCGGAAAGGCAGTCGGTGAGTCGGAGAGGCGGTCGGTGAGTCCGTGAGGCAGTCGGTGAGTCGGAGAGATAGTCGGTGAGTCAGACGGGCAGTCGGTGAGTCAGAGAGATGCTCGGTGAGTCGGAGAGGCAGTCGGTGAGTCGGAGAAGCAGACGGTGAGTCGGAGAGGCAGTCGGTGAGTGGGTGAGGCAGTCGGAGAGTCGGAGAGGCCGTCGGTGAGTCGGAGAGGCAGTCGGTGAGTCACAGAGGTAGTCGGTGAGTCGAAGGGGCAGTCGGTGAGTCGGAGAGGCGGTCGGTGAGTCCGTGAGGCAGTCGGTGAGTCGGAGAGATAGTCGGTGAGTCAGAGGGGCAGTCGGTGAGTCAGAGAGACGGTCGGTGAGTCGGAGAGGCGGTCGGTGAGCCGGAGAAGCAGTCGGTGAGTCGGAGAGGCAGTCGGTGAGTCGGAGAGGCAGTCGGAGAGTCGGAGAGGCAGTCGGAGAGTCGGTGAGGCGGTCGGTGAGTCGGAGAGGCGGTCGGTGAGTCAGAGAGGCGGTCGGTGAGTCGGAGAGGCGGTCGGTGAGTCGGTGAGGCAGTCGGTGAGTCGGAGAGATAGTCGGTGAGTCGGAGGGGCGGTCGGTAAGTCGGAGAGGCGGTCGGTGATCGGTGAGGCAGTCGGTGAGTCGGAGAGGCAGTCGGTGAGTCGGAGAAGCAGTCGGTGAGTCGGAGAGGAGGTCGATGAATCGGAGATGCAGTCGGTGAGTCGGTGAGTCGGAGAGGCAGTCGGTGAGTCGGAGAGGCAGTCGGTGAGTCAGAGAGGCAGTCGGTGAGTCGGAGAGGCGGTCAGTGAGTCGGAGAGGCGGTCGGTGAGTCGGAGAGGCGGTCGATGAGTCGGAGAGGCAGTCGGTGAGTCGGAGAGGCGGTCGGACAGTCGGAGAGGCGGTCTGTGTTGGAGAGGCAGTCAGTGAGTCGGAGAGGCGGTCGGAGAGTCGGAGAGGCAGTCAGTGAGTCGGTGAGGCAGTCGGTGAGTCGGAGAGGCAGTCGGTGAGTTGGTGAGGTGGTTGGTGAGTCGGAGAGGCGGTCGGAGAGCCATAGAGGCAGTCGGTGAGTCGGTGAGGCAGTCGGTGAGTAGGAGAGGTGGTCGGTGAGTCGCTGAGGCAGTCGGAGAGTCGGTGAGCCAGTCGGTGAGTCGGAGAGATGGTCGGTGAGTCGGCGAGGCGGTCGGTGAGTCGGAGAGGCAGTCGGTGATTCGGAGAGGGAGTCGGTGAGTCGGAGAGGCAGTCGGTGAGTCGTTGAGGCAGTCGGTGAGTCGGAGAGATAGTCGGTCAGTCGGAGGGGCAGTCGGTGAGTCGGAGAGGCGGTCAGTGAGTTGGAGAGGCAGTCGGTGAGTCGGAGAAGCAGTCGGTGAGTCGGAGAGGCAGTCGGAGAGTCGGAGAGCCAGTCGGTGAGTCGGAGAGACGGTCGGTGAGTCGGCGAGGCGGTCGGTGAGTCGGAGAAGCGGTCTGTGAGTCAGAGAGGTAGTCGGTAAGTCGGTGAGGCAGTCGGTGAGTCGGAGAGGCAGTCGGTGAGTCGGTGAGAAAGTCGGAGAGTCAGAGAGGCAGTCGGTGAGTCGGTGAGGCAGTCGGAGAGTCGGAGAGGCAGTCGGTGAGTCGGTGAGTCGGAGAGGCGTCGGTGAGTCGGAGAGGTGGTCGGTGAGTCAGAGAGGCGGTCGGTGAGTCAGACAGGCAGTCGGTGAGTCGGTGAGGCAGTCGGTGAGTCGGAGAGATAGTCGGTGAGTCGGAGGGGCAGTCGGTGAGTCGGAGAGGCGGTCAGTGAGTTGGAGAGGCAGTCGGTGAGTCGGAGAAGCAGTCGGTGAGTCGGAGAGGCAGTCGGAGAGTCGGAGAGCCAGTCGGTGAGTCGGAGAGACGGTCGGTGAGTCGGCGAGGCGGTCGGTGAGTCGGAGAAGCAGTCTGTGAGTCAGAGAGGCAGTCGGTAAGTCGGTGAGGCAGTCGGTGAGTCGGAGTGGCAGTCGGTGAGTCGGTGAGAATGTCGGAGAGTCAGAGAGGCAGTCGGTGAGTCAGTGAGGCAGTCGGAGAGTCGGAGAGCCAGTCGGTGAGTCGGAGAGGCGGTCGGTGAGTCGGTGAGGCAGTCGGTGCGTCAGAGAGGCAGTCGGTGAGTCGGTGAGAAAGTCGGAGAGTCAGAGAGGCATTCGGTGAGTCAGAGAGGCAGTGGGTGAGTCGGTGAGATGGTCGGTGAGTCGGAGAGGCGGTCAGTGAGTTGGAGAGGCAGTCGGTGAGTCGGTGAGGCAGTCGGTGAGTCGGAGAGGCAGTCGGTGAGTGGGTGAGGCAGTCGGAGAGTCGGAGAGGCCGTCGGTGAGTCGGAGAGGCAGTCGGTGAGTCACAGAGGTAGTCGGTGAGTCGAAGGGGCAGTCGGTGAGCCGGAGAGGCAGTCGGTGAGTCCGTGAGGCAGTCGGTGAATCGGAGAGATAGTCGGTGATTCAGAGGGGCAGTCGGTGAGTCAGAGAGACGGTCGGTGAGTCGGAGAGGCGGTCGGTGAGCCGGAGAAGCAGTCGGTGAGTCGGAGAGGCAGTCGGTGAGTCGGAGAGGCAGTCGGAGCGTCGGTGAGGCGGTCGGTGAGTCGGAGAGGCGGTCGGTGAGTCGGAGAGGCGGTCGGTGAGTCAGAGAGGCGGTCGGTGAGTCGGAGAGGCGGTCGGTGAGTCGGTGAGGCAGTCGGTGAGTCGGCGAGATAGTCGGTGAGTCGGAGTGGCGGTCGGTAAGTCGGAGAGGCGGTCTGTGATCGGTGAGGCAGTCGGTGAGTCGGAGAGGCAGTCGGTGAGTCGGAGAAGCAGTCGGTGAGTCGGAGAGGAGGTCGGTGAATCGGAGATGCAGTCGGTGAGTCGGTGAGTCGGAGAGGCAGTCGGTGAGTCGGAGAGGCAGTCGGTGAGTCAGAGAGGCAGTCGGTGAGTCGGAGAGGCGGTCAGTGAGTCGGAGAGGCGGTCGGTGAGTCGGAGAGGCGGTCGATGAGTCGGAGAGGCAGTCGGTGAGTCGGAGTGGCGGTCGGACAGTCGGAGAGGCGGTCTGTGTTGGAGAGGCAGTCGGTGAGTCGGAGAGGCGGTCGGAGAGTCGGAGAGGCAGTCAGTGAGTCGGTGAGGCAGTCGGTGAGCCGGAGAGGCAGTCGGTGAGTTGGTGAGGTGGTTGGTGAGTCGGAGAGGCGGTCGGAGAGCCATAGAGGCAGTCGGTGAGTCGGTGAGGCAGTCGGTGAGTAGGAGAGGTGGTCGGTGAGTCGCTGAGGCAGTCGGAGAGTCGGAGAGCCAGTCGGTGAGTCGGAGAGATGGTCGGTGAGTCGGCGAGGCGGTCGGTGAGTCGGAGAGGCAGTCGGTGATTCGGAGAAGCAGTCGGTGAGTCGGAGAGGCAGTCGGTGAGTCGTTGAGGCAGTCGGTGATTCGGAGAGGTAGTCGGTGAGTCGGAGGGGCAGTCGGTAAGTCGGAGAGGCGGTCGGTGATCGGTGAGGCAGTCGGTGAGTCGGAGAGGCAGTCGATGCGTCGGAGAGACAGTCGGTGAGTCGGAGAGGCAATCGGTGAGTCGGTGAGGCAGTCGGTGAGTCGGTGAGGCGGTCGGAGAGTCGGAGAGTCCGTCGGAGAGTCGGAGAGGCGGTCGGAGAGTCGGAGAGGCAGTCGGTGAGTCGGTGAGGCAGTCGGCGAGTCGGAGAGGCAGTCGGTGAGTCGGTGAGAATGTTGGAGAGTCGGAGAGGCAGTCGGAGAGTCGGAGAGGCGGTCTGTGAGTCGGAGAGGCAGTCGCTAAGTCGGTGAGGCAGTCGGTGGGTCGGAGAGGCAGTCGTTGAGTCGGTGAGAAAGTCGGAGAGTCGGAGAGGCAGTCGGTGAGTTGGTGAGGCAGTCGGAGAGTCGGAGAGGCAGTCGTTGAGTCGGAGAGGCGGTCGGTGAGTCGGTGAGGCAGTGGTGAGTCGGAGAGGCAGTCGGTGAGTCGGTGAGAAAGTCAGAGAGTCAGAGAGGAATTCGGTGAGTCAGAGAGGTGGTCGGTGAGTCGGTGAGGCGGTCGGTGAGTTGGAGAGGCAGTCGGAGAGTCGGAGAGGCATTCGGTGAGTCGGTGAGGCAGTCGGTGAGTCGGTGAGGTGGTCGGTGAGTCGGAGAGGCAGTCGGTGAGTCGGAGAGGCGGTCGGTGAGTCAGAGAGGTGGACGGTGAGTCGGAGAGGCAGTCGGTGAGTCGGTGAGGCAGTCGGTGAGTCGGAGAGATAGTCAGTGATTCGGAGGTGCTGTCTGTGAGTCGGAGATGTGGTCAGTGAGTTGGAGAGGCAGTCGGTGAGTCAGAGAAGCAGTCGGTGAGTCGGAGAGGCAGTCGGTGAGTCGGAGAGGCAGTCGGTGAGTCGGTGAGGTGGTCGGTGAGTCGGAGAGGCAGTCGGTGGGTCGGAGAGGCGGTCGGAGAGTCAGAGAGGCTGTCGGTGAGTCGGTGAGTCGGAGAGGCTGTCGGTGAGTCGGACAGGAGGTCGGTGAGTCGGAGAGGCGGTCGGTGAGTCGGTGAGGCGGTCGGTGAGTCAGAGAGGCGGTCGGTGAGTCGGACAGGCGGTCGGTGAGTCGGAGAGGCGGTCGGTGAGTCGGTGAGGTGGTCGGTGAGTCGGAGAGGCTGTCGGTGAGTCGGAGAGGCGGTCGGTGAGTCGGAGAGGCGGTCGGTGAGTCGGAGAGGCGGTCGGTGAGTCGGAGGGGCGGTCGGTGAGTCGGAGCGGCGGTCGGTGAGTCGGAGAGGCGGTCGGTGAGTCGGAGAGGCGGTCGGTGAGTCGGAGAGGCGGTCGGTGAGTCGGAGAGGCTGTCGGTGAGTCGGAGAGGTGGTCGGTGAGTCGGAGAGGGGGTCAGTGAGTCGGAGAGGCGGTCGGAGAGTCGGAGAGGCGGTCGGTAAGTCGCAGAGACAGTCGGTGAGTCGGTGAGGCACTCGGTGAGTCGGTGAGTCGGAGAGGCAGTCGGTGAGTCGGTGAGGCAGTCGGTGAGTCGGAGAGGCAGTCGGTGGGTCGGTGAGGCAGTCGGTGAGTCAGAGAGGCAGTCGGTGAGTCGCTGATGCAGTCGGTGAGTCTGAGAGATAGTCGGTGCGTCGGAGGGGCAGTCGGTGAGTCGGAGAGGCAGTCGGAGAGTCTGAGAGACAGTCGATGCGTCGGAGAGACAGTCGGTGAGTCGGTGAGAAAGTCGGAGAGTCAGAGAGGAATTTGGTGAGTCAGAGAGGTGGCCGGTGAGTCGGTGAGACGGTCGGTGAGTCGGAGAGGCAGTCGGAGAGTCGGAGAGGCATTCGGTGAGTCGGTGAGGCAGTCGGTGAGTCGGTGAGGCAGTCGGAGAGTCGGAGAGGCAGTCGGTGAGTCGGAGAGGCGGTCGGTGAGTCGGAGAGGCAGTCGGAGATTCGGAGAGGCAGTCGGAGAGTCGTTGAGGCAGTCAGTGAGTCGGAGAGGCAGTCGGTGAGTCGGTGAGGCAGTCAGAGAGTCGGAGAGGCAGTCGGTGAGTCAGAGAGGCAGTCGGTGAGTCGTTGAGGCAGTCGGTGAGTCGGAGAGGTAGTCGGTGAGTCGGAGGGGCAGTTGGTGAGTCGGAGAGGCAGTCGGTGAGTCCGTGAGGAAGTCGGTGAGTCGGAGAGATAGTCGATGAGTCAGACGGGCAGTCGGTGAGTCAGAGAGATGGTTGGTGAGTCGGAGAGGCAGTCGGTGAGTCGGAAAGGCAGTCGGTGAGTCGGAGAGGCGGTCGGTGAGTCCGTGAGGCAGTCGGTGAGTCGGAGAGATAGTCGGTGAGTCAGACGGGCAGTCGGTGAGTCAGAGAGATGCTCGGTGAGTCGGAGAGGCAGTCGGTGAGTCGGAGAAGCAGACGGTGAGTCGGAGAGGCAGTCGGTGAGTCGGAGAGGCAATCAGAGAGTCGGAGAGGCAGTCGGAGCGTCGGTGAGGTGGTCGGTGAGTCGGAGAGGTGGACGGTGAGTCGGAGAGGCAGTCGGTGAGTCGGTGAGGCAGTCGGTGAGTCGGAGAGATAGTCAGTGATTCGGAGGTGCTGTCTGTGAGTCGGAGATGTGGTCAGTGAGTTGGAGAGGCAGTCAGTGAGTCGGAGAGGCAGTCGGTGAGTCGGTGAGGTGGTCGGTGAGTCGGAGAGGCAGTCGGTGGGTCGGAGAGGCGGTCGGAGAGTCAGAGAGGCTGTCGGTGAGTCGGTGAGTCGGAGAGGCTGTCGGTGAGTCGGACAGGAGGTCGGTGAGTCGGAGAGGCGGTCGGTGAGTCGGTGAGGCGGTCGGTGAGTCAGAGAGGCGGTCGGTGAGTCGGACAGGAGGTCGGTGAGTCGGAGAGGCGGTCGGTGAGTTGGTGAGGTGGTCGGTGAGTCGGAGAGGCGGTCGGTGAGTCGGAGAGGCGGTCGGTGAGTCGGAGAGGCTGTCGGTGAGTCGGAGAGGCGGTCGGTGAGTCGGAGAGGGGGTCAGTGAGTCGGAGAGGCGGTCGGAGAGTCGGAGAGGCGGTCGGTAAGTCGCAGAGACAGTCGGTGAGTCGGTGAGGCACTCGGTGAGTCGGTGAGTCGGAGAGGCAGTCGGTGAGTCGGTGAGGCAGTCGGTGAGTGGGAGAGGCAGTCGGTGAGTCGGTGAGGCAGTCGGTGAGTCTGAGAGATAGTCGGTGCATCGGAGGGGCAGTCGGTGAGTCGGAGAGGCAGTCGGAGGGTCTGAGAGATAGTCGATGCGTCGGAGAGGCAGTCGGTGAGTCGGAGAGGTGGTCGGCGAGTCGGAGAGGCGGTCGGTGAGTCGGAGAGGCGGTCGGAGAGTCGGAGAGGCAGTCGGTAAGTCGCAGAGACAGTCGGTGAGTCGGTGAGGCAGTCGGTGAGTCGGAGAGGCAGTCAGTGAGTCGGAGAGGCAGTCGGTGGGTCGGTGAGGCAGTCGGTGAGTCAGAGAGGCAGTCGGTGAGTCGCTGATGCAGTCGGTGAGTCTGAGAGATAGTCGGTGCGTCGGAGGGGCAGTCGGTGAGTCGGAGAGGCAGTCGGAGAGTCTGAGAGACAGTCGATGCGTCGGAGAGGCAGCCGGTGAGTCGGAGAGGCGGTCAGTGAGTCGGAGAGGCGGTCGGTGAGTCGGAGAGGCAGTCGGTGAGTCAGAGAGGCAGTCAGAGAGTCTGAGAGAAAGTCGGTGCGTCGGTGGGGCAGTCGGTGAGTTGGAGAGGCGGTCAGTGAATCTGAGAGGCAGTCGGAGAGTTGGTGAGGCAGTCGGTGAGTCGGAGAGGCAGTCGGTGAGTCGGAGAGGCGGTCGGTGAGTCGGAGAGGCGGTCGGTGAGTCGGAGATGCGGTCGGTGAGTCGGAAAGGTGGTTGGTGAGTCGGTGAGGCAGTCGGTGAGTTGGAGAGATAGTCGGTGAGTCGGAGGGGCGGCCGTTGAGTCGGAGAGGCAGTCGGTGAGTCGGAGAAGCAGTCAGTGAGTCGGAGAGGCAGTCGGTGAGTCGGAGACGCAGTCGGTGAGTCGGAGAGGCGGTCGGTGAGTTGGAGAGGCAGTCGGTGAGTCGGAGAAGCAGTCAGTGAGTCGGAGAGGCAGTCGGTGAGTCGGAGACGCAGTCGGTGAGTCGGAGAGGCGGTCGGTGAGTCAGAGAGGCGGTCGGTGAGTCGGAGAGGCGGTCGGAGAGTCGGAAAGGCTGTCGGTGAGTCGGTGAGTCGGAGAGGCAGTCAGTGAGTCGGAGAGGCAGTCGGTGAGTCAGAGAGGCAGTCGGAGCGTCGGTGAGGCGGTCGGTGAGTCGGAGAGGCGGTCGGTGAGTCGGAGAGGCGGTCGGTGAGTCAGAGAGGCGGTCGGTGAGTCGGAGAGGCGGTCGGTGAGTCGGTGAGGCAGTCGGTGAGTCGGCGAGATAGTCGGTGAGTCGGAGTGGCGGTCGGTAAGTCGGAGAGGCGGTCTGTGATCGGTGAGGCAGTCGGTGAGTCGGAGAGGCAGTCGGTGAGTCGGAGAAGCAGTCGGTGAGTCGGAGAGGAGGTCGGTGAATCGGAGATGCAGTCGGTGAGTCGGTGAGTCGGAGAGGCAGTCGGTGAGTCGGAGAGGCAGTCGGTGAGTCAGAGAGGCAGTCGGTGAGTCGGAGAGGCGGTCAGTGAGTCGGAGAGGCGGTCGGTGAGTCGGAGAGGCGGTCGATGAGTCGGAGAGGCAGTCGGTGAGTCGGAGTGGCGGTCGGACAGTCGGAGAGGCGGTCTGTGTTGGAGAGGCAGTCGGTGAGTCGGAGAGGCGGTCGGAGAGTCGGAGAGGCAGTCAGTCAGTCGGTGAGGCAGTCGGTGAGCCGGAGAGGCAGTCGGTGAGTTGGTGAGGTGGTTGGTGAGTCGGAGAGGCGGTCGGAGAGCCATAGAGGCAGTCGGTGAGTCGGTGAGGCAGTCGGTGAGTAGGAGAGGTGGTCGGTGAGTCGCTGAGGCAGTCGGAGAGTCGGAGAGCCAGTCGGTGAGTCGGAGAGATGGTCGGTGAGTCGGCGAGGCGGTCGGTGAGTCGGAGAGGCAGTCGGTGATTCGGAGAAGCAGTCGGTGAGTCGGAGAGGCAGTCGGTGAGTCGTTGAGGCAGTCGGTGATTCGGAGAGGTAGTCGGTGAGTCGGAGGGGCAGTCGGTAAGTCGGAGAGGCGGTCGGTGATCGGTGAGGCAGTCGGTGAGTCGGAGAGGCAGTCGATGCGTCGGAGAGACAGTCGGTGAGTCGGAGAGGCAATCGGTGAGTCGGTGAGGCAGTCGGTGAGTCGGTGAGGCGGTCGGAGAGTCGGAGAGTCCGTCGGAGAGTCGGAGAGGCGGTCGGAGAGTCGGAGAGGCAGTCGGTGAGTCGGTGAGGCAGTCGGCGAGTCGGAGAGGCAGTCGGTGAGTCGGTGAGAATGTTGGAGAGTCGGAGAGGCAGTCGGAGAGTCGGAGAGGCGGTCTGTGAGTCGGAGAGGCAGTCGCTAAGTCGGTGAGGCAGTCGGTGGGTCGGAGAGGCAGTCGTTGAGTCGGTGAGAAAGTCGTAGAGTCGGAGAGGCAGTCGGTGAGTTGGTGAGGCAGTCGGAGAGTCGGAGAGGCAGTCGTTGAGTCGGAGAGGCGGTCGGTGAGTCGGTGAGGCAGTGGTGAGTCGGAGAGGCAGTCGGTGAGTCGGTGAGAAAGTCAGAGAGTCAGAGAGGAATTCGGTGAGTCAGAGAGGTGGTCGGTGAGTCGGTGAGGCGGTCGGTGAGTTGGAGAGGCAGTCGGAGAGTCGGAGAGGCATTCGGTGAGTCGGTGAGGCAGTCGGTGAGTCGGTGAGGTGGTCGGTGAGTCGGAGAGGCAGTCGGTGAGTCGGAGAGGCGGTCGGTGAGTCAGAGAGGTGGACGGTGAGTCGGAGAGGCAGTCGGTGAGTCGGTGAGGCAGTCGGTGAGTCGGAGAGATAGTCAGTGATTCGGAGGTGCTGTCTGTGAGTCGGAGATGTGGTCAGTGAGTTGGAGAGGCAGTCGGTGAGTCAGAGAAGCAGTCGGTGAGTCGGAGAGGCAGTCGGTGAGTCGGAGAGGCAGTCGGTGAGTCGGTGAGGTGGTCGGTGAGTCGGAGAGGCAGTCGGTGGGTCGGAGAGGCGGTCGGAGAGTCAGAGAGGCTGTCGGTGAGTCGGTGAGTCGGAGAGGCTGTCGGTGAGTCGGACAGGAGGTCGGTGAGTCGGAGAGGCGGTCGGTGAGTCGGTGAGGCGGTCGGTGAGTCAGAGAGGCGGTCGGTGAGTCGGACAGGCGGTCGGTGAGTCGGAGAGGCGGTCGGTGAGTCGGTGAGGTGGTCGGTGAGTCGGAGAGGCTGTCGGTGAGTCGGAGAGGCGGTCGGTGAGTCGGAGAGGCGGTCGGTGAGTCGGAGAGGCGGTCGGTGAGTCGGAGGGGCGGTCGGTGAGTCGGAGCGGCGGTCGGAGAGTCGGAGAGGCGGTCGGTGAGTCGGAGAGGCGGTCGGTGAGTCGGAGAGGCGGTCGGTGAGTCGGAGAGGCTGTCGGTGAGTCGGAGAGGCGGTCGGTGAGTCGGAGAGGGGGTCAGTGAGTCGGAGAGGCGGTCGGAGAGTCGGAGAGGCGGTCGGTAAGTCGCAGAGACAGTCGGTGAGTCGGTGAGGCACTCGGTGAGTCGGTGAGTCGGAGAGGCAGTCGGTGAGTCGGTGAGGCAGTCGGTGAGTCGGAGAGGCAGTCGGTGGGTCGGTGAGGCAGTCGGTGAGTCAGAGAGGCAGTCGGTGAGTCGCTGATGCAGTCGGTGAGTCTGAGAGATAGTCGGTGCGTCGGAGGGGCAGTCGGTGAGTCGGAGAGGCAGTCGGAGAGTCTGAGAGACAGTCGATGCGTCGGAGAGACAGTCGGTGAGTCGGTGAGAAAGTCGGAGAGTCAGAGAGGAATTTGGTGAGTCAGAGAGGTGGCCGGTGAGTCGGTGAGACGGTCGGTGAGTCGGAGAGGCAGTCGGAGAGTCGGAGAGGCATTCGGTGAGTCGGTGAGGCAGTCGGTGAGTCGGTGAGGCAGTCGGAGAGTCGGAGAGGCAGTCGGTGAGTCGGAGAGGCGGTCGGTGAGTCGGAGAGGCAGTCGGAGATTCGGAGAGGCAGTCGGAGAGTCGTTGAGGCAGTCAGTGAGTCGGAGAGGCAGTCGGTGAGTCGGTGAGGCAGTCAGAGAGTCGGAGAGGCAGTCGGTGAGTCAGAGAGGCAGTCGGTGAGTCGTTGAGGCAGTCGGTGAGTCGGAGAGGTAGTCGGTGAGTCGGAGGGGCAGTTGGTGAGTCGGAGAGGCAGTCGGTGAGTCCGTGAGGAAGTCGGTGAGTCGGAGAGATAGTCGATGAGTCAGACGGGCAGTCGGTGAGTCAGAGAGATGGTTGGTGAGTCGGAGAGGCAGTCGGTGAGTCGGAAAGGCAGTCGGTGAGTCGGAGAGGCGGTCGGTGAGTCCGTGAGGCAGTCGGTGAGTCGGAGAGATAGTCGGTGAGTCAGACGGGCAGTCGGTGAGTCAGAGAGATGCTCGGTGAGTCGGAGAGGCAGTCGGTGAGTCGGAGAAGCAGACGGTGAGTCGGAGAGGCAGTCGGTGAGTCGGAGAGGCAATCAGAGAGTCGGAGAGGCAGTCGGAGCGTCGGTGAGGTGGTCGGTGAGTCGGAGAGGTGGACGGTGAGTCGGAGAGGCAGTCGGTGAGTCGGTGAGGCAGTCGGTGAGTCGGAGAGATAGTCAGTGATTCGGAGGTGCTGTCTGTGAGTCGGAGATGTGGTCAGTGAGTTGGAGAGGCAGTCAGTGAGTCGGAGAGGCAGTCGGTGAGTCGGTGAGGTGGTCGGTGAGTCGGAGAGGCAGTCGGTGGGTCGGAGAGGCGGTCGGAGAGTCAGAGAGGCTGTCGGTGAGTCGGTGAGTCGGAGAGGCTGTCGGTGAGTCGGACAGGAGGTCGGTGAGTCGGAGAGGCGGTCGGTGAGTCGGTGAGGCGGTCGGTGAGTCAGAGAGGCGGTCGGTGAGTCGGACAGGAGGTCGGTGAGTCGGAGAGGCGGTCGGTGAGTTGGTGAGGTGGTCGGTGAGTCGGAGAGGCGGTCGGTGAGTCGGAGAGGCGGTCGGTGAGTCGGAGAGGCTGTCGGTGAGTCGGAGAGGCGGTCGGTGAGTCGGAGAGGGGGTCAGTGAGTCGGAGAGGCGGTCGGAGAGTCGGAGAGGCGGTCGGTAAGTCGCAGAGACAGTCGGTGAGTCGGTGAGGCACTCGGTGAGTCGGTGAGTCGGAGAGGCAGTCGGTGAGTCGGTGAGGCAGTCGGTGAGTGGGAGAGGCAGTCGGTGAGTCGGTGAGGCAGTCGGTGAGTCTGAGAGATAGTCGGTGCATCGGAGGGGCAGTCGGTGAGTCGGAGAGGCAGTCGGAGGGTCTGAGAGATAGTCGATGCGTCGGAGAGGCAGTCGGTGAGTCGGAGAGGTGGTCGGCGAGTCGGAGAGGCGGTCGGTGAGTCGGAGAGGCGGTCGGAGAGTCGGAGAGGCAGTCGGTAAGTCGCAGAGACAGTCGGTGAGTCGGTGAGGCAGTCGGTGAGTCGGAGAGGCAGTCAGTGAGTCGGAGAGGCAGTCGGTGGGTCGGTGAGGCAGTCGGTGAGTCAGAGAGGCAGTCGGTGAGTCGCTGATGCAGTCGGTGAGTCTGAGAGATAGTCGGTGCGTCGGAGGGGCAGTCGGTGAGTCGGAGAGGCAGTCGGAGAGTCTGAGAGACAGTCGATGCGTCGGAGAGGCAGCCGGTGAGTCGGAGAGGCGGTCAGTGAGTCGGAGAGGCGGTCGGTGAGTCGGAGAGGCAGTCGGTGAGTCAGAGAGGCAGTCAGAGAGTCTGAGAGAAAGTCGGTGCGTCGGTGGGGCAGTCGGTGAGTTGGAGAGGCGGTCAGTGAATCTGAGAGGCAGTCGGAGAGTTGGTGAGGCAGTCGGTGAGTCGGAGAGGCAGTCGGTGAGTCGGAGAGGCGGTCGGTGAGTCGGAGAGGCGGTCGGTGAGTCGGAGATGCGGTCGGTGAGTCGGAAAGGTGGTTGGTGAGTCGGTGAGGCAGTCGGTGAGTTGGAGAGATAGTCGGTGAGTCGGAGGGGCGGCCGTTGAGTCGGAGAGGCAGTCGGTGAGTCGGAGAAGCAGTCAGTGAGTCGGAGAGGCAGTCGGTGAGTCGGAGACGCAGTCGGTGAGTCGGAGAGGCGGTCGGTGAGTTGGAGAGGCAGTCGGTGAGTCGGAGAAGCAGTCAGTGAGTCGGAGAGGCAGTCGGTGAGTCGGAGACGCAGTCGGTGAGTCGGAGAGGCGGTCGGTGAGTCAGAGAGGCGGTCGGTGAGTCGGAGAGGCGGTCGGAGAGTCGGAAAGGCTGTCGGTGAGTCGGTGAGTCGGAGAGGCAGTCAGTGAGTCGGAGAGGCAGTCGGTGAGTCAGAGAGGCAGTCGGAGCGTCGGTGAGGCGGTCGGTGAGTCGGAGAGGCGGTCGGTGAGTCGGAGAGGCGGTCGGTGAGTCAGAGAGGCGGTCGGTGAGTCGGAGAGGCGGTCGGTGAGTCGGTGAGGCAGTCGGTGAGTCGGCGAGATAGTCGGTGAGTCGGAGTGGCGGTCGGTAAGTCGGAGAGGCGGTCTGTGATCGGTGAGGCAGTCGGTGAGTCGGAGAGGCAGTCGGTGAGTCGGAGAAGCAGTCGGTGAGTCGGAGAGGAGGTCGGTGAATCGGAGATGCAGTCGGTGAGTCGGTGAGTCGGAGAGGCAGTCGGTGAGTCGGAGAGGCAGTCGGTGAGTCAGAGAGGCAGTCGGTGAGTCGGAGAGGCGGTCAGTGAGTCGGAGAGGCGGTCGGTGAGTCGGAGAGGCGGTCGATGAGTCGGAGAGGCAGTCGGTGAGTCGGAGTGGCGGTCGGACAGTCGGAGAGGCGGTCTGTGTTGGAGAGGCAGTCGGTGAGTCGGAGAGGCGGTCGGAGAGTCGGAGAGGCAGTCAGTCAGTCGGTGAGGCAGTCGGTGAGCCGGAGAGGCAGTCGGTGAGTTGGTGAGGTGGTTGGTGAGTCGGAGAGGCGGTCGGAGAGCCATAGAGGCAGTCGGTGAGTCGGTGAGGCAGTCGGTGAGTAGGAGAGGTGGTCGGTGAGTCGCTGAGGCAGTCGGAGAGTCGGAGAGCCAGTCGGTGAGTCGGAGAGATGGTCGGTGAGTCGGCGAGGCGGTCGGTGAGTCGGAGAGGCAGTCGGTGATTCGGAGAAGCAGTCGGTGAGTCGGAGAGGCAGTCGGTGAGTCGTTGAGGCAGTCGGTGATTCGGAGAGGTAGTCGGTGAGTCGGAGGGGCAGTCGGTAAGTCGGAGAGGCGGTCGGTGATCGGTGAGGCAGTCGGTGAGTCGGAGAGGCAGTCGATGCGTCGGAGAGACAGTCGGTGAGTCGGAGAGGCAATCGGTGAGTCGGTGAGGCAGTCGGTGAGTCGGTGAGGCGGTCGGAGAGTCGGAGAGTCCGTCGGAGAGTCGGAGAGGCGGTCGGAGAGTCGGAGAGGCAGTCGGTGAGTCGGTGAGGCAGTCGGCGAGTCGGAGAGGCAGTCGGTGAGTCGGTGAGAATGTTGGAGAGTCGGAGAGGCAGTCGGAGAGTCGGAGAGGCGGTCTGTGAGTCGGAGAGGCAGTCGCTAAGTCGGTGAGGCAGTCGGTGGGTCGGAGAGGCAGTCGTTGAGTCGGTGAGAAAGTCGTAGAGTCGGAGAGGCAGTCGGTGAGTTGGTGAGGCAGTCGGAGAGTCGGAGAGGCAGTCGTTGAGTCGGAGAGGCGGTCGGTGAGTCGGTGAGGCAGTGGTGAGTCGGAGAGGCAGTCGGTGAGTCGGTGAGAAAGTCAGAGAGTCAGAGAGGAATTCGGTGAGTCAGAGAGGTGGTCGGTGAGTCGGTGAGGCGGTCGGTGAGTTGGAGAGGCAGTCGGAGAGTCGGAGAGGCATTCGGTGAGTCGGTGAGGCAGTCGGTGAGTCGGTGAGGTGGTCGGTGAGTCGGAGAGGCAGTCGGTGAGTCGGAGAGGCGGTCGGTGAGTCAGAGAGGTGGACGGTGAGTCGGAGAGGCAGTCGGTGAGTCGGTGAGGCAGTCGGTGAGTCGGAGAGATAGTCAGTGATTCGGAGGTGCTGTCTGTGAGTCGGAGATGTGGTCAGTGAGTTGGAGAGGCAGTCGGTGAGTCAGAGAAGCAGTCGGTGAGTCGGAGAGGCAGTCGGTGAGTCGGAGAGGCAGTCGGTGAGTCGGTGAGGTGGTCGGTGAGTCGGAGAGGCAGTCGGTGGGTCGGAGAGGCGGTCGGAGAGTCAGAGAGGCTGTCGGTGAGTCGGTGAGTCGGAGAGGCTGTCGGTGAGTCGGACAGGAGGTCGGTGAGTCGGAGAGGCGGTCGGTGAGTCGGTGAGGCGGTCGGTGAGTCAGAGAGGCGGTCGGTGAGTCGGACAGGCGGTCGGTGAGTCGGAGAGGCGGTCGGTGAGTCGGTGAGGTGGTCGGTGAGTCGGAGAGGCTGTCGGTGAGTCGGAGAGGCGGTCGGTGAGTCGGAGAGGCGGTCGGTGAGTCGGAGAGGCGGTCGGTGAGTCGGAGGGGCGGTCGGTGAGTCGGAGCGGCGGTCGGAGAGTCGGAGAGGCGGTCGGTGAGTCGGAGAGGCGGTCGGTGAGTCGGAGAGGCGGTCGGTGAGTCGGAGAGGCTGTCGGTGAGTCGGAGAGGCGGTCGGTGAGTCGGAGAGGGGGTCAGTGAGTCGGAGAGGCGGTCGGAGAGTCGGAGAGGCGGTCGGTAAGTCGCAGAGACAGTCGGTGAGTCGGTGAGGCACTCGGTGAGTCGGTGAGTCGGAGAGGCAGTCGGTGAGTCGGTGAGGCAGTCGGTGAGTCGGAGAGGCAGTCGGTGGGTCGGTGAGGCAGTCGGTGAGTCAGAGAGGCAGTCGGTGAGTCGCTGATGCAGTCGGTGAGTCTGAGAGATAGTCGGTGCGTCGGAGGGGCAGTCGGTGAGTCGGAGAGGCAGTCGGAGAGTCTGAGAGACAGTCGATGCGTCGGAGAGACAGTCGGTGAGTCGGTGAGAAAGTCGGAGAGTCAGAGAGGAATTTGGTGAGTCAGAGAGGTGGCCGGTGAGTCGGTGAGACGGTCGGTGAGTCGGAGAGGCAGTCGGAGAGTCGGAGAGGCATTCGGTGAGTCGGTGAGGCAGTCGGTGAGTCGGTGAGGCAGTCGGAGAGTCGGAGAGGCAGTCGGTGAGTCGGAGAGGCGGTCGGTGAGTCGGAGAGGCAGTCGGAGATTCGGAGAGGCAGTCGGAGAGTCGTTGAGGCAGTCAGTGAGTCGGAGAGGCAGTCGGTGAGTCGGTGAGGCAGTCAGAGAGTCGGAGAGGCAGTCGGTGAGTCAGAGAGGCAGTCGGTGAGTCGTTGAGGCAGTCGGTGAGTCGGAGAGGTAGTCGGTGAGTCGGAGGGGCAGTTGGTGAGTCGGAGAGGCAGTCGGTGAGTCCGTGAGGAAGTCGGTGAGTCGGAGAGATAGTCGATGAGTCAGACGGGCAGTCGGTGAGTCAGAGAGATGGTTGGTGAGTCGGAAAGGCAGTCGGTGAGTCGGAAAGGCAGTCGGTGAGTCGGAGAGGCGGTCGGTGAGTCCGTGAGGCAGTCGGTGAGTCGGAGAGATAGTCGGTGAGTCAGACGGGCAGTCGGTGAGTCAGAGAGATGCTCGGTGAGTCGGAGAGGCAGTCGGTGAGTCGGAGAAGCAGACGGTGAGTCGGAGAGGCAGTCGGTGAGTCGGAGAGGCAATCAGAGAGTCGGAGAGGCAGTCGGAGCGTCGGTGAGGTGGTCGGTGAGTCGGAGAGGTGGACGGTGAGTCGGAGAGGCAGTCGGTGAGTCGGTGAGGCAGTCGGTGAGTCGGAGAGATAGTCAGTGATTCGGAGGTGCTGTCTGTGAGTCGGAGATGTGGTCAGTGAGTTGGAGAGGCAGTCGGTGAGTCGGAGAGGCAGTCGGTGAGTCGGTGAGGTGGTCGGTGAGTCGGAGAGGCAGTCGGTGGGTCGGAGAGGCGGTCGGAGAGTCAGAGAGGCTGTCGGTGAGTCGGTGAGTCGGAGAGGCTGTCGGTGAGTCGGACAGGAGGTCGGTGAGTCGGAGAGGCGGTCGGTGAGTCGGTGAGGCGGTCGGTGAGTCAGAGAGGCGGTCGGTGAGTCGGACAGGAGGTCGGTGAGTCGGAGAGGCGGTCGGTGAGTCGGTGAGGTGGTCGGTGAGTCGGAGAGGCGGTCGGTGAGTCGGAGAGGCGGTCGGTGAGTCGGAGAGGCTGTCGGTGAGTCGGAGAGGCGGTCGGTGAGTCGGAGAGGGGGTCAGTGAGTCGGAGAGGCGGTCGGAGAGTCGGAGAGGCGGTCGGTAAGTCGCAGAGACAGTCGGTGAGTCGGTGAGGCACTCGGTGAGTCGGTGAGTCGGAGAGGCAGTCGGTGAGTCGGTGAGGCAGTCGGTGAGTGGGAGAGGCAGTCGGTGAGTCGGTGAGGCAGTCGGTGAGTCTGAGAGATAGTCGGTGCATCGGAGGGGCAGTCGGTGAGTCGGAGAGGCAGTCGGAGGGTCTGAGAGATAGTCGATGCGTCGGAGAGGCAGTCGGTGAGTCGGAGAGGTGGTCGGCGAGTCGGAGAGGCGGTCGGTGAGTCGGAGAGGCGGTCGGAGAGTCGGAGAGGCAGTCGGTAAGTCGCAGAGACAGTCGGTGAGTCGGTGAGGCAGTCGGTGAGTCGGAGAGGCAGTCAGTGAGTCGGAGAGGCAGTCGGTGGGTCGGTGAGGCAGTCGGTGAGTCAGAGAGGCAGTCGGTGAGTCGCTGATGCAGTCGGTGAGTCTGAGAGATAGTCGGTGCGTCGGAGGGGCAGTCGGTGAGTCGGAGAGGCAGTCGGAGAGTCTGAGAGACAGTCGATGCGTCGGAGAGGCAGCCGGTGAGTCGGAGAGGCGGTCAGTGAGTCGGAGAGGCGGTCGGTGAGTCGGAGAGGCAGTCGGTGAGTCAGAGAGGCAGTCAGAGAGTCTGAGAGAAAGTCGGTGCGTCGGTGGGGCAGTCGGTGAGTTGGAGAGGCGGTCAGTGAATCTGAGAGGCAGTCGGAGAGTTGGTGAGGCAGTCGGTGAGTCGGAGAGGCAGTCGGTGAGTCGGAGAGGCGGTCGGTGAGTCGGAGAGGCGGTCGGTGAGTCGGAGATGCGGTCGGTGAGTCGGAAAGGTGGTTGGTGAGTCGGTGAGGCAGTCGGTGAGTTGGAGAGATAGTCGGTGAGTCGGAGGGGCGGCCGTTGAGTCGGAGAGGCAGTCGGTGAGTCGGAGAAGCAGTCAGTGAGTCGGAGAGGCAGTCGGTGAGTCGGAGACGCAGTCGGTGAGTCGGAGAGGCGGTCGGTGAGTTGGAGAGGCAGTCGGTGAGTCGGAGAAGCAGTCAGTGAGTCGGAGAGGCAGTCGGTGAGTCGGAGACGCAGTCGGTGAGTCGGAGAGGCGGTCGGTGAGTCAGAGAGGCGGTCGGTGAGTCGGAGAGGCGGTCGGAGAGTCGGAAAGGCTGTCGGTGAGTCGGTGAGTCGGAGAGGCAGTCAGTGAGTCGGAGAGGCAGTCGGTGAGTCAGAGAGGCAGTCGGTGAGTCGGAGAGATGGTCAGTGAGTCGGTGAGGCAGTCGGTGAGTCGGAGAGGCAGTCGGTGAGTTGGTGAGGTGGTTGGTGAGTCGGAGAGGCGGTCAGTGTGTCGGAGAGGCGGTCGGAGAGTCGGAGAGGCTGTCGGTGAGTCGGTGAGTCGGAGAGGCAGTCAGTGAGTCGGAGAGGCAGTCGGTGAGTCAGAGAGGCAGTCGGTGAGTCGGAGAGACGGTCAGTGAGTCGGTGAGGCAGTCGGTGAGTCGGAGAGGCAGTCGGTGAGTTGGTGAGGTGGTTGGTGAGTCGGAGAGGCGGTCGGAGAGCCATAGAGGCAGTCGGTGAATCAGTGAGGCAGTCGGTGAGTCGATAAGGCACTCGGTGAGTCGCTGAGGCAGTCGGAGAGTCGGAGAGGCAGTCGGTGAGTCGGAGAGGCAGTCGGTGAGTCGGAGAGGCAGTCGGAGAGTCGGTGAGGCGGTCGGTGAGTCGGAGAGGCGGTCGGTGAGTCGGAGAGGCGGTCGGTGAGTCGGAGATGCGGTCGGTGAGTCGGAAAGGTGGTTGGTGAGTCGGTGAGGCAGTCGGTGAGATGCAGAGATAGCCGGTGAGTCGGAGGGGCGGTCGTTGAGTCGGAGAGGCAGTCGATGAGTCGGAGAAGCAGTCAGTGAGTCGGAGAGGCAGTCGGTGAGGCGGTGAGGCAGTCGGTGAGTCGGAGAGGCGGTCGGTGAGTTGGAGAGGCAGTCGGTGAGTCGGAGAAGCAGTCAGTGAGTCGGAGAGGCAGTCGGTGAGTCGGAGAGGCAGTCGGTGAGTCGGAGATGTGGTCGGTGAGTCAGAGAGGCGGTCGGTGAGTCGGAGAGGCGGTCGGAGAGTCGGAGAGGCTGTCGGTGAGTCGGTGAGTCGGAGAGGCAGTAGGTGAGTCGGAGAGGCAGTCGGTGAGTCAGAGAGGCAGTCGGTGAGTGGGAGAGGCAGTCGGTGAGTCGGTGAGGCAGTCGGTGAGTCTGAGAGATAGTCGGTGCATCGGAGGGGCAGTTGGTGAGTCGGAGAGGCAGTCGGAGGGTCTGAGAGATAGTCGATGCGTCGGAGAGGCAGTCGGTGAGTCGGAGAGGCGGTCGGTGAGTCGGAGAGGCGGTCGGTGAGTCGGAGAGGCGGTTGGAGAGTCGGAGAGGCGGTCGGTGAGTCGGAGAGGCGGTCGGAGAGTCGGAGAGGCGGTCGGTGAGTCGGAGAGGCGGTCGGAGAGTCGGAGAGGCAGTCGGTAAGTCGCAGAGACAGTCGGTGAGTCGGTGAGGCAGTCGGTGAGTCGGAGAGGCGGTCGGAGAGTCAGAGAGGCTGTCGGTGAGTCGGTGAGTCGGAGAGGCTGTCGGTGAGTCGGACAGGAGGTCGGTGAGTCGGAGAGGCGGTCGGTGAGTCGGTGAGGCGGTCGGTGAGTCAGAGAGGCGGTCGGTGAGTCGGACAGGCGGTCGGTGAGTCGGAGAGGCGGTCGGTGAGTCGGTGAGGTGGTCGGTGAGTCGGAGAGGCTGTCGGTGAGTCGGAGAGGCGGTCGGTGAGTCGGAGAGGCGGTCGGTGAGTCGGAGAGGCGGTCGGTGAGTCGGAGGGGCGGTCGGTGAGTCGGAGCGGCGGTCGGTGAGTCGGAGAGGCGGTCGGTGAGTCGGAGAGGCGGTCGGTGAGTCGGAGAGGCGGTCGGTGAGTCGGAGAGGCTGTCGGTGAGTCGGAGAGGCGGTCGGTGAGTCGGAGAGGGGGTCAGTGAGTCGGAGAGGCGGTCGGAGAGTCGGAGAGGCGGTCGGTAAGTCGCAGAGACAGTCGGTGAGTCGGTGAGGCACTCGGTGAGTCGGTGAGTCGGAGAGGCAGTCGGTGAGTCGGTGAGGCAGTCGGTGAGTCGGAGAGGCAGTCGGTGGGTCGGTGAGGCAGTCGGTGAGTCAGAGAGGCAGTCGGTGAGTCGCTGATGCAGTCGGTGAGTCTGAGAGATAGTCGGTGCGTCGGAGGGGCAGTCGGTGAGTCGGAGAGGCAGTCGGAGAGTCTGAGAGACAGTCGATGCGTCGGAGAGACAGTCGGTGAGTCGGTGAGAAAGTCGGAGAGTCAGAGAGGAATTTGGTGAGTCAGAGAGGTGGCCGGTGAGTCGGTGAGACGGTCGGTGAGTCGGAGAGGCAGTCGGAGAGTCGGAGAGGCATTCGGTGAGTCGGTGAGGCAGTCGGTGAGTCGGTGAGGCAGTCGGAGAGTCGGAGAGGCAGTCGGTGAGTCGGAGAGGCGGTCGGTGAGTCGGAGAGGCAGTCGGAGATTCGGAGAGGCAGTCGGAGAGTCGTTGAGGCAGTCAGTGAGTCGGAGAGGCAGTCGGTGAGTCGGTGAGGCAGTCAGAGAGTCGGAGAGGCAGTCGGTGAGTCAGAGAGGCAGTCGGTGAGTCGTTGAGGCAGTCGGTGAGTCGGAGAGGTAGTCGGTGAGTCGGAGGGGCAGTTGGTGAGTCGGAGAGGCAGTCGGTGAGTCCGTGAGGAAGTCGGTGAGTCGGAGAGATAGTCGATGAGTCAGACGGGCAGTCGGTGAGTCAGAGAGATGGTTGGTGAGTCGGAAAGGCAGTCGGTGAGTCGGAAAGGCAGTCGGTGAGTCGGAGAGGCGGTCGGTGAGTCCGTGAGGCAGTCGGTGAGTCGGAGAGATAGTCGGTGAGTCAGACGGGCAGTCGGTGAGTCAGAGAGATGCTCGGTGAGTCGGAGAGGCAGTCGGTGAGTCGGAGAAGCAGACGGTGAGTCGGAGAGGCAGTCGGTGAGTCGGAGAGGCAATCAGAGAGTCGGAGAGGCAGTCGGAGCGTCGGTGAGGTGGTCGGTGAGTCGGAGAGGTGGACGGTGAGTCGGAGAGGCAGTCGGTGAGTCGGTGAGGCAGTCGGTGAGTCGGAGAGATAGTCAGTGATTCGGAGGTGCTGTCTGTGAGTCGGAGATGTGGTCAGTGAGTTGGAGAGGCAGTCGGTGAGTCGGAGAGGCAGTCGGTGAGTCGGTGAGGTGGTCGGTGAGTCGGAGAGGCAGTCGGTGGGTCGGAGAGGCGGTCGGAGAGTCAGAGAGGCTGTCGGTGAGTCGGTGAGTCGGAGAGGCTGTCGGTGAGTCGGACAGGAGGTCGGTGAGTCGGAGAGGCGGTCGGTGAGTCGGTGAGGCGGTCGGTGAGTCAGAGAGGCGGTCGGTGAGTCGGACAGGAGGTCGGTGAGTCGGAGAGGCGGTCGGTGAGTCGGTGAGGTGGTCGGTGAGTCGGAGAGGCGGTCGGTGAGTCGGAGAGGCGGTCGGTGAGTCGGAGAGGCTGTCGGTGAGTCGGAGAGGCGGTCGGTGAGTCGGAGAGGGGGTCAGTGAGTCGGAGAGGCGGTCGGAGAGTCGGAGAGGCGGTCGGTAAGTCGCAGAGACAGTCGGTGAGTCGGTGAGGCACTCGGTGAGTCGGTGAGTCGGAGAGGCAGTCGGTGAGTCGGTGAGGCAGTCGGTGAGTGGGAGAGGCAGTCGGTGAGTCGGTGAGGCAGTCGGTGAGTCTGAGAGATAGTCGGTGCATCGGAGGGGCAGTCGGTGAGTCGGAGAGGCAGTCGGAGGGTCTGAGAGATAGTCGATGCGTCTGAGAGGCAGTCGGTGAGTCGGAGAGGTGGTCGGCGAGTCGGAGAGGCGGTCGGTGAGTCGGAGAGGCGGTCGGAGAGTCGGAGAGGCGGTCGGTAAGTCGCAGAGACAGTCGGTGAGTCGGTGAGGCACTCGGTGAGTCGGTGAGTCGGAGAGGCAGTCGGTGAGTCGGTGAGGCAGTCGGTGAGTGGGAGAGGCAGTCGGTGAGTCGGTGAGGCAGTCGGTGAGTCTGAGAGATAGTCGGTGCATCGGAGGGGCAGTCGGTGAGTCGGAGAGGCAGTCGGAGGGTCTGAGAGATAGTCGATGCGTCTGAGAGGCAGTCGGTGAGTCGGAGAGGTGGTCGGCGAGTCGGAGAGGCGGTCGGTGAGTCGGAGAGGCGGTCGGAGAGTCGGAGAGGCAGTCGGTAAGTCGCAGAGACAGTCGGTGAGTCGGTGAGGCAGTCGGTGAGTCGGAGAGGCAGTCAGTGAGTCGGAGAGGCAGTCGGTGGGTCGGTGAGGCAGTCGGTGAGTCAGAGAGGCAGTCGGTGAGTCGCTGATGCAGTCGGTGAGTCTGAGAGATAGTCGGTGCGTCGGAGGGGCAGTCGGTGAGTCGGAGAGGCAGTCGGAGAGTCTGAGAGACAGTCGATGCGTCGGAGAGGCAGCCGGTGAGTCGGAGAGGCGGTCAGTGAGTCGGAGAGGCGGTCGGTGAGTCGGAGAGGCAGTCGGTGAGTCAGAGAGGCAGTCAGAGAGTCTGAGAGAAAGTCGGTGCGTCGGTGGGGCAGTCGGTGAGTTGGAGAGGCGGTCAGTGAATCTGAGAGGCAGTCGGAGAGTTGGTGAGGCAGTCGGTGAGTCGGAGAGGCAGTCGGTGAGTCGGAGAGGCGGTCGGTGAGTCGGAGAGGCGGTCGGTGAGTCGGAGATGCGGTCGGTGAGTCGGAAAGGTGGTTGGTGAGTCGGTGAGGCAGTCGGTGAGTTGGAGAGATAGTCGGTGAGTCGGAGGGGCGGCCGTTGAGTCGGAGAGGCAGTCGGTGAGTCGGAGAAGCAGTCAGTGAGTCGGAGAGGCAGTCGGTGAGTCGGAGACGCAGTCGGTGAGTCGGAGAGGCGGTCGGTGAGTTGGAGAGGCAGTCGGTGAGTCGGAGAAGCAGTCAGTGAGTCGGAGAGGCAGTCGGTGAGTCGGAGACGCAGTCGGTGAGTCGGAGAGGCGGTCGGTGAGTCAGAGAGGCGGTCGGTGAGTCGGAGAGGCGGTCGGAGAGTCGGAAAGGCTGTCGGTGAGTCGGTGAGTCGGAGAGGCAGTCAGTGAGTCGGAGAGGCAGTCGGTGAGTCAGAGAGGCAGTCGGTGAGTCGGAGAGATGGTCAGTGAGTCGGTGAGGCAGTCGGTGAGTCGGAGAGGCAGTCGGTGAGTTGGTGAGGTGGTTGGTGAGTCGGAGAGGCGGTCAGTGTGTCGGAGAGGCGGTCGGAGAGTCGGAGAGGCTGTCGGTGAGTCGGTGAGTCGGAGAGGCAGTCAGTGAGTCGGAGAGGCAGTCGGTGAGTCAGAGAGGCAGTCGGTGAGTCGGAGAGACGGTCAGTGAGTCGGTGAGGCAGTCGGTGAGTCGGAGAGGCAGTCGGTGAGTTGGTGAGGTGGTTGGTGAGTCGGAGAGGCGGTCGGAGAGCCATAGAGGCAGTCGGTGAATCAGTGAGGCAGTCGGTGAGTCGATAAGGCACTCGGTGAGTCGCTGAGGCAGTCGGAGAGTCGGAGAGGCAGTCGGTGAGTCGGAGAGGCAGTCGGTGAGTCGGAGAGGCAGTCGGAGAGTCGGTGAGGCGGTCGGTGAGTCGGAGAGGCGGTCGGTGAGTCGGAGAGGCGGTCGGTGAGTCGGAGATGCGGTCGGTGAGTCGGAAAGGTGGTTGGTGAGTCGGTGAGGCAGTCGGTGAGATGCAGAGATAGCCGGTGAGTCGGAGGGGCGGTCGTTGAGTCGGAGAGGCAGTCGATGAGTCGGAGAAGCAGTCAGTGAGTCGGAGAGGCAGTCGGTGAGGCGGTGAGGCAGTCGGTGAGTCGGAGAGGCGGTCGGTGAGTTGGAGAGGCAGTCGGTGAGTCGGAGAAGCAGTCAGTGAGTCGGAGAGGCAGTCGGTGAGTCGGAGAGGCAGTCGGTGAGTCGGAGATGTGGTCGGTGAGTCAGAGAGGCGGTCAGTGAGTCGGAGAGGCGGTCGGAGAGTCGGAGAGGCTGTCGGTGAGTCGGTGAGTCGGAGAGGCAGTAGGTGAGTCGGAGAGGCAGTCGGTGAGTCAGAGAGGCAGTCGGTGAGTGGGAGAGGCAGTCGGTGAGTCGGTGAGGCAGTCGGTGAGTCTGAGAGATAGTCGGTGCATCGGAGGGGCAGTTGGTGAGTCGGAGAGGCAGTCGGAGGGTCTGAGAGATAGTCGATGCGTCGGAGAGGCAGTCGGTGAGTCGGAGAGGCGGTCGGTGAGTCGGAGAGGCGGTCGGTGAGTCGGAGAGGCGGTTGGAGAGTCGGAGAGGCGGTCGGTGAGTCGGAGAGGCGGTCGGAGAGTCGGAGAGGCGGTCGGTGAGTCGGAGAGGCGGTCGGAGAGTCGGAGAGGCAGTCGGTAAGTCGCAGAGACAGTCGGTGAGTCGGTGAGGCAGTCGGTGAGTCGGAGAGACAGTCAGTGAGTCGGAGAGGCAGTCGGTGGGTCGGTGAGGCAGTCGGTGAGTCAGAGAGGCAGTCGGTGAGTCGCTGATGCAGTCGGTGAGTCAGAGAGGCGGTCGGAGAGTCGGAGAGGCAGTCGGTAAGTCGCAGAGACAGTCGGTGAGTCGCTGATGCAGTCAGTGAGTCTGAGAGATAGTCGCTGCGTCGGAGGGGCAGTCGGTGAGTCGGAGAGGCAGTCGGAGAGTCTGAGAGATAGTCGATGCGTCGGAGAGGCAGCCGGTGAGTCGGAGAGGCGGTCAGTGAGTCGGAGAGGCGGTCGGTGAGTCGGAGAGGCAGTCGGTGAGTCAGAGAGGCAGTCAGAGAGTCTGAGAGAAAGTCGGTGCGTCGGTGGGGCAGTCGGTGAGTTGGAGAGGCGGTCAGTGAATCGGAGAGGCGGTCGGTGAGTCGGAGAGGCGGTCGGTGAGTCGGAGATGCGGTCGGTGAGTCGGAGAGGCAGTCGGAGAGTTGGTGAGGCAGTCGGTGAGTCGGAGAGGCGGTCGGTGAGTTGGTGAGGCAGTCGGTGAGTCGGAGAGGCGGTCGGTGAGTCGGAGAGGCGGTCGGTGAGTCGGAGATGCGGTCGGTGAGTCGGAAAGGTGGTTGGTGAGTCGGTGAGGCAGTCAGTGAGATGCAGAGATAGACGGTGAGTCGGAGGGGCGGTCGTTGAGTCGGAGAGGCAGTCGATGAGTCGGAGAAGCAGTCAGTGAGTCGGAGAGGCAGTCGGTGAGTCGGTGAGGCAGTCGGTGAGTCGGAGAGGCGGTCGGTGAGTTGGAGAGGCAGTCGGTGAGTCGGAGAAGCAGTCAGTGAGTCGGAGAGGCAGTCGGTGAGTCGGAGAGGCAGTCGGTGAGTCGGAGATGTGGTCGGTGAGTCAGAGAGGCGGTCGGTGAGTCGGAGAGGCGGTCGGAGAGTCGGAGAGGCTGTCGGTGAGTCGGTGAGTCGGAGAGGCAGTAGGTGAGTCGGAGAGGCAGTCGGTGAGTCAGAGAGGCAGTCGGTGAGTTGGAGAGATGGTCAGTGATTCGGTGAGGCAGTCGGTGAGTCGGAGAGGCAGTCGGTGAGTTGGTGAGGTGGTTGGTGAGTCGGAGAGGCGGTCGGAGAGCCATAGAGGCAGTCGGTGAATCAGTGAGGCAGTCGGTGAGTCGGAGAGGCAGTCGGAGAGTCGGAGAGGCAGTCGGTGAGTCGGAGAGGCAGTCGGTGAGTCACAGAGACAGTTGGTCAGTCGGAGTGATGGTCGGTGAGTCGGCGAGGCGGTCGGTGAGTCGGAGAGGCAGTCGGTGATTCGGAGAGGCAGTCGGTGAGTCGGAGAGGCAGTCGGTGAGTCGCTGAGGCAGTCGGTGAGTCGGAGAGGTAGTCAGTGAGTCGGAGGGGCAGTCGGTGAGTCGGAGAGGCGGTCGGTGATCGGTGAGGCAGTCGGTGAGTCGGACAGGCAGTTGGTGAGTCGGAGAAGCAGTTGGTGAGTCGGAGAGGAGGTCGGTGAATCGGAGAGGTAGTCGGTGAGTCGGAGGGGCAGTTGGTGAGTCGGAGAGGCAGTCGGTGAGTCCGTGAGGAAGTCGGTGAGTCGGAGAGATAGTCGATGAGTCAGACGGGCAGTCGGTGAGTCAGAGAGATGGTTGGTGAGTCGGAGAGGCAGTCGGTGAGTCGGAAAGGCAGTCGGTGAGTCGGAGAGGCGGTCGGTGAGTCCGTGAGGCAGTCGGTGAGTCGGAGAGATAGTCGGTGAGTCAGACGGGCAGTCGGTGAGTCAGAGAGATGCTCGGTGAGTCGGAGAGGCAGTCGGTGAGTCGGAGAAGCAGACGGTGAGTCGGAGAGGCAGTCGGTGAGTCGGAGAGGCAATCAGAGAGTCGGAGAGGCAGTCGGAGAGTCGGTGAGGTGGTCGGTGAGTCGGAGAGGTGGAAGGTGAGTCGGAGAGGCAGTCGGTGAGTCGGTGAGGCAGTCGGTGAGTCGGAGAGATAGTCAGTGATTCGGAGGTGCTGTCTGTGAGTCGGAGATGTGGTCAGTGAGTTGGAGAGGCAGTCGGTGAGTCGGAGAGGCAGTCGGTGAGTCGGTGAGGTGGTCGGTGAGTCGGAGAGGCAGTCGGTGGGTCGGAGAGGCGGTCGGAGAGTCAGAGAGGCTGTCGGTGAGTCGGTGAGTCGGAGAGGCTGTCGGTGAGTCGGACAGGAGGTCGGTGAGTCGGAGAGGCGGTCGGTGAGTCGGTGAGGCGGTCGGTGAGTCAGAGAGGCGGTCGGTGAGTCGGACAGGAGGTCGGTGAGTCGGAGAGGCGGTCGGTGAGTCGGTGAGGTGGTCGGTGAGTCGGAGAGGCGGTCGGTGAGTCGGAGAGGCGGTCGGTGAGTCGGAGAGGCTGTCGGTGAGTCGGAGAGGCGGTCGGTGAGTCGGAGAGGGGGTCAGTGAGTCGGAGAGGCGGTCGGAGAGTCGGAGAGGCGGTCGGTAAGTCGCAGAGACAGTCGGTGAGTCGGTGAGGCACTCGGTGAGTCGGTGAGTCGGAGAGGCAGTCGGTGAGTCGGTGAGGCAGTCGGTGAGTGGGAGAGGCAGTCGGTGAGTCGGTGAGGCAGTCGGTGAGTCTGAGAGATAGTCGGTGCATCGGAGGGGCAGTCGGTGAGTCGGAGAGGCAGTCGGAGGTTCTGAGAGATAGTCGATGCGTCGGAGAGGCAGTCGGTGAGTCGGAGAGGTGGTCGGCGAGTCGGAGAGGCGGTCGGTGAGTCGGAGAGGCGGTCGGAGAGTCGGAGAGGCTGTCGGTGAGTCGGAGAGGCGGTCGGAGGGTCTGAGAGATAGTCGATGCGTCGGAGAGGCAGTCGGCGAGTCGGAGAGGCGGTCGGTGAGTCGGAGAGGCGGTCGGAGAGTCGGAGAGGCAGTCGGTAAGTCGCAGAGACAGTCGGTGAGTCGGTGAGGCAGTCGGTGAGTCGGAGAGGCAGTCAGTGAGTCGGAGAGGCAGTCGGTGGGTCGGTGAGGCAGTCGGTGAGTCAGAGAGGCAGTCGGTGAGTCGCTGATGCAGTCGGTGAGTCTGAGAGATAGTCGGTGCGTCGGAGGGGCAGTCGGTGAGTCGGAGAGGCAGTCGGAGAGTCTGAGAGACAGTCGATGCGTCGGTGGGGCAGTCGGTGAGTTGGAGAGGCGGTCAGTGAATCGGAGAGGCAGTCGGAGAGTTGGTGAGGCAGTCGGTGAGTCGGAGAGGCACTATTTGAGTCGGAGAGGCGGTCGGTGAGTCGGAGAGGCGGTCGGTGAGTCGGAGATGCGGTCGGTGAGTCGGAAAGGTGGTTGGTGAGTCGGTGAGGCAGTCGGTGAGTTGGAGAGATAGTCGGTGAGTCGGAGGGGCGGCCGTTGAGTCGGAGAGGCAGTCGGTGAGTCGGAGAAGCAGTCAGTGAGTCGGAGAGGCAGTCGGTGAGTCGGAGACGCAGTCGGTGAGTCGGAGAGGCGGTCGGTGAGTTGGAGAGGCAGTCGGTGAGTCGGAGACGCAGTCGGTGAGTCGGAGAGGCGGTCGGTGAGTCGGAGAGGCAGTCGGTGAGTCGGAGACGCAGTCGGTGAGTCGGAGAGGCGGTCGGTGAGTCAGAGAGGCGGTCGGTGAGTCGGAGAGGCGGTCGGAGAGTCGGAAAGGCTGTCGGTGAGTCGGTGAGTCGGAGAGGCAGTCAGTGAGTCGGAGAGGCAGTCGGTGAGTCAGAGAGGCAGTCGGTGAGTCGGAGAGATGGTCAGTGAGTCGGTGAGGCAGTCGGTGAGTCGGAGAGGCAGTCGGTGAGTTGGTGAGGTGGTTGGTGAGTCGGAGAGGCGGTCAGTGTGTCGGAGAGGCGGTCGGAGAGTCGGAGAGGCTGTCGGTGAGTCGGTGAGTCGGAGAGGCAGTCAGTGAGTCGGAGAGGCAGTCGGTGAGTCAGAGAGGCAGTCGGTGAGTCGGAGAGACGGTCAGTGAGTCGGTGAGGCAGTCGGTGAGTCGGAGAGGCAGTCGGTGAGTTGGTGAGGTGGTTGGTGAGTCGGAGAGGCGGTCGGAGAGCCATAGAGGCAGTCGGTGAATCAGTGAGGCAGTCGGTGAGTCGATAAGGCACTCGGTGAGTCGCTGAGGCAGTCGGAGAGTCGGAGAGGCAGTCGGTGAGTCGGAGAGGCAGTCGGTGAGTCGGAGAGGCAGTCGGAGAGTCGGTGAGGCGGTCGGTGAGTCGGAGAGGCGGTCGGTGAGTCGGAGAGGCGGTCGGTGAGTCGGAGATGCGGTCGGTGAGTCGGAAAGGTGGTTGGTGAGTCGGGAGGCAGTCGGTGAGATGCAGAGATAGCCGGTGAGTCGGAGGGGCGGTCGTTGAGTCGGAGAGGCAGTCGATGAGTCGGAGAAGCAGTCAGTGAGTCGGAGAGGCAGTCGGTGAGGCGGTGAGGCAGTCGGTGAGTCGGAGAGGCGGTCGGTGAGTTGGAGAGGCAGTCGGTGAGTCGGAGAAGCAGTCAGTGAGTCGGAGAGGCAGTCGGTGAGTCGGAGAGGCAGTCGGTGAGTCGGAGATGTGGTCGGTGAGTCAGAGAGGCGGTCGGTGAGTCGGAGAGGCGGTCGGAGAGTCGGAGAGGCTGTCGGTGAGTCGGTGAGTCGGAGAGGCAGTAGGTGAGTCGGAGAGGCAGTCGGTGAGTCAGAGAGGCAGTCGGTGAGTGGGAGAGGCAGTCGGTGAGTCGGTGAGGCAGTCGGTGAGTCTGAGAGATAATCGGTGCATCGGAGGGGCAGTTGGTGAGTCGGAGAGGCAGTCGGAGGGTCTGAGAGATAGTCGATGCGTCGGAGAGGCAGTCGGTGAGTCGGAGAGGCGGTCGGTGAGTCGGAGAGGCGGTCGGTGAGTCGGAGAGGCGGTCGGAGAGTCGGAGAGGCAGTCGGTAAGTCGCAGAGACAGTCGGTGAGTCGGTGAGGCAGTCGGTGAGTCGGAGAGACAGTCAGTGAGTCGGAGAGGCAGTCGGTGGGTCGGTGAGGCAGTCGGTGAGTCAGAGAGGCAGTCGGTGAGTCGCTGATGCAGTCGGTGAGTCAGAGAGGCAGTCAGTGAGTCGGAGAGGCAGTCGGTGGGTCGGTGAGGCAGTCGGTGAGTCAGAGAGGCAGTCAGTGAGTCGGAGAGGCAGTCGGTGAGTCGGTGAGGCAGTCGGTGAGTCGGAGAGACAGTCAGTGAGTCGGAGAGGCAGTCGGTGGGTCGGTGAGGCAGTCGGTGAGTCAGAGAGGCAGTCGGTGAGTCGCTGATGCAGTCAGTGAGTCTGAGAGATAGTCGGTGCATCGGAGGGGCAGTCGGTGAGTCGGAGAGGCAGTCGGAGAGTCTGAGAGATAGTCGATGCGTCGGAGAGGCAGCCGGTGAGTTGGAGAGGCGGTCAGTGAGTCGGAGAGGCGGTCGGTGAGTCGGAGAGGCAGTCGGTGAGTCAGAGAGGCAGTCAGAGAGTCTGAGAGAAAGTCGGTGCGTCGGTGGGGCAGTCGGTGAGTTGGAGAGGCGGTCAGTGAATCGGAGAGGCGGTCGGTGAGTCGGAGAGGCGGTCAGTGAGTCGGAGATGCGGTCGGTGAGTCGGAGAGGCAGACGGAGAGTTGGTGAGGCAGTCGGTGAGTCGGAGAGGCGGTCGGTGAGTCGGAGAGGCAGTCGGTGAGTCGGAGAGGCGGTCAGTGAATCGGAGAGGCAGTCGGAGAGTTGGTGAGGCAGTCGGTGAGTCGGAGAGGCAGTCGGTGAGTCGGAGAGGCGGTCGGTGAGTCGGAGAGGCGGTTGGTGAGTCGGAGATGCGGTCGGTGAGTCGGAAAGGTGGTTGGTGAGTCGGTGAGGCAGTCGGTGAGTTGGAGAGATAGTCGGTGAGTCGGAGGGGCGGTCGTTGAGTCGGAGAGGCAGTCGGTGAGTCGGAGAAGCAGTCAGTGAGTCGGGGAGGCAGTCGGTGAGTCGGTGAGGCAGTCGGTGAGTCGGAGAGGCGGTCGGTGAGTCAGAGAGGCGGTCGGTGAATCAGTGAGGCAGTCGGTGAGTCGGAGAGGCACTCGGTGAGTCGCTGAGGCAGTCGGTGAGTCGGAGAGGTGGTTGGTGAGTCGGAGAGGCGGTCGGAGAGCCATAGAGGCAGTCGGTGAATCAGTGAGGCAGTCGGTGAGTCGGAGAGGCACTCGGTGAGTCGCTGAGGCAGTCGGTGAGTCGGAGAGGTGGTCGGTGAGTCAGAGAGGCGGTCGGTGAGTCGGAGATGCGGTCGGTGAGTCGGAAAGGTGGTTGGTGAGTCGGTGAGGCAGTCGGTGAGATGCAGAGATAGCCGGTGAGTCGGAGGGGCGGTCGTTGAGTCGGAGAGGCAGTCGATGAGTCGGAGAAGCAGTCAGTGAGTCGGAGAGGCAGTCGGTGAGTCGGTGAGGCAGTCGGTGAGTCGGAGAGGCGGTCGGTGAGTTGGAGAGGCAGTCGGTGAGTCGGAGAAGCAGTCAGTGAGTCGGAGAGGCAGTCGGTGAGTCGGAGAGGCAGTCGGTGAGTCGGAGATGTGGTCGGTGAGTCAGAGAGGCGGTCGGTGAGTCGGAGAGGCGGTCGGAGAGTCGGAGAGGCTGTCGGTGAGTCGGTGAGTCGGAGAGGCAGTAGGTGAGTCGGAGAGGCAGTCGGTGAGTCAGAGAGGCAGTCGGTGAGTTGGAGAGATGGTCAGTGATTCGGTGAGGCAGTCGGTGAGTCGGAGAGGCAGTCGGTGAGTTGGTGAGGTGGTTGGTGAGTCGGAGAGGCGGTCGGAGAGCCATAGAGGCAGTCGGTGAATCAGTGAGGCAGTCGGTGAGTCGGAGAGGCAGTCGGAGAGTCGGAGAGGCAGTCGGTGAGTCGGAGAGGCAGTCGGTGAGTCACAGAGACAGTTGGTCAGTCGGAGTGATGGTCGGTGAGTCGGCGAGGCGGTCGGTGAGTCGGAGAGGCAGTCGGTGATTCGGAGAGGCAGTCGGTGAGTCGGAGAGGCAGTCGGTGAGTCGCTGAGGCAGTCGGTGAGTCGGAGAGGTAGTCGGTGAGTCGGAGGTGCAGTCGGTGAGTCGGAGAGGCGGTCGGTGATCGGTGAGGCAGTCGGTGAGTCGGACAGGCAGTTGGTGAGTCGGAGAAGCAGTTGGTGAGTCGGAGAGGAGGTCGGTGAATCGGAGATGCAGTCGGAGAGTCGGAGAGGCGGTCAGTGAGTCGGAGAGGCGGTCGGTGAGTCGGAGAGGTGGTCGGTGAGTCGGAGAGGCGGTCGGTGATCGGTGAGGCAGTCGGTGAGTCGGAGAGGCAGTCGGTGAGTCGGAGAAGCAGTCGGTGAGTCGGAGAGGAGGTCGGTGAATCGGAGATGCAGTCGGTGAGTCGGAGAAGCAGTCAGTGAGTCGGGGAGGCAGTCGGTGAGTCGGTGCAGTCGGTGAGTCTTAGAGGCGGTCGGTGAGTCAGAGAGGCGGTCGGTGAGTCGGAGAGGCGGTCGGAGAGTCGGAGAGGCTGTCGGTGAGTCGGTGAGTCGGAGAGGCAGTCAGTGAGTCGGAGAGGCAGTCGGTGAGTCAGAGAGGCAGTCGGTGAGTCGGAGAGATGGTCAGTGAGTCGGTGAGGCAGTCGGTGAGTCGGAGAGGCAGTCGGTGAGTTGGTGAGGTGGTTGGTGAGTTGGAGAGGCGGTCGGTGTGTCGGAGAGGCGGTCGGAGAGTCGGAGAGGCTGTCGGTGAGTCGGTGAGTCGGAGAGGCAGTCAGTGAGTTGGACAGGCAGTCGGTGAGTCAGAGAGGCAGTTGGTGAGTCAGAGAGATGGTCAGTGAGTCGGTGAGGCAGTCGGTGAGTCAGAGAGGCAGTCGGTGAATCAGTGAGGCAGTCGGTGAGTCGGAGAGGCACTCGGTGAGTCGCTGAGGCAGTCGGTGAGTCGGAGAGGTGGTCGGTGAGTCGGAGAGGCGGTCGGTGAGTCGGAGATGCGGTCGGTGAGTCGGAAAGGTGGTTGGTGAGTCGGTGAGGCAGTCGGTGAGATGCAGAGATAGCCGGTGAGTCGGAGGGGCAGTCGTTGAGTCGGAGAGGCAGTCGATGAGTCGGAGAAGCAGTCAGTGAGTCAGAGAGGCAGTCGGTGAGTCGGTGAGGCAGTCGGTGAGTCGGAGAGGCGGTCGGTGAGTTGGAGAGGCAGTCGGTGAGTCGGAGAAGCAGTCAGTGAGTCGGAGAGGCAGTCGGTGAGTCGGAGAGGCAGTCGGTGAGTCGGAGATGTGGTCGGTGAGTCAGAGAGGCGGTCGGTGAGTCGGAGAGGCGGTCGGAGAGTCGGAGAGGCTGTCGGTGAGTCGGTGAGTCGGAGAGGCAGTAGGTGAGTCGGAGAGGCAGTCGGTGAGTCAGAGAGGCAGTCGGTGAGTTGGAGAGATGGTCAGTGATTCGGTGAGGCAGTCGGTGAGTCGAAGAGGCAGTCGGTGAGTTGGTGAGGTGGTTGGTGAGTCGGAGAGGCGGTCGGAGAGCCATAGAGGCAGTCGGTGAATCAGTGAGGCAGTCGGTGAGTCGGAGAGGCAGTCGGAGAGTCGGAGAGGCAGTCGGTGAGTCGGAGAGGCAGTCGGTGAGTCACAGAGGTAGTCGGTGAGTCGCTGAGGCAGTCGGTGAGTCGGAGAGGTAGTCGGTGAGTCGGAGAGGCAGTCGGTGAGTCGCAGAGACAGTTGGTGAGTCGGAGTGATGGTCAGTGAGTCGGCGAGGCGGTCGGTGAGTCGGAGAGGCAGTCGGTGATTCGGAGAGGCAGTCGGTGAGTCGGAGAGGCAGTCGGTGAGTCGCTGAGGCAGTCGGTGAGTCGGAGAGGTAGTCGGTGAGTCGGAGAGGCAGTCGGTGAGTCGGAGAGGCGGTCGGTGATCGGTGAGGCAGTCGGTGAGTCGGACAGGCAGTTGGTGAGTCGGAGAAGCAGTTGGTGAGTCGGAGAGGAGGTCGGTGAATCGGAGATGCAGTCGGAGAGTCGGAGAAGCAGTCGGTGAGTTGGTGAGGTGGTTGGTGAGTCGGAGAGGTGGTCGGAGAGCCATAGAGGCAGTCGGTGAATCAGTGAGGCAGTCGGTGAGTCGGAGAGGCAGTCGGTGAGTCGGAGAGGCAGTCGGAGAGTCGGAGAGGCAGCCATTGAGTCGGAGAGGCAGTCGGTGAGTCGGAGAGGCAGTCGGTGAGTCGGAGAGGCAGTCGGAGAGTCGGAGAGGTAGTCGGTGAGTCGGAGAGGCAGTCGGTGAGTCACAGAGGTAGTCGGTGAGTCGAAGGGGCAGTCGGTAAGTCGCAGAGACAGTTGGTGAGTCGGAGTGATGGTCGGTGAGTCGGCGAGGCGGTCGGTGAGTCGGAGAGGCAGTCGGTGATTCGGAGAGGCAGTTGGTGAGTCGGAGAGGCAGTCGGTGAGTCGCTGAGGCAGTCGGTGAGTCGGAGAGGTAGTCGGTGAGTCGGAGAGGCAGTCGGTGAGTCGGAGAGGCGGTCGGTGATCGGTGAGGCAGTCGGTGAGTCGGACAGGCAGTTGGTGAGTCGGAGAAGCAGTTGGTGAGTCGGAGAGGAGGTCGGTGAATCGGAGATGCAGTCGGAGAGTCGGAGAGGCGGTCAGTGAGTCGGAGAGGCAGTCGGTGAGTCGGAGAGGTGGTCGGTGTGTCGGAGAGGCGGTCGGTGATCAGTGAGGCAGTCGGTGAGTCGGAGAGGCAGTCGGTGAGTCGGAGAAGCAGTCGGTGAGTCGGAGAGGAGGTCGGTGAATCGGAGATGCAGTCGGTGAGTCGGTGAGTCGGAGAGGCAGTCGGTGAGTCGGAGAGGCAGTCGGTGAGTCAGAGAGGCAGTCGGTGAGTCGGAGAGGCGGTCAGTGAGTCGGAGAGGCGGTCGGTGAGTCGGAGAGGCGGTCGATGAGTCGGAGAGGCAGTCGGTGAGTCGGAGAGGCAGTCGGACAGTCGGAGAGGCGGTCTGTGTTGGAGAGGCAGTCGGTGAGTCGGAGAGGCGGTCGGAGAGTCGGAGAGGCAGTCAGTGAGTCGGTGAGGCAGTCGGTGAGTCGGAGAGGCAGTCGGTGAGTTGGTGAGGTGGTTGGTGAGTCGGAGAGGCGGTCGGAGAGCCATAGAGGCAGTCGGTGAGTCGGTGAGGCAGTCGGTGAGTAGGAGAGGTGGTCGGTGAGTTGCTGAGGCAGTCGGAGAGTCGGAGAGCCAGTCGGTGAGTCGGAGAGATGGTCGGTGAGTCGGCGAGGCGGTCGATGAGTCGGAGAGGCAGTCGGTGATTCGGAGAAGCAGTCGGTGAGTCGGAGAGGCAGTCGGTGAGTCGTTGAGGCAGTCGGTGATTCGGAGAGGTAGTCGGTGAGTCGGAGGGGCAGTCGGTAAGTCGGAGAGGCGGTCGGTGATCGGTGAGGCAGTCGGTGAGACGGAGAGGCAGTCGGTGAGTCGGAGAGGCTGTAGGAGGATCGGAGAGGCAGTCGGTGAGTCGGTGAGAAAGTCGGAGAGTCGGAGAGGCAGTCGGAGAATCGGAGAGGCAGTCGGTGAGTCAGAGAGGCAGTCGGTGAGTCGGTGAGGCAGTCGGAGAGTCGGAGAGTCAGTCGGAGAGTCGGAGAGGCAGTCGGAGAGTCGGAGAGGCAGTCGGTGAGTCGGTGAGGCAGTCGGTGAGTCGGAGAGGCAGTCGGTGAGTCGGTGAGAATGTCGGAGAGTCGGAGAGGCAGTCGGAGAGTCGGAGAGGCGGTCTGTGAGTCGGAGAGGCAGTCGGTGAGTCGGAGAGGCGGTCGGTGAGTCGGTGAGGCAGTCGGTGAGTCGGAGAGGCAGTCGGTGAGTCGGTGAGGCAGTCGGAGAGTCGGAGAGGCAGTCGGTGAGTCGGAGAGGCGGTCGGTGAGTCGGTGAGGCAGTCGGTGAGTCGGAGAGGCAGTCGGTGAGTCGGTGAGAAAGTCGGAGAGTCAGAGAGGAATTCGGTGATTAAGAGAGGTGGTCGGTGAGTCGGTGAGGCGGTCGGTGAGTCGGAGAGGCAGTCGGAGAGTCGGAGAGGCAGTCGGTGAGTCGGTGAGGCAGTCGGTGAGTCGGAGAGGCAGTCGGTGAGTCGGTGAGGCAGTCGGAGAGTCGGAGAGGCAGTCGGTGAGTCGGAGAGGCGGTCGGTGAGTCGGAGAGGCAGTCGGAGATTCGGAAAGGCAGTCGGTGAGTCATTGAGGCAGTCAGTGAGTCGGAGAGGCAGTCGGTGAGTCGGTGAGGCAGTCAGAGAGTCGGAGAGGCAGTCGGTGAGTCAGAGAGGCAGTCGGTGAGTCGTTGAGGCAGTCGGTGAGTCGGAGAGGCAGTTGGTGAGTCGGAGAAGCAGTTGGTGAGTCGGAGAGGAGGTCGGTGAATCGGAGATGCAGTCTGAGAGTCGGAGAGGCGGTCAGTGAGTCGGAGAGGCGGTAGGAGAATCGGAGAGGCAGTCGGTGAGTCGGTGAGAAAGTCGGAGAGTCGGAGAGGCAGTCGGAGAGTCGGAGAGGCAGTCGGAGAGTCGGAAAGGCGGTCGGTGAGTCTGTGAGGCAGTCGGTGTGTCGGTGAGGCAGTCGGAGAGTCGGAGAGGCAGTCGGAGAGTCGGAGAGGCGGTCGGAGAGTCGGAGAGGCAGTCGGTGAGTCGGTGAGGCGGTCGGTGAGTCGGAGAGGCGGTCGGTGAGTCGGAGAGGCGGTCGGTGAGTCGGAGAAGCGGTCGGTGAGTCGGAGAGGCGGTCGGTGAGTCGGAGGGGCGGTCGGTGAGTCGGAGCGGCGGTCGGTGAGTCGGAGAGGCGGTCGGTGAGTCGGAGAGGCGGTCGGTGAGTCGGTGAGGCAGTCGGTGAGTCGGATAGGCAGTCGGTGAGTCGGTGAGAATGTCGGAGAGTCGGAGAGGCAGTCGGAGAGTCGGAGAGGCGGTCTGTGAGTCGGAGAGGCAGTTGCTAAGTCGGTGAGGCAGTCGGTGGGTCGGAGAGGCAGTCGTTGAGTCGGTGAGAAAGTTGGAGAGTCGGAGAGGCAGTCGGTGAGTTGGTGAGGCAGTCGGAGAGTCAGAGAGGCAGTCGTTGAGTCGGAGAGGCGGTCGGTGAGTCGGAGGGGCGGTCGGTGAGTCGGAGCGGCGGTCGGTGAGTCGGAGAGGCTGTCGGTGAGTCGGAGAGGCGGTCGGTGAGTCGGAGAGGCGGTCGGTGAGTCGGAGAGGCTGTCGGTGAGTCGGAGAGGCGGTCGGTGAGTCGGAGAGGGGGTCAGTGAGTCGGAGAGGCGGTCGGAGAGTCGGAGAGGCGGTCGGTAAGTCGCAGAGACAGTCGGTGAGTCGGTGAGGCACTCGGTGAGTCGGTGAGTCGGAGAGGCAGTCGGTGAGTCGGTGAGGCAGTCGGTGAGTGGGAGAGGCAGTCGGTGAGTCGGTGAGGCAGTCGGTGAGTCTGAGAGATAGTCGGTGCATCGGACGGGCAGTCGGTGAGTCGGAGAGGCAGTCGGAGGGTCTGAGAGATAGTCGATGCGTCGGAGAGGCAGTCGGTGAGTCGGAGAGGTGGTCGGTGAGTCGGAGAGGCGGTCGGTGAGTCGGAGAGGCGGTCGGAGAGTCGGAGAGGCAGTCGGTAAGTCGCAGAGACAGTCGGTGAGTCGGTGAGGCAGTCGGTGAGTCGGAGAGGCAGTCAGTGAGTCGGAGAGGCAGTCGGTGGGTCGGTGAGGCAGTCGGTGAGTCAGAGAGGCAGTCGGTGAGTCGCTGATGCAGTCGGTGAGTCTGAGAGATAGTCGGTGCGTCGGAGGGGCAGTCGGTGAGTCGGAGAGGCAGTCGGAGAGTCTGAGAGACAGTCGATGCGTCGGAGAGGCAGTCGGTGAGTCGGTGAGAAAGTCGGAGAGTCAGAGAGGAATTTGGTGAGTCAGAGAGGTGGCCGGTGAGTCGGTGAGACGGTCGGTGAGTCGGAGAGGCAGTCGGAGAGTCGGAGAGGCATTCGGTGAGTCGGTGAGGCAGTCGGTGAGTCGGAGAGGCAGTCGGTGAGTCGGTGAGGCAGTCGGAGAGTCGGAGAGGCAGTCGGTGAGTCGGAGAGGCGGTCGGTGAGTCGGAGAGGCAGTCGGAGATTCGGAGAGGCAGTCGGAGAGTCGTTGAGGCAGTCAGTGAGTCGGAGAGGCAGTCGGTGAGTCGGTGAGGCAGTCAGAGAGTCGGAGAGGCAGTCGGTGAGTCAGAGAGGCAGTCGGTGAGTCGTTGAGGCAGTCGGTGAGTCGGAGAGGTAGTCGGTGAGTCGGAGGGGCAGTTGGTGAGTCGGAGAGGCAGTCGGTGAGTCCGTGAGGAAGTCGGTGAGTCGGAGAGATAGTCGATGAGTCAGACGGGCAGTCGGTGAGTCAGAGAGATGGTTGGTGAGTCGGAGAGGCAGTCGGTGAGTCGGAAAGGCAGTCGGTGAGTCGGAGAGGCGGTCGGTGAGTCCGTGAGGCAGTCGGTGAGTCGGAGAGATAGTCGGTGAGTCAGACGGGCAGTCGGTGAGTCAGAGAGATGCTCGGTGAGTCGGAGAGGCAGTCGGTGAGTCGGAGAAGCAGACGGTGAGTCGGAGAGGCAGTCGGTGAGTCGGAGAGGCAATCAGAGAGTCGGAGAGGCAGTCGGAGAGTCGGTGAGGTGGTCGGTGAGTCGGAGAGGTGGACGGTGAGTCGGAGAGGCAGTCGGTGAGTCGGTGAGGCAGTCGGTGAGTCGGAGAGATAGTCAGTGATTCGGAGGTGCTGTCTGTGAGTCGGAGATGTGGTCAGTGAGTTGGAGAGGCAGTCGGTGAGTCGGAGAGGCAGTCGGTGAGTCGGTGAGGTGGTCGGTGAGTCGGAGAGGCAGTCGGTGGGTCGGAGAGGCGGTCGGAGAGTCAGAGAGGCTGTCGGTGAGTCGGTGAGTCGGAGAGGCTGTCGGTAAGTCGGACAGGAGGTCGGTGAGTCGGAGAGGCGGTCGGTGAGTCGGTGAGGCGGTCGGTGAGTCAGAGAGGCGGTCGGTGAGTCGGACAGGAGGTCGGTGAGTCGGAGAGGCGGTCGGTGAGTCGGTGAGGTGGTCGGTGAGTCGGAGAGGCGGTCGGTGAGTCGGAGAGGCGGTCGGTGAGTCGGAGAGGCTGTCGGTGAGTCGGAGAGGCGGTCGGTGAGTCGGAGAGGGGGTCAGTGAGTCGGAGAGGCGGTCGGAGAGTCGGAGAGGCGGTCGGTAAGTCGCAGAGACTGTTGGTGAGTCGGTGAGGAACTCGGTGAGTCGGTGAGTCGGAGAGGCAGTCGGTGAGTCGGTGAGGCAGTCGGTGAGTGGGAGAGGCAGTCGGTGAGTCGGTGAGGCAGTCGGTGAGTCTGAGAGATAGTCGGTGCATCGGAGGGGCAGTCGGTGAGTCGGAGAGGCAGTCGGAGGGTCTGAGAGATAGTCGATGCGTCGGAGAGGCAGTCGGTGAGTCAGAGAGGTGGTCGGCGAGTCGGAGAGGCGGTCGGTGAGTCGGAGAGGCGGTCGGAGAGTCGGAGAGGCAGTCGGTAAGTCGCAGAGACAGTCGGTGAGTCGGTGAGGCAGTCGGTGAGTCGGAGAGGCAGTCAGTGAGTCGGAGAGGCAGTCGGTGGGTCGGTGAGGCAGTCGGTGAGTCAGAGAGGCAGTCGGTGAGTCGCTGATGCAGTCGGTGAGTCTGAGAGATAGTCGGTGCGTCGGAGGGGCAGTCGGTGAGTCGGAGAGGCAGTCGGAGAGTCTGAGAGACAGTCGATGCGTCGGAGAGGCAGCCGGTGAGTCGGAGAGGCGGTCAGTGAGTCGGAGAGGCGGTCGGTGAGTCGGAGAGGCAGTCGGTGAGTCAGAGAGGCAGTCAGAGAGTCTGAGAGAAAGTCGGTGCGTCGGTGGGGCAGTCGGTGAGTTGGAGAGGCGGTCAGTGAATCGGAGAGGCAGTCGGAGAGTTGGTGAGGCAGTCGGTGAGTCGGAGAGGCAGTCGGTGAGTCGGAGAGGCGGTCGGTGAGTCGGAGAGGCGGTCGGTGAGTCGGAGATGCGGTCGGTGAGTCGGAAAGGTGGTTGGTGAGTCGGTGAGGCAGTCGGTGAGTTGGAGAGATAGTCGGTGAGTCGGAGGGGCGGCCGTTGAGTCGGAGAGGCAGTCGGTGAGTCGGAGAGCAGTCAGTGAGTCGGAGAGGCAGTCGGTGAGTCGGAGACGCAGTCGGTGAGTCGGAGAGGCGGTCGGTGAGTTGGAGAGGCAGTCGGTGAGTCGGAGAAGCAGTCAGTGAGTCGGAGAGGCGGTCGGTGAGTTGGAGAGGCAGTCGGTGAGTCGGAGAAGCAGTCAGTGAGTCGGAGAGGCAGTCGGTGAATCGGAGACGCAGTCGGTGAGTCGGAGAGGCGGTCGGTGAGTCAGAGAGGCGGTCGGTGAGTCGGAGAGGCGGTCGGAGAGTCGGAAAGGCTGTCGGTGAGTCGGTGAGTCGGAGAGGCAGTCAGTGAGTCGGAGAGGCAGTCGGTGAGTCAGAGAGGCAGTCGGTGAGTCGGAGAGATGGTCAGTGAGTCGGTGAGGCAGTTGGTGAGTCGGAGAGGCAGTCGGTGAGTTGGTGAGGTGGTTGGTGAGTCGGAGAGGCGGTCGGTGTGTCGGAGAGGCGGTCGGAGAGTCGGAGAGGCTGTCGGTGAGTCGGTGAGTCGGAGAGGCAGTCAGTGAGTCGGAGAGGCAGTCGGTGAGTCAGAGAGGCAGTCGGTGAGTCGGAGAGATGGTCAGTGAGTCGGTGAGGCAGTCGGTGAGTCGGAGAGGCAGTCGGTGAGTTGGTGAGGTGGTTGGTGAGTCGGAGAGGCGGTCGGAGAGCCATAGAGGCAGTCGGTGAATCAGTGAGGCAGTCGGTGAGTCGATAAGGCACTCGGTGAGTCGCTGAGGCAGTCGGAGAGTCGGAGAGGCAGTCGGTGAGTCGGAGAGGCAGTCGGTGAGTCGGAGAGGCAGTCGGAGAGTCGGTGAGGCGGTCGGTGAGTCGGAGAGGCGGTCGGTGAGTCGGAGAGGCGGTCGGTGAGTCGGAGATGCGGTCGGTGAGTCGGAAAGGTGGTTGGTGAGTCGGTGAGGCAGTCGGTGAGATGCAGAGATAGCCGGTGAGTCGGAGGGGCGGTCGTTGAGTCGGAGAGGCAGTCGATGAGTCGGAGAAGCAGTCAGTGAGTCGGAGAGGCAGTCGGTGAGGCGGTGAGGCAGTCGGTGAGTCGGAGAGGCGGTCGGTGAGTTGGAGAGGCAGTCGGTGAGTCGGAGAAGCAGTCAGTGAGTCGGAGAGGCAGTCGGTGAGTCGGAGAGGCAGTCGGTGAGTCGGAGATGTGGTCGGTGAGTCAGAGAGGCGGTCGGTGAGTCGGAGAGGCGGTCGGAGAGTCGGAGAGGCTGTCGGTGAGTCGGTGAGTCGGAGAGGCAGTAGGTGAGTCGGAGAGGCAGTCGGTGAGTCAGAGAGGCAGTCGGTGAGTGGGAGAGGCAGTCGGTGAGTCGGTGAGGCAGTCGGTGAGTCTGAGAGATAGTCGGTGCATCGGAGGGGCAGTTGGTGAGTCGGAGAGGCAGTCGGAGGGTCTGAGAGATAGTCGATGCGTCGGAGAGGCAGTCGGTGAGTCGGAGAGGCGGTCGGTGAGTCGGAGAGGCGGTCGGTGAGTCGGAGAGGCGGTCGGAGAGTCGGAGAGGCAGTCGGTAAGTCGCAGAGACAGTCAGTGAGTCGGTGAGGCAGTCGGTGAGTCGGAGAGACAGTCAGTGAGTCGGAGAGGCAGTCGGTGGGTCGGTGAGGCAGTCGGTGAGTCAGAGAGGCAGTCGGTGAGTCGCTGATGCAGTCGGAGAGTCAGAGAGGCGGTCGGAGAGTCGGAGAGGCAGTCGGTAAGTCGCAGAGACAGTCGGTGAGTCGCTGATGCAGTCGGTGAGTCTGAGAGATAGTCGGTGCGTCGGAGGGGCAGTCGGTGAGTCGGAGAGGCAGTCGGAGAGTCTGAGAGATAGTCGATGCGTCGGAGAGGCAGCCGGTGAGTCGGAGAGGCGGTCAGTGAGTCGGAGAGGCGGTCGGTGAGTCGGAGAGGCAGTCGGTGAGTCAGAGAGGCAGTCAGAGAGTCTGAGAGAAAGTCGGTGCGTCGGTGGGGCAGTCGGTGAGTTGGAGAGGCGGTCAGTGAATCGGAGAGGCGGTCGGTGAGTCGGAGAGGCGGTCGGTGAGTCGGAGATGCGGTCGGTGAGTCGGAGAGGCAGTCGGAGAGTTGGTGAGGCAGTCGGTGAGTCGGAGAGGCGGTCGGTGAGTCGGAGAGGCAGTCGGTGAGTCGGAGAGGCGGTCAGTGAATCGGAGAGGCAGTCGGAGAGTTGGTGAGGCAGTCGGTGAGTCGGAGAGGCAGTCGGTGAGTCGGAGAGGCGGTCGGTGAGTCGGAGAGGCGGTCGGTGAGTCGGAGATGCGGTCGGTGAGTCGGAAAGGTGGTTGGTGAGTCGGTGAGGCAGTCGGTGAGTTGGAGAGATAGTCGGTGAGTCGGAGGGGCGGTCGGTGAGTCGGAGAGGCAGTCGGTGAGTCGGAGAGGCGGTCAGTGAATCGGAGAGGCAGTCGGAGAGTTGGTGAGGCAGTCGGTGAGTCGGAGAGGCGGTCGGTGAGTCGGAGAGGCGGTCGGTGAGTCGGAGATGCGGTCGGTGAGTCGGAAAGGTGGTTGGTGAGTCGGTGAGGCAGTCAGTGAGATGCAGAGATAGACGGTGAGTCGGAGGGGCGGTCGTTGAGTCGGAGAGGCAGTCGATGAGTCGGAGAAGCAGTCAGTGAGTCGGAGAGGCAGTCGGTGAGTCGGTGAGGCAGTCGGTGAGTCGGAGAGGCGGTCGGTGAGTTGGAGAGGCAGTCGGTGAGTCGGAGAAGCAGTCAGTGAGTCGGAGAGGCAGTCGGTGAGTCGGAGAGGCAGTCGGTGAGTCGGAGATGTGGTCGGTGAGTCAGAGAGGCGGTCGGTGAGTCGGAGAGGCGGTCGGAGAGTCGGAGAGGCTGTCGGTGAGTCGGTGAGTCGGAGAGGCAGTAGGTGAGTCGGAGAGGCAGTCGGTGAGTCAGAGAGGCAGTCGGTGAGTTGGAGAGATGGTCAGTGATTCGGTGAGGCAGTCGGTGAGTCGGAGAGGCAGTCGGTGAGTTGGTGAGGTGGTTGGTGAGTCGGAGAGGCGGTCGGAGAGCCATAGAGGCAGTCGGTGAATCAGTGAGGCAGTCGGTGAGTCGGAGAGGCAGTCGGAGAGTCGGAGAGGCAGTCGGTGAGTCGGAGAGGCAGTCGGTGAGTCACAGAGACAGTTGGTCAGTCGGAGTGATGGTCGGTGAGTCGGCGAGGCGGTCGGTGAGTCGGAGAGGCAGTCGGTGATTCGGAGAGGCAGTCGGTGAGTCGGAGAGGCAGTCGGTGAGTCGCTGAGGCAGTCGGTGAGTCGGAGAGGTAGTCGGTGAGTCGGAGGGGCAGTCGGTGAGTCGGAGAGGCGGTCGGTGATCGGTGAGGCAGTTGGTGAGTCGGACAGGCAGTTGGTGAGTCAGAGAAGCAGTTGGTGAGTCGGAGAGGAGGTCGGTGAATCGGAGATGCAGTCGGAGAGTCGGAGAGGCAGTCGGAGAGTCGTTGAGGCAGTCAGTGAGTCGGAGAGGCAGTCGGTGAGTCGGAGAGGCAGTCGGTGAGTCGTTGAGGCAGTCGGTGAGTCGGAGAGGTAGTCGGTGAGTCGGAGGGGCAGTTGGTGAGTCGGAGAGGCAGTCGGTGAGTCCGTGAGGAAGTCGGTGAGTCGGAGAGATAGTCGATGAGTCCGACGGGCAGTCGGTGAGTCAGAGAGATGGTTGGTGAGTCGGAGAGGCAGTCGGTGAGTCGGAAAGGCAGTCGGTGAGTCGGAGAGGCGGTCGGTGAGTCCGTGAGGCAGTCGGTGAGTCGGAGAGATAGTCGGTGAGTCAGACGGGCAGTCGGTGAGTCAGAGAGATGCTCGGTGAGTCGGAGAGGCAGTCGGTGAGTCGGAGAAGCAGACGGTGAGTCGGAGAGGCAATCAGAGAGTCGGAGAGGCAGTCGGAGAGTCGGTGAGGTGGACGGTGAGTCGGAGAGGCAGTCGGTGAGTCGGTGAGGCAGTCGGTGAGTCGGAGAGATAGTCAGTGATTCGGAGGTGCTGTCTGTGAGTCGGAGATGTGGTCAGTGAGTTGGAGAGGCAGTCGGTGAGTCGGAGAGGCAGTCGGTGAGTCGGTGAGGTGGTCGGTGAGTCGGAGAGGCAGTCGGTGGGTCGGAGAGGCGGTCGGAGAGTCAGAGAGGCTGTCGGTGAGTCGGTGAGTCGGAGAGGCTGTCGGTGAGTCGGACAGGAGGTCGGTGAGTCGGAGAGGCGGTCGGTGAGTCGGTGAGGCGGTCGGTGAGTCAGAGAGGCGGTCGGTGAGTCGGACAGGAGGTCGGTGAGTCGGAGAGGCGGTCGGTGAGTTGGTGAGGTGGTCGGTGAGTCGGAGAGGCGGTCGGTGAGTCGGAGAGGCGGTCGGTGAGTCAGAGAGGCTGTCGGTGAGTCGGAGAGGTGGTCGGTGAGTCGGAGAGGGGGTCAGTGAGTCGGAGAGGCGGTCAGAGAGTCGGAGAGGCGGTCGGTAAGTCGCAGACACAGTCGGTGAGTCGGTGAGGCACTCGGTGAGTCGGTGAGTCGGAGAGGCAGTCGGTGAGTCGGTGAGGCAGTCGGTGAGTGGGAGAGGCAGTCGGTGAGTCGGTGAGGCAGTCGGTGAGTCTGAGAGATAGTCGGTGCATCGGAGGGGCAGTCGGTGAGTCGGAGAGGCAGTCGGAGGGTCTGAGAGATAGTCGATGCGTCGGAGAGGCAGTCGGTGAGTCGGAGAGGTGGTCGGTGAGTCGGAGAGGCGGTCGGTGAGTCGGAGAGGCGGTCGGAGAGTCGGAGAGGCAGTCGGTAAGTCGCAGAGACAGTCGGTGAGTCGGTGAGGCAGTCGGTGAGTCGGAGAGGCAGTCAGTGAGTCGGAGAGGCAGTCGGTGGGTCGGTGAGGCAGTCGGTGAGTCAGAGAGGCAGTCGGTGAGTCGCTGATGCAGTCGGTGAGTCTGAGAGATAGTCGGTGCGTCGGAGGGGCAGTCGGTGAGTCGGAGAGGCAGTCGGAGAGTCTGAGAGACAGTCGATGCGTCGGTGGGGCAGTCGGTGAGTTGGAGAGGCGGTCAGTGAATCGGAGAGGCAGTCGGAGAGTTGGTGAGGCAGTCGGTGAGTCGGAGAGGCACTATTTGAGTCGGAGAGGCGGTCGGTGAGTCGGAGAGGCGGTCGGTGAGTCGGAGATGCGGTCGGTGAGTCGGAAAGGTGGTTGGTGAGTCGGTGAGGCAGTCGGTGAGTTGGAGAGATAGTCGGTGAGTCGGAGGGGCGGCCGTTGAGTCGGAGAGGCAGTCGGTGAGTCGGAGAAGCATTCAGTGAGTCGGAGAGGCAGTCGGTGAGTCGGAGACGCAGTCGGTGAGTCGGAGAGGCGGTCGGTGAGTTGGAGAGGCAGTCGGTGAGTCGGAGACGCAGTCGGTGAGTCGGAGAGGCGGTCGGTGAGTCGGAGAGGCAGTCGGTGAGTCGGAGACGCAGTCGGTGAGTCGGAGAGGCGGTCGGTGAGTCAGAGAGGCGGTCGGTGAGTCGGAGAGGCGGTCGGAGAGTCGGAAAGGCTGTCGGTGAGTCGGTGAGTCGGAGAGGCAGTCAGTGAGTCGGAGAGGCAGTCGGTGAGTCAGAGAGGCAGTCGGTGAGTCGGAGAGATGGTCAGTGAGTCGGTGAGGCAGTCGGTGAGTCGGAGAGGCAGTCGGTGAGTTGGTGAGGTGGTTGGTGAGTCGGAGAGGCGGTCGGTGTGTCGGAGAGGCGGTCGGAGAGTCGGAGAGGCTGTCGGTGAGTCGGTGAGTCGGAGAGGCAGTCAGTGAGTCGGAGAGGCAGTCGGTGAGTCAGAGAGGCAGTCGGTGAGTCGGAGAGATGGTCAGTGAGTCGGTGAGGCAGTCGGTGAGTCGGAGAGGCAGTCGGTGAGTTGGTGAGGTGGTTGGTGAGTCGGAGAGGCGGTCGGAGAGCCATAGAGGCAGTCGGTGAATCAGTGAGGCAGTCGGTGAGTCGATAAGGCACTCGGTGAGTCGCTGAGGCAGTCGGAGAGTCGGAGAGGCAGTCGGTGAGTCGGAGAGGCAGTCGGAGAGTCGGTGAGGCAGTCGGTGAGTCTGAGAGAAAGTCGGTGCGTCGGTGGGGCAGTCGGTGAGTTGGAGAGGCGGTCAGTGAATCGGAGAGGCGGTCGGTGAGTCGGAGAGGCGGTCGGTGAGTCGGAGATGCGGTCGGTGAGTCGGAGAGGCAGACGGAGAGTTGGTGAGGCAGTCGGTGAGTCGGAGAGGCGGTCGGTGAGTCGGAGAGGCAGTCGGTGAGTCGGAGAGGCGGTCAGTGAATCGGAGAGGCAGTCGGAGAGTTGGTGAGGCAGTCGGTGAGTCGGAGAGGCAGTCGGTGAGTCGGAGAGGCGGTCGGTGAGTCGGAGAGGCGGTCGGTGAGTCGGAGATGCGGTCGGTGAGTCGGAAAAGTGGTTGGTGAGTCGGTGAGGCAGTCGGTGAGTTGGAGAGATAGTCGGTGAGTCGGAGGGGCGGTCGTTGAGTCGGAGAGGCAGTCGGTGAGTCGGAGAAGCAGTCAGTGAGTCGGGGAGGCAGTCGGTGAGTCGGTGAGGCAGTCGGTGAGTCGGAGAGGCGGTCGGTGAGTCAGAGAGGCGGTCGGTGAATCAGTGAGGCAGTCGGTGAGTCGGAGAGGCACTCGGTGAGTCGCTGAGGCAGTCGGTGAGTCGGAGAGGTGGTTGGTGAGTCGGAGAGGCGGTCGGAGAGCCATAGAGGCAGTCGGTGAATCAGTGAGGCAGTCGGTGAGTCGGAGAGGCACTCGGTGAGTCGCTGAGGCAGTCGGTGAGTCGGAGAGGTGGTCGGTGAGTCGGAGAGGCGGTCGGTGAGTCGGAGATGCGGTCGGTGAGTCGGAAAGGTGGTTGGTGAGTCGGTGAGGCAGTCGGTGAGATGCAGAGATAGCCGGTGAGTCGGAGGGGCGGTCGTTGAGTCGGAGAGGCAGTCGATGAGTCGGAGAAGCAGTCAGTGAGTCGGAGAGGCAGTCGGTGAGTCGGTGAGGCAGTCGGTGAGTCGGAGAGGCGGTCGGTGAGTTGGAGAGGCAGTCGGTGAGTCGGAGAAGCAGTCAGTGAGTCGGAGAGGCAGTCGGTGAGTCGGAGAGGCAGTCGGTGAGTCGGAGATGTGGTCGGTGAGTCAGAGAGGCGGTCGGTGAGTCGGAGAGGCGGTCGGAGAGTCGGAGAGGCTGTCGGTGAGTCGGTGAGTCGGAGAGGCAGTAGGTGAGTCGGAGAGGCAGTCGGTGAGTCAGAGAGGCAGTCGGTGAGTTGGAGAGATGGTCAGTGATTCGGTGAGGCAGTCGGTGAGTCGGAGAGGCAGTCGGTGAGTTGGTGAGGTGGTTGGTGAGTCGGAGAGGCGGTCGGAGAGCCATAGAGGCAGTCGGTGAATCAGTGAGGCAGTCGGTGAGTCGGAGAGGCAGTCGGAGAGTCGGAGAGGCAGTCGGTGAGTCGGAGAGGCAGTCGGTGAGTCACAGAGACAGTTGGTCAGTCGGAGTGATGGTCGGTGAGTCGGCGAGGCGGTCGGTGAGTCGGAGAGGCAGTCGGTGATTCGGAGAGGCAGTCGGTGAGTCGGAGAGGCAGTCGGTGAGTCGCTGAGGCAGTCGGTGAGTCGGAGAGGTAGTCGGTGAGTCGGAGGGGCAGTCGGTGAGTCGGAGAGGCGGTCGGTGATCGGTGAGGCAGTCGGTGAGTCGGACAGGCAGTTGGTGAGTCGGAGAAGCAGTTGGTGAGTCGGAGAGGAGGTCGGTGAATCGGAGATGCAGTCGGAGAGTCGGAGAGGCGGTCAGTGAGTCGGAGAGGCGGTCGGTGAGTCGGAGAGGTGGTCGGTGAGTCGGAGAGGCGGTCGGTGATCGGTGAGGCAGTCGGTGAGTCGGAGAGGCAGTCGGTGAGTCGGAGAAGCAGTCGGTGAGTCGGAGAGGAGGTCGGTGAATCGGAGATGCAGTCGGTGAGTCGGAGAAGCAGTCAGTGAGTCGGGGAGGCAGTCGGTGAGTCGGTGCAGTCGGTGAGTCGGAGAGGCGGTCGGTGAGTCAGAGAGGCGGTCGGTGAGTCGGAGAGGCGGTCGGAGAGTCGGAGAGGCTGTCGGTGAGTCGGTGAGTCGGAGAGGCAGTCAGTGAGTCGGAGAGGCAGTCGGTGAGTCAGAGAGGCAGTCGGTGAGTCGGAGAGATGGTCAGTGAGTCGGTGAGGCAGTCGGTGAGTCGGAGAGGCAGTCGGTGAGTTGGTGAGGTGGTTGGTGAGTTGGAGAGGCGGTCGGTGTGTCGGAGAGGCGGTCGGAGAGTCGGAGAGGCTGTCGGTGAGTCGGTGAGTCGGAGAGGCAGTCAGTGAGTTGGACAGGCAGTCGGTGAGTCAGAGAGGCAGTTGGTGAGTCAGAGAGATGGTCAGTGAGTCGGTGAGGCAGTCGGTGAGTCGGAGAGGCAGTCGGTGAATCAGTGAGGCAGTCGGTGAGTCGGAGAGGCACTCGGTGAGTCGCTGAGGCAGTCGGTGAGTCGGAGAGGTGGTCGGTGAGTCGGAGAGGCGGTCGGTGAGTCGGAGATGCGGTCGGTGAGTCGGAAAGGTGGTTGGTGAGTCGGTGAGGCAGTCGGTGAGATGCAGAGATAGCCGGTGAGTCGGAGGGGCAGTCGTTGAGTCGGAGAGGCAGTCGATGAGTCGGAGAAGCAGTCAGTGAGTCGGAGAGGCAGTCGGTGAGTCGGTGAGGCAGTCGGTGAGTTGGAGAGGCAGTCGGTGAGTCGGAGAAGCAGTCAGTGAGTCGGAGAGGCAGTCGGTGAGTCGGAGAGGCAGTCGGTGAGTCGGAGATGTGGTCGGTGAGTCAGAGAGGCGGTCGGTGAGTCGGAGAGGCGGTCGGTGAGTCGGAGAGGCTGTCGGTGAGTCGGTGAGTCGGAGAGGCAGTAGGTGAGTCGGAGAGGCAGTCGGTGAGTCAGAGAGGCAGTCGGTGAGTTGGAGAGATGGTCAGTGATTCGGTGAGGCAGTCGGTGAGTCGAAGAGGCAGTCGGTGAGTTGGTGAGGTGGTTGGTGAGTCGGAGAGGCGGTCGGAGAGCCATAGAGGCAGTCGGTGAATCAGTGAGGCAGTCGGTGAGTCGGAGAGGCAGTCGGAGAGTCGGAGAGGCAGTCGGTGAGTCGGAGAGGCAGTCGGTGAGTCACAGAGGTAGTCGGTGAGTCGCTGAGGCAGTCGGTGAGTCGGAGAGGTAGTCGGTGAGTCGGAGAGGCAGTCGGTGAGTCGCAGAGACAGTTGGTGAGTCGGAGTGATGGTCAGTGAGTCGGCGAGGCGGTCGGTGAGTCGGAGAGGCAGTCGGTGATTCGGAGAGGCAGTCGGTGAGTCGGAGAGGCAGTCGGTGAGTCGCTGAGGCAGTCGGTGAGTCGGAGAGGTAGTCGGTGAGTCGGAGAGGCAGTCGGTGAGTCGGTGAGGCGGTCGGTGATCGGTGAGGCAGTCGGTGAGTCGGACAGGCAGTTGGTGAGTCGGAGAAGCAGTTGGTGAGTCGGAGAGGAGGTCGGTGAATCGGAGATGCAGTCGGAGAGTCGGAGAAGCAGTCGGTGAGTTGGTGAGGTGGTTGGTGAGTCGGAGAGGTGGTCGGAGAGCCATAGAGGCAGTCGGTGAATCAGTGAGGCAGTCGGTGAGTCGGAGAGGCAGTCGGTGAGTCGGAGAGGCAGTCGGAGAGTCGGAGAGGCAGTCAGTGAGTCGGAGAGGCAGTCGGTGAGTCGGAGAGGCAGTCGGTGAGTCGGAGAGGCAGTCGGAGAGTCGGAGAGGCAGTCGGTGAGTCGGAGAGTCAGTCGGTGAGTCACAGAGGTAGTCGGTGAGTCGAAGGGGCAGTCGGTAAGTCGCAGAGACAGTTGGTGAGTCGGAGTGATGGTCGGTGAGTCGGCGAGGCGGTCGGTGAGTCGGAGAGGCAGTCGGTGATTCGGAGAGGCAGTCGGTGAGTCGGAGAGGCAGTCGGTGAGTCGCTGAGGCAGTCGGTGAGTCGGAGAGGTAGTCGGTGAGTCGGAGAGGCAGTCGGTGAGTCGGAGAGGCGGTCGGTGATCGGTGAGGCAGTCGGTGAGTCGGACAGGCAGTTGGTGAGTCGGAGAAGCAGTTGGTGAGTCGGAGAGGAGGTCGGTGAATCGGAGATGCAGTCGGAGAGTCGGAGAGGCGGTCAGTGAGTCGGAGAGGCAGTCGGTGAGTCGGAGAGGTGGTCGGTGAGTCGGAGAGGCGGTCGGTGATCAGTGAGGCAGTCGGTGAGTCGGAGAGGCAGTCGGTGAGTCGGAGAAGCAGTCGGTGAGTCGGAGAGGAGGTCGGTGAATCGGAGATGCAGTCGGTGAGTTGGTGAGTCGGAGAGGCAGTCGGTGAGTCGGAGAGGCAGTCGGTGAGTCAGAGAGGCAGTCGGTGAGTCGGAGAGGCGGTCAGTGAGTCGGAGAGGCGGTCGGTGAGTCGGAGAGGCGGTCGATGAGTCGGAGAGGCAGTCGGTGAGTCGGAGAGGCGGTCGGACAGTCGGAGAGGCGGTCTGTGTTGGAGAGGCAGTCGGTGAGTCGGAGAGGCGGTCGGAGAGTCGGAGAGGCAGTCAGTGAGTCGGTGAGGCAGTCGGTGAGTCGGAGAGGCAGTCGGTGAGTTGGTGAGGTGGTTGGTGAGTCGGAGAGGCGGTCGGAGAGCCATAGAGGCAGTCGGTGAGTCGGTGAGGCAGTCGGTGAGTAGGAGAGGTGGTCGGTGAGTTGCTGAGGCAGTCGGAGAGTCGGAGAGCCAGTCGGTGAGTCGGAGAGATGGTCGGTGAGTCGGCGAGGCGGTCGATGAGTCGGAGAGGCAGTCGGTGATTCGGAGAAGCAGTCGGTGAGTCGGAGAGGCAGTCGGTGAGTCGTTGAGGCAGTCGGTGATTCGGAGAGGTAGTCGGTGAGTCGGAGGGGCAGTCGGTAAGTCGGAGAGGCGGTCGGTGATCGGTGAGGCAGTCGGTGAGACAGAGAGGCAGTCGGTGAGTCGGAGAGGCTGTAGGAGGATCGGAGAGGCAGTCGGTGAGTCGGTGAGAAAGTCGGAGAGTCGGAGAGGCAGTCGGAGAATCGGAGAGGCAGTCGGTGAGTCAGAGAGGCAGTCGGTGAGTCGGTGAGGCAGTCGGAGAGTCGGAGAGTCAGTCGGAGAGTCGGAGAGGCAGTCGGGGAGTCGGAGAGGCAGTCGGTGAGTCGGTGAGGCAGTCGGTGAGTCGGAGAGGCAGTCGGTGAGTCGGTGAGAATGTCGGAGAGTCGGAGAGGCAGTCGGAGAGTCGGAGAGGCGGTCTGTGAGTCGGAGAGGCAGTCGCTAAGTCGGTGCGGCAGTCGGTGGGTCGGAGAGGCAGTCGTTGAGTCGCTGAGAATGTCGGAGAGTCGGAGAGGCAGTCGGTGAGTCGGTGAGGCAGTCGGAGAGTCGGAGAGGCAGTCGGTGAGTCGGAGAGGCGGTCGGTGAGTCGGTGAGGCAGTCGGTGAGTCGGAGAGGCAGTCGGTGAGTCGGTGAGAAAGTCAGAGAGTCAGAGAGGAATTCGGTGATTAAGAGAGGTGGTCGGTGAGTCGGTGAGGCGGTCGGTGAGTCGGAGAGGCAGTCGGAGAGTCGGAGAGGCAGTCGGTGAGTCGGTGAGGCAGTCGGTGAGTCGGAGAGGCAGTCGGTGAGTCGGTGAGGCAGTCGGAGAGTCGGAGAGGCAGTCGGTGAGTCGGAGAGGCGGTCGGTGAGTCGGAGAGGCAGTCGGAGATTCGGAGAGGCAGTCGGTGAGTCATTGAGGCAGTCAGTGAGTCGGAGAGGCAGTCGGTGAGTCGGTGAGGCAGTCAGAGAGTCGGAGAGGCAGTCGGTGAGTCAGAGAGGCAGTCGGTGAGTCGTTGAGGCAGTCGGTGAGTCGGAGATGTAGTCGGTGAGTCGGAGAGGTAGTTGGTGAGTCGGAGAAGCAGTTGGTGAGTCGGAGAGGAGGTCGGTGAATCGGAGATGCAGTCTGAGAGTCGGAGAGGCGGTCAGTGAGTCGGAGAGGCGGTCGGTGAGTCGGAGAGGTGGTCGGTGAGTCGGAGAGGCGGTCGGTGAGTCGGAGACGCGGTAGGAGAATCGGAGAGGCAGTCGGTGAGTCGGTGAGAAAGTCGGAGAGTCGGAGAGGCAGTCGGAGAGTCGGTGAGGCAGTCGGAGAGTCGGAAAGGCGGTCGGTGAGTCTGTGAGGCAGTCGGTGTGTCGGTGAGGCAGTCGGAGAGTCGGAGAGGCAGTCGGAGAGTCGGAGAGGCGGTCGGAGAGTCGGAGAGGCAGTCGGTGAGTCGGTGAGGCGGTCGGTGAGTCGGAGAGGCGGTCGGTGAGTCGGAGAGGCGGTCGGTGAGTCGGAGAAGCGGTCGGTGAGTCGGAGAGGCGGTCGGTGAGTCGGAGGGGCGGTCGGTGAGTCGGAGCGGCGGTCGGTGAGTCGGAGAGGCGGTCGGTGAGTCGGAGAGGCGGTCGGTGAGTCGGTGAGGCAGTCGGTGAGTCGGATAGGCAGTCGGTGAGTCGGTGAGAATGTCGGAGAGTCGGAGAGGCAGTCGGAGAGTCGGAGAGGCGGTCTGTGAGTCGGAGAGGCAGTTGCTAAGTCGGTGAGGCAGTCGGTGGGTCGGAGAGTCAGTCGTTGAGTCGGTGAGAAAGTTGGAGAGTCGGAGAGGCAGTCGGTGAGTTGGTGAGGCAGTCGGAGAGTCAGAGAGGCAGTCGTTGAGTCGGAGAGGCGGTCGGTGAGTCGGTGAGGCAGTCGGTGAGTCGGAGAGGCAGTCGGTGAGTCGGTGAGAAAGTCGGAGAGTCAGAGAGGAATTCGGTGAGTCAGAGAGGTGGTCGGTGAGTCGGTGAGGCGGTCGGTGAGTCGGAGAGGCAGTCGGAGAGTCGGAGAGGCATTCGGTGAGTCGGTGAGGCAGTCGGTGAGTCGGAGAGGCAGTCGGTGAGTCGGTGAGGCAGTCGGAGAGTCGGAGAGGCAGTCGGTGAGTCGGAGAGGCGGTCGGTGAGTCGGTGAGGCAGTCGGTGAGTCGGAGAGGCAGTCGGTGAGTCGGTGAGAAAGTCGGAGAGTCAGAGAGGAATTCGGTGATTAAGAGAGGTGGTCGGTGAATCGGTGAGGCGGTCGGTGAGTCGGAGAGGCAGTCGGAGAGTCGGAGAGGCAGTCGGTGAGTCGGTGAGGCAGTCGGTGAGTCGGAGAGGCAGTCGGTGAGTCGGAGAGGCGGTCGGTGAGTCGGTGAGGCAGTCGGTGAGTCGGAGAGGCAGTCGGTGAGTCGGTGAGGCAGTCGGAGAGTCGGAGAGGCAGTCGGTGAGTCGGTGAGAAAGTCGGAGAGTCAGAGAGGAATTCGGTGAGTCGGAGAGGCAGTCGGTGATTCGGAGAAGCAGTCGGTGAGTCGGAGAGGCAGTCGGTGAGTCGTTGAGGCAGTCGGTGATTCGGAGAGGTAGTCGGTGAGTCGGAGGGGCAGTCGGTAAGTCGGAGAGGCGGTCGGTGATCGGTGAGGCAGTCGGTGAGACGGAGAGGCAGTCGGTGAGTCGGAGAGGCTGTAGGAGGATCGGAGAGGCAGTCGGTGAGTCGGTGAGAAAGTCGGAGAGTCGGAGAGGCAGTCGGAGAATCGGAGAGGCAGTCGGTGAGTCAGAGAGGCAGTCGGTGAGTTGGTGAGGCAGTCGGAGAGTCGGAGAGTCAGTCGGAGAGTCGGAGAGGCAGTCGGAGAGTCGGAGAGGCAGTCGGTGAGTCGGTGAGGCAGTCGGTGAGTCGGAGAGGCAGTCGGTGAGTCGGTGAGAATGTCGGAGAGTCGGAGAGGCAGTCGGAGAGTCGGAGAGGCGGTCTGTGAGTCGGAGAGGCAGTCGCTAAGTCGGTGCGGCAGTCGGTGGGTCGGAGAGGCAGTCGTTGAGTCGGTGAGAAAGTCGGAGAGTCGGAGAGGCAGTCGGTGAGTCGGTGAGGCAGTCGGAGAGTCGGAGAGGCAGTCGGTGAGTCGGAGAGGCGGTCGGTGAGTCGGTGAGGCAGTCGGTGAGTCGGAGAGGCAGTCGGTGAGTCGGTGAGAAAGTCGGAGAGTCAGAGAGGAATTCGGTGATTAAGAGAGGTGGTCGGTGAGTCGGTGAGGCGGTCGGTGAGTCGGAGAGGCAGTCGGAGAGTCGGAGAGGCAGTCGGTGAGTCGGTGAGGCAGTCGGTGAGTCGGAGAGGCAGTCGGTGAGTCGGAGAGGCGGTCGGTGAGTCGGAGAGGCAGTCGGAGATTCGGAGAGGCAGTCGGTGAGTCGGTGAGAAAGTCGGAGAGTCGGAGAGGCAGTCGGAGAATCGGAGAGGCAGTCGGTGAGTCAGAGAGGCAGTCGGTGAGTCGGTGAGGCAGTCGGAGAGTCGGAGAGTCAGTCGGAGAGTCGGAGAGGCAGTCGGAGAGTCGGAGAGGCAGTCGCTGAGTCGGTGAGGCAGTCGGTGAGTCGGAGAGGCAGTCGGTGAGTCGGTGAGAATGTCGGAGAGTCGGAGAGGCAGTCGGAGAGTCGGAGAGGCGGTCTGTGAGTCGGAGAGGCAGTCGCTAAGTCGGTGAGGCAGTCGGTGGGTCGGAGAGGCAGTCGTTGAGTCGGTGAGAATGTCGGAGAGTCGGAGAGGCAGTCGGTGAGTCGGTGAGGCAGTCGGTGGGTCGGAGAGGCAGTCGTTGAGTCGGTGAGAATGTCGGAGAGTCGGAGAGGCAGTCGGTGAGTCGGTGAGGCAGTCGGAGAGTCGGAGAGGCAGTCGGTGAGTCGGAGAGGCGGTCGGTGAGTCGGTGAGGCAGTCGGTGAGTCGGAGAGGCAGTCGGTGAGTCGGTGAGAAAGTCGGAGAGTCAGAGAGGAATTCGGTGATTAAGAGAGGTGGTCGGTGAGTCGGTGAGGCGGTCGGTGAGTCGGAGAGGCAGTCGGAGAGTCGGAGAGGCAGTCGGTGAGTCGGTGAGGCAGTCGGTGAGTCGGAGAGGCAGTCGGTGAGTCGGTGAGGCAGTCGGAGAGTCGGAGAGGCAGTCGGTGAGTCGGAGAGGCGGTCGGTGAGTCGGAGAGGCAGTCGGAGATTCGGAGAGGCAGTCGGTGAGTCATTGAGGCAGTCAGTGAGTCGGAGAGGCAGTCGGTGAGTCGGTGAGGCAGTCAGAGAGTCGGAGAGGCAGTCGGTGAGTCAGAGAGGCAGTCGGTGAGTCGTTGAGGCAGTCGGTGAGTCGGAGAGGTAGTCGGTGAGTCGGAGAGGTAGTTGGTGAGTCGGAGAAGCAGTTGGTGAGTCGGAGAGGAGGTCGGTGAATCGGAGATGCAGTCTGAGAGTCGGAGAGGCGGTCAGTGAGTCGGAGAGGCGGTCGGTGAGTCGGAGAGGTGGTCGGTGAGTCGGAGAGGCGGTCGGTGAGTCGGAGACGCGGTAGGAGAATCGGAGAGGCAGTCGGTGAGTCGGTGAGAAAGTCGGAGAGTCGGAGAGGCAGTCGGAGAGTCGGAGAGGCAGTCGGAGAGTCGGAAAGGCGGTCGGTGAGTCTGTGAGGCAGTCGGTGTGTCGGTGAGGCAGTCGGAGAGTCGGAGAGGCAGTCGGAGAGTCGGAGAGGCGGTCGGAGAGTCGGAGAGGCAGTCGGTGAGTCGGTGAGGCGGTCGGTGAGTCGGAGAGGCGGTCGGTGAGTCGGAGAGGCGGTCGGTGAGTCGGAGAAGCAGTCGGTGAGTCGGAGAGGCGGTCGGTGAGTCGGAGGGGCGGTCGGTGAGTCGGAGCGGCGGTCGGTGAGTCGGAGAGGCGGTCGGTGAGTCGGAGAGGCGGTCGGTGAGTCGGTGAGGCAGTCGGTGAGTCGGATAGGCAGTCGGTGAGTCGGTGAGAATGTCGGAGAGTCGGAGAGGCAGTCGGAGAGTCGGAGAGGCGGTCTGTGAGTCGGAGAGGCAGTTGCTAAGTCGGTGAGGCAGTCGGTGGGTCGGAGAGGCAGTCGTTGAGTCGGTGAGAAAGTTGGAGAGTCGGAGAGGCAGTCGGTGAGTTGGTGAGGCAGTCGGAGAGTCAGAGAGGCAGTCGTTGAGTCGGAGAGGCGGTCGGTGAGTCGGTGAGGCAGTCGGTGAGTCGGAGAGGCAGTCGGTGAGTCGGTGAGAAAGTCGGAGAGTCAGAGAGGAATTCGGTGAGTCAGAGAGGTGGTCGGTGAGTCGGTGAGGCGGTCGGTGAGTCGGAGAGGCAGTCGGAGAGTCGGAGAGGCATTCGGTGAGTCGGTGAGGCAGTCGGTGAGTCGGAGAGGCAGTCGGTGAGTCGGTGAGGCAGTCGGAGAGTCGGAGAGGCAGTCGGTGAGTCGGAGAGGCAGTCGGTGAGTCGGTGAGAAAGTCGGAGAGTCAGAGAGGAATTCGGTGAGTCGGAGAGGCAGTCGGTGATTCGGAGAAGCAGTCGGTGAGTCGGAGAGGCAGTCGGTGAGTCGTTGAGGCAGTCGGTGATTCGGAGAGGTAGTCGGTGAGTCGGAGGGGCAGTCGGTAAGTCGGAGAGGCGGTCGGTGATCGGTGAGGCAGTCGGTGAGACGGAGAGGCAGTCGGTGAGTCGGAGAGGCTGTAGGAGGATCGGAGAGGCAGTCGGTGAGTCGGTGAGAAAGTCGGAGAGTCGGAGAGGCAGTCGGAGAATCGGAGAGGCAGTCGGTGAGTCAGAGAGGCAGTCGGTGAGTTGGTGAGGCAGTCGGAGAGTCGGAGAGTCAGTCGGAGAGTCGGAGAGGCAGTCGGAGAGTCGGAGAGGCAGTCGGTGAGTCAGTGAGGCAGTCGGTGAGTCGGTGAGTCGGAGAGGCAGGCGGTGAGTCGGTGAGAATGTCGGAGAGTCGGAGAGGCAGTCGGAGAGTCGGAGAGGCGGTCTGTGAGTCGGAGAGGCAGTCGCTAAGTCGGTGCGGCAGTCGGTGGGTCGGAGAGGCAGTCGTTGAGTCGGTGAGAAAGTCGGAGAGTCGGAGAGGCAGTCGGTGAGTCGGTGAGGCAGTCGGAGAGTCGGAGAGGCAGTCGGTGAGTCGGAGAGGCGGTCGGTGAGTCGGTGAGGCAGTCGGTGAGTCGGAGAGGCAGTCGGTGAGTCGGTGAGAAAGTCGGAGAGTCAGAGAGGAATTCGGTGATTAAGAGAGGTGGTCGGTGAGTCGGTGAGGCGGTCGGTGAGTCGGAGAGGCAGTCGGAGAGTCGGAGAGGCAGTCGGTGAGTCGGTGAGGCAGTCGGTGAGTCGGAGAGGCAGTCGGTGAGTCGGTGAGGCAGTCGGAGAGTCGGAGAGGCAGTCGGTGAGTCGGAGAGGCGGTCGGTGAGTCGGAGAGGCAGTCGGAGATTCGGAGAGGCAGTCGGTGAGTCATTGAGGCAGTCAGTGAGTCGGAGAGGCAGTCGGTGAGTCGGTGAGGCAGTCAGAGAGTCGGAGAGGCAGTCGGTGAGTCAGAGAGGCAGTCGGTGAGTCGTTGAGGCAGTCGATGAGTCGGAGAGGTAGTCGGTGAGTCGGAGAGGTAGTTGGTGAGTCGGAGAAGCAGTTGGTGAGTCGGAGAGGAGGTCGGTGAATCGGAGAGGTGGTCGGTGAGTCGGAGAGGCGGTCGGTGAGTCGGAGAGGTGGTCGGTGAGTCGGAGAGGTGGTCGGTGAGTCGGAGAGGCGGTCGGTGAGTCGGAGAGGCGGTCGGTGAGTCGGAGACGCGGTAGGAGAATCGGAGAGGCAGTCGGTGAGTCGGTGAGAAAGTCGGAGAGTCGGAGAGGCAGTCGGAGAGTCGGAGAGGCAGTCGGAGAGTCGGAAAGGCGGTCGGTGAGTCTGTGAGGCAGTCGGTGTGTCGGTGAGGCAGTCGGAGAGTCGGAGAGGCAGTCGGAGAGTCGGAGAGGCGGTCGGAGAGTCGGAGAGGCAGTCGGTGAGTCGGTGAGGCGGTCGGTGAGTCGGAGAGGCGGTCGGTGAGTCGGAGAGGCGGTCGGTGAGTCGGAGAAGCGGTCGGTGAGTCGGAGAGGCGGTCGGTGAGTCGGAGGGGCGGTCGGTGAGTCGGAGCGGCGGTCGGTGAGTCGGAGAGGCGGTCGGTGAGTCGGAGAGGCGGTCGGTGTGTCGGTGAGGCAGTCGGTGAGTCGGATAGGCAGTCGGTGAGTCGGTGAGAATGTCGGAGAGTCGGAGAGGCAGTCGGAGAGTCGGAGAGGCGGTCTGTGAGTCGGAGAGGCAGTTGCTAAGTCGGTGAGGCAGTCGGTGGGTCGGAGAGGCAGTCGTTGAGTCGGTGAGAAAGTTGGAGAGTCGGAGAGGCAGTCGGTGAGTTGGTGAGGCAGTCGGAGAGTCGGAGAGGCAGTCGTTGAGTCGGAGAGGCAGTCGGTGAGTCGGTGAGGCAGTCGGTGAGTCGGAGAGGCAGTCGGTGAGTCGGTGAGAAAGTCGGAGAGTCAGAGAGGAATTCGGTGAGTCAGAGAGGTGGTCGGTGAGTCGGTGAGGCGGTCGGTGAGTCGGAGAGGCAGTCGGAGAGTCGGAGAGGCATTCGGTGAGTCGGTGAGGCAGTCGGTGAGTCGGAGAGGCAGTCGGTGAGTCGGTGAGGCAGTCGGAGAGTCGGAGAGGCAGTCGGTGAGTCGGAGAGGCAGTCGGTGAGTCGGTGAGAAAGTCGGAGAGTCGGAGAGGCAGTCGGAGAGTCGGAGAGGCAGTCGGAGAGTCGGAAAGGCGGTCGGTGAGTCTGTGAGGCAGTCGGTGTGTCGGTGAGGCAGTCGGAGAGTCGGAGAGGCAGTCGGAGAGTCGGAGAGGCGGTCGGAGAGTCGGAGAGGCAGTCGGTGAGTCGGTGAGGCGGTCGGTGAGTCGGAGAGGCGGTCGGTGAGTCGGAGAGGCGGTCGGTGAGTCGGAGAAGCAGTCGGTGAGTCGGAGAGGCGGTCGGTGAGTCGGAGGGGCGGTCGGTGAGTCGGAGCGGCGGTCGGTGAGTCGGAGAGGCGGTCGGTGAGTCGGAGAGGCGGTCGGTGAGTCGGTGAGGCAGTCGGTGAGTCGGATAGGCAGTCGGTGAGTCGGTGAGAATGTCGGAGAGTCGGAGAGGCAGTCGGAGAGTCGGAGAGGCGGTCTGTGAGTCGGAGAGGCAGTTGCTAAGTCGGTGAGGCAGTCGGTGGGTCGGAGAGGCAGTCGTTGAGTCGGTGAGAAAGTTGGAGAGTCGGAGAGGCAGTCGGTGAGTTGGTGAGGCAGTCGGAGAGTCAGAGAGGCAGTCGTTGAGTCGGAGAGGCGGTCGGTGAGTCGGTGAGGCAGTCGGTGAGTCGGAGAGGCAGTCGGTGAGTCGGTGAGAAAGTCGGAGAGTCAGAGAGGAATTCGGTGAGTCAGAGAGGTGGTCGGTGAGTCGGTGAGGCGGTCGGTGAGTCGGAGAGGCAGTCGGAGAGTCGGAGAGGCATTCGGTGAGTCGGTGAGGCAGTCGGTGAGTCGGAGAGGCAGTCGGTGAGTCGGTGAGGCAGTCGGAGAGTCGGAGAGGCAGTCGGTGAGTCGGAGAGGCAGTCGGTGAGTCGGTGAGAAAGTCGGAGAGTCAGAGAGGAATTCGGTGAGTCAGAGAGGTGGTCGGTGAGTCGGTGAGGCGGTCGGTGAGTCGGAGAGGCAGTCGGAAAGTCGGAGAGGCATTCGGTGAGTCGGTGAGGCAGTCGGTGAGTCGGAGAGGCAGTCGGTGAGTCGGTGAGGCAGTCGGAGAGTCGGAGAGGCAGTCGGTGAGTCGGAGAGGCGGTCGGTGAGTCGGAGAGGCAGTCGGAGATTCGGAGAGGCAGTCGGAGAGTCGTTGAGGCAGTCAGTGAGTCGGAAAGGCAGTCGGTGAGTCGGTGAGGCAGTCAGAGAGTCGGAGAGGCAGTCGGTGAGTCAGAGAGGCAGTCGGTGAGTCGTTGAGGCAGTCGGTGAGTCGGAGAGGTAGTCGGTGAGTCGGAGGGGCAGTTGGTGAGTCGGAGAGGCAGTCGGTGAGTCCGTGAGGAAGTCGGTGAGTCGGAGAGATAGTCGGTGAGTCAGACGGGCAGTCGGTGAGTCAGAGAGATGGTTGGTGAGTCGGAGAGGCAGTCGGTGAGTCGGAGAAGCAGTCGGTGAGTCGGAGAGGCGGTCGGTGAGTCCGTGAGGCAGTCGGTGAGTCGGAGAGATAGTCGGTGAGTCAGACGGGCAGTCGGTGAGTCAGAGAGATGCTCGGTGAGTCGGAGAGGCAGTCGGTGAGTCGGAGAAGCAGACGGTGAGTCGGAGAGGCAGTCGGTGAGTCGGAGAGGCAATCAGAGAGTCGGAGAGGCAGTCGGAGAGTCGGTGAGGTGGTCGGTGAGTCGGAGAGGCAGTCGGTGAGTCGGAGAGGCGGTCGGTGAGTCAGAGAGGTGGACGGTGAGTCGGAGAGGCAGTCGGTGAGTCGGTGAGGCAGTCGGTGAGTCGGAGAGATAGTCAGTGATTCGGAGGTGCTGTCTGTGAGTCGGAGATGTGGTCAGTGAGTTGGAGAGGCAGTCGGTGAGTCAGAGAAGCAGTCGGTGAGTCGGAGAGGCAGTCGGTGAGTCGGAGAGGCAGTCGGTGAGTCGGTGAGGTGGTCGGTGAGTCGGAGAGGCAGTCGGTGGGTCGGAGAGGCGGTCGGAGAGTCAGAGAGGCTGTCGGTGAGTCGGTGAGTCGGAGAGGCTGTCGGTGAGTCGGACAGGAGGTCGGTGAGTCGGAGAGGCGGTCGGTGAGTCGGTGAGGTGGTCGGTGAGTCAGAGAGGCGGTCGGTGACTCGGACAGGAGGTCGGTGAGTCGGAGAGGCGGTCGGTGAGTCGGTGAGGTGGTCGGTGAGTCGGAGAGGCTGTCGGTGAGTCAGAGAGGCGGTCGGTGAGTCGGAGAGGCGGTCGGTGATTCGGAGAGGCGGTCGGTGAGTCGGAGAGGCGGTCGGTGAGTCGGAGGGGCGGTCGGTGAGTCAGAGCGGCGGTCGGTGAGTCGGAGAGGCGGTCGGTGAGTCGGAGAGGCGGTCGGTGAGTCGGAGAGGCTGTCGGTGAGTCGGAGAGGCGGTCGGTGAGTGGGAGAGGGGGTCAGTGAGTCGGAGAGGCGGTCGGAGAGTCGGAGAGGCGGTCGGTAAGTCGCAGAGACAGTCGGTGAGTCGGTGAGGCACTCGGTGAGTCGGTGAGTCGGAGAGGCAGTCAGTGAGTCGGTGAGGCAGTCGGTGAGTGGGAGAGGCAGTCGGTGAGTCGGTGAGGCAGTCGGTGAGTCTGAGAGATAGTCGGTGCATCGGAGGGGCAGTCGGTGAGTCGGAGAGGCAGTCGGTGAGTCGGAGAGGCGGTCAGTGAGTCGGAGAGGCAGTCGGTGAGTCGGAGAGGCAGTCAGTGAGTCGGAGAGACAGTCGGTGAGTCGGAGAGGCGTTCAGTGAGTCGGAGAGACCGTCGGTGAGTTGGAGTGGCAGCCAGTGAGTCGGAGAAACATTCGGTGATTCCGAGAGGCGGTCGGTGAGTCTGAGAGGCAGTCGGTGAGTCGGAGAGACGGTTGGTGAGTTGGAGAGGTGGTCAGTAAGTCGGAGAGACGGTCGGTGAGTCGGAGAGACAGTCGGTGAGTCGGAGAGGCAGTCGGTGAGTCGGAGAGGCAGTCGGTGAGTTGGAGAGACAGTAGGTGAGTCGGAGAGGCAGTCGGTGAGTCGGAGAGACAGTCGGTGAGTCGGAGAGGCGCTCAGTGAGTCAGAGAGACAGTCGGTGAGTCGGAGAGACAGTCGCTGAGTTGCAGAGGCAGTCGGTGAGAGGGAGAGGCGGTTGGTGAGTCGGAGAGGCAGTCGGTGAGTCGGAGAGGCAGTCGGTGAGTCTGAGAGGCTGTCGGTGAGTCGGCGAGACAGTCGGTGAGTCGGAGAGGCAGTCGGTGAGTCGGAGAGGCAGTCGGTGAGTCTGAGAGGCGGTCGGTGAGTTGGAGAGGCGGTCAGAGAGTCGGAGAGGCGGTCAGTGAGTCGGAGAGGCAGTCGGTGAGTCGGAGAGGCGGTCAGTGAGTCGGAGAGGCGGTCAGTGAGTCAGAGAGACAGTCGGTGAGTCAGAGAGGCGGTCGGTGATTCGGAGAGGCGGTCCGTGAGTCGGAGAGGCAGTCGGTGAGTCGGAGAGGCGGTCCGTGAGTCGGAGAGGCGGTCAGAGAGTCGGAGAGGCGGTCAGTGAGTCGGAGAGGCAGTCGGTGAGTCGGAGAGGTGGTCAGTGAGTCGGAGAGGCAGTCGGTGAGTCAGAGAGACAGTCGGTGAGTCGGAGAGGCGGTCGGTGATTCGGAGAGACAGTCGGTGAGTCGGAGAGGCAGTCGGTGAGTCGGAGAGGCAGTCGGTGAGTCGGAGAGGCAGTCGGAGAGTCGGTGAGGCGTTCGGTGAGTCGGAGAGGTGGTCGGTGAGTCGGAGCTGCTGTCGGTGAGTCGGAAAGGTGGTTGGTGAGTCGGTGAGGTAGTCGGTGAGTTGCAGACATAGTCGGTGAGTTGGAGGGGCGGTTCCGAGAGTCGGAGAAGCTATCGGTGAGTCCGTGAGTCAGAGAGGCAGTCGGTGAGTCGGAGGGGCAGTCGGTGAGTCAGAGAGGCAGTCGGTGAGTCGGAGAGATGGTCAGTGAGTCGGTGAGGCAGTCGGTGAGTCAGAGAGGCAGTCGGTGAGTCGCTGATGCAGTCGGTGAGTCTGAGAGATAGTCGGTGCATCGGAGGGGCAGTCGGTGAGTCGGAGAGGCAGTCGGAGAGTCTGAGAGATAGTCAATGCGTCGGAGAGGCAGCCGATGAGTCGGAGAGGTGGTCAGTGAGTAGGAGAGGCGGTCGGTGAGTCGGAGAGGCAGTCGGTGAGTCTGAGAGGCAGTCGGTGAGTTGGAGAGGCGGTCAGAGAGTCGGAGAGGCGGTCAGTGAGTTGGAGAGTCAGTCGGTGAGTCGGAGAGGCGGTCAGTGAGTCGGAGAGGCGGTCAGTGAGTCGGAGAGACAGTCGGTGAGTCGGAGAGGCGGTCGGTGATTCGGAGAGACAGTCGGTGAGTCGGTGAGGCCGTCGGTGAGTCGGAGAGGCAGTCGGTGAGTCGGAGAGGCGGTCAGAGAGTCGGAGAGGCGGTCGGTGAGTCGGAGAGGGAGTCGGTGAGTCGGAGAGGCAGTCGGGGAGTCGGAGAGGCAGTCGGTGAGTCTGAGAGGCAGTCGGTGAGTTGGAGAGGCGGTCAGAGAGTCGGAGAGGCGGTCAGTGAGTCGGAGAGGCAGTCGGTGAGTCGGAGAGGCGGTCAGTGAGTCGGAGAGGTGGTCGGTGAGTCAGAGAGACAGTCGGTGAGTCGGAGAGGCGGTCGGTGATTCGGAGAGGCGGTCCGTGAGTCGGAGAGGCAGTCGGTGAGTCGGAGAGGCGGTCGGTGAGTCGGAGAGGCGATCGGTGAGTCGGAGAGGCAGTCGGTGAGTCAGAGAGTCAGTCGGTGAGTCGGAGAGGCAGTCGGTGAGTCGGAGAGACAGTAGGTGAGTCGGAGAGGCAGTCGGTGAGTCGGAGAGACAGTTGGTTAGTCGGAGAGGCAGTCAGTGAGTCTGAGAGGCAGTCGGTGAGTCGGAGAGACTGTCAGTGAGTCGGAGAGGCAGTCAGAGAGACGGAGAGACTGTCAGTGAGTCGGAGAGGCAGTCAGAGAGATGGAGAGGCGGTCAGTGAGTCGGTGAGGCAGTCGGTGAGTCGGAGAGGCGTTCAGTGAGTTGGAGAGACAGTCGGTGAGTCGGAGAGGCGGTCGGTGAGTCTGAGAGGTGGTCAGTGAGTCGGAGAGAATGTCGGTGATTCGGAGAGGCGGTCGGTGAGTCTGAGAGGCAGTCGGTGAGTCGGAGAGACAGTTGGTTAGTCGGAGAGGCAGTCGGTGAGTCGGAGAGACAGTTGGTTAGTCGGAGAGGCAGTCAGTGAGTCTGAGAGGCAGTCGGTGAGTCGGAGAGACTGTCAGTGAGTCGGAGAGGCAGTCAGAGAGACGGAGAGGCGGTCAGTGAGTCGGTGAGGCAGTCGGTGAGTCGGAGAGGCGGTCGGTGAGTCGGTGAGTCGGTGAGGCAGTCGGTGATTCGGAGACGCGGTCGGTGAGTCTGAGAGGCAGTCGGTGAGTCGGAGAGTGGGTCGGTGAGTCGGAAAAGCGATCACTGAGTCGGAGAGGCGGTCGGTGAGTCGGAGAGGCGGTCCGTGAGTCGGAGAGGCAGTCGGTGAGTCGGAGAGGCAGTCGGTGAGTCGGAGAGACAGTTGGTGAGTCGGAGAGGCGGTCAGTGAGTCGGAGAGTCAGTCGGTGAGTCGGAGTGGCAGTCGGTGAGTCGGAGCGGCGGTCGGTGAGTCGGAAAAGCGATCAGTGAGTCGGAGAGGCGGTCGGTGAGTCGGAGAGGCGGTCAGTGAGTCGGAGAGGCAGTCGGTGAGTCGGAGAGGCAGTCAGTGAGTCGGAGAGACAGTCGGTGAGTCGGAGAGGCGTTCAGTGAGTCGGAGAGACCGTCGGTGAGTCGGAGAGGCAGCCAGTGAGTCGGAGAAACATTCGGTGATTCCGAGAGGCGGTCGGTGAGTCTGAGAGGCAGTCGGTGAGTCGGAGAGGCGGTCGATGAGTGGGAGAGGTGGTCAGTGAGTCAGAGAGGCGGTCGGTGAGTCGGAGAGACAGTCGGTGAGTCGGTGAGGCAGTCGGTGAGTCGGAGAGGCAGTCGGTGAGTCGGAGAGACAGTAGGTGAGTCGGAGAGGCAGTCGGTGAGTCGGAGAGACAGTTGGTTAGTCGGAGAGGCAGTCAGTGAGTCTGAGAGGCAGTCGGTGAGTCGGAGAGACTGTCAGTGAGTCGGAGAGGCAGTCAGAGAGACGGAGAGGTGGTCAGTGAGTCGGTGAGGCAGTCGGTGAGTCGGAGAGGTGGTCGGTGAGTCTGAGAGGCAGTCGGTGAGTGGGAGAGACGTTCGGTGAGTCGGAGAGGTGGTCAGTGAGTCGGAGAGAATGTCGGTGATTCGGAGAGGCGGTCGGTGAGTCTGAGAGGCAGTCGGTGAGTCGGAGAGGCAGTCGGTGAGTCGGAGAGGCAGTCGATTAGTGGGAGAGGCGGTCAGTGAGTCGGAGAGACGGTCGGTGACTCTCAGAGACAGTCGGTGAGTCGGAGAGGCAGTCGGTGAGTCGGAGAGGCAGTCGGTGAGTAAGAGAGGCAGTCGGTGAGTCGGAGAGGCGGTCGGTGAGTCGGAGAGGCGATCGGTGAGTCGGAGAGGCAGTCGGTGAGTCAGAGAGTCAGTCGGTGAGTCGGAGAGGCAGTCGGTGAGTCGGAGAGACAGTACGTGAGTCGGAGAGGCAGTCGGTGAGTCGGAGAGACTGTCAGTGAGTCGGAGAGGCAGTCAGAGAGACGGAGAGGCGGTCAGTGAGTCGGTGAGGCAGTCGGTGAGTCGGAGAGGCGGTCGGTGAGTCGGTGAGTCGGTGAGGCAGTCGGTGATTCGGAGACGCGGTCGGTGAGTCTGAGAGGCAGTCGGTGAGTCGGAGAGTGGGTCGGTGAGTCGGAAAAGCGATCACTGAGTCGGAGAGGCGGTCGGTGAGTCGGAGAGGCGGTCGGTGAGTAAGAGAGGCAGTCGGTGAGTCGGAGAGGTGGTCGGTGAGTCGGAGAGGCGATCGGTGAGTCGGAGAGGCAGTCGGTGAGTCAGAGAGTCAGTCGGTGAGTCGGAGAGGCAGTCGGTGAGTCGGAGAGACAGTAGGTGAGTCGGAGAGGCAGTCGGTGAGTCGGAGAGACAGTTGGTTAGTCGGAGAGGCAGTCAGTGAGTCTGAGAGGCAGTCGGTGAGTCGGAGAGACTGTCAGTGAGTCGGAGAGGCAGTCAGAGAGACGGAGAGACTGTCAGTGAGTCGGAGAGGCAGTCAGAGAGATGGAGAGGCGGTCAGTGAGTCGGTGAGGCAGTCGGTGAGTCGGAGAGGCGTTCAGTGAGTTGGAGAGACAGTCGGTGAGTCGGAGAGGCGGTCGGTGAGTCTGAGAGGTGGTCAGTGAGTCGGAGAGAATGTCGGTGATTCGGAGAGGCGGTCGGTGAGTCTGAGAGGCAGTCGGTGAGTCGGAGAGACAGTTGGTTAGTCGGAGAGGCAGTCGGTGAGTCGGAGAGACAGTTGGTTAGTCGGAGAGGCAGTCAGTGAGTCTGAGAGGCAGTCGGTGAGTCGGAGAGACTGTCAGTGAGTCGGAGAGGCAGTCAGAGAGACGGAGAGGCGGTCAGTGAGTCGGTGAGGCAGTCGGTGAGTCGGAGAGGCGGTCGGTGAGTCGGTGAGTCGGTGAGGCAGTCGGTGATTCGGAGACGCGGTCGGTGAGTCTGAGAGGCAGTCGGTGAGTCGGAGAGTGGGTCGGTGAGTCGGAAAAGCGATCACTGAGTCGGAGAGGCGGTCGGTGAGTCGGAGAGGCGGTCCGTGAGTCGGAGAGGCAGTCGGTGAGTCGGAGAGGCAGTCGGTGAGTCGGAGAGACAGTTGGTGAGTCGGAGAGGCGGTCAGTGAGTCGGAGAGTCAGTCGGTGAGTCGGAGTGGCAGTCGGTGAGTCGGAGCGGCGGTCGGTGAGTCGGAAAAGCGATCAGTGAGTCGGAGAGGCGGTCGGTGAGTCGGAGAGGCGGTCAGTGAGTCGGAGAGGCAGTCGGTGAGTCGGAGAGGCAGTCAGTGAGTCGGAGAGACAGTCGGTGAGTCGGAGAGGCGTTCAGTGAGTCGGAGAGACCGTCGGTGAGTCGGAGAGGCAGCCAGTGAGTCGGAGAAACATTCGGTGATTCCGAGAGGCGGTCGGTGAGTCTGAGAGGCAGTCGGTGAGTCGGAGAGGCGGTCGATGAGTGGGAGAGGTGGTCAGTGAGTCAGAGAGGCGGTCGGTGAGTCGGAGAGACAGTCGGTGAGTCGGTGAGGCAGTCGGTGAGTCGGAGAGGCAGTCGGTGAGTCGGAGAGACAGTAGGTGAGTCGGAGAGGCAGTCGGTGAGTCGGAGAGACAGTTGGTTAGTCGGAGAGGCAGTCAGTGAGTCTGAGAGGCAGTCGGTGAGTCGGAGAGACTGTCAGTGAGTCGGAGAGGCAGTCAGAGAGACGGAGAGGTGGTCAGTGAGTCGGTGAGGCAGTCGGTGAGTCGGAGAGGCGGTCGGTGAGTCGGTGAGGCAGTCGGTGATTCGGAGAGGCGGTCGGTGAGTCTGAGAGGCAGTTGGTGAGTCGGAGAGTGGGTCGGTGAGTCGGAAAAGCGATCACTGAGTCGGAGAGGCGGTCGGTGAGTCGGAGAGGCGGTCCGTGAGTCGGAGAGGCAGTCGGTGAGTCGGAGAGGCAGTCGGTGAGTCGGAGAGACAGTTGGTGAGTCGGAGAGGCGGTCAGTGAGTCGGAGAGTCAGTCGGTGAGTCGGAGTGGCAGTCGGTGAGTCGGAGCGGCGGTCGGTGAGTCGGAAAAGCGATCAGTGAGTCGGAGAGGCGGTCGGTGAGTCGGAGAGGCGGTCAGTGAGTCGGAGAGGCAGTCGGTGAGTCGGAGAGGCAGTCAGTGAGTCGGAGAGACAGTCGGTGAGTCAGAGAGGCGTTCAGTGAGTCGGAGAGACCGTCGGTGAGTCGGAGAGGCAGCCAGTGAGTCGGAGAAACATTCGGTGATTCCGAGAGGCGGTCGGTGAGTCTGAGAGGCAGTCGGTGAGTCGGAGAGACGGTTGGTGAGTTGGAGAGGTGGTCAGTAAGTCGGAGAGACGGTCGGTGAGTCGGAGAGACAGTCGGTGAGTCGGAGAGGCAGTCGGTGAGTCGGAGAGGCAGTCGGTGAGTTGGAGAGACAGTAGGTGAGTCGGAGAGGCAGTCGGTGAGTCGGAGAGACAGTCGGTGAGTCGGAGAGGGAGTCGGTGAGTCGGAGAGGCGCTCAGTGAGTCAGAGAGACAGTTGGTGAGTCGGAGAGACAGTCGCTGAGTTGCAGAGGCAGTCGGTGAGAGGGAGAGGCGGTTGGTGAGTCGGAGAGGCAGTCGGTGAGTCGGAGAGGCAGTCGGTGAGTCGGAGAGGGAGTCGGTGAGTCGGAGAGGCAGTCGGTGAGTCTGAGAGGCTGTCGGTGAGTCAGCGAGACAGTCGGTGAGTCGGAGAGGCAGTCGGTGAGTCGGAGAGGCAGTCGGTGAGTCTGAGAGGCGGTCAGTGAGTTGGAGAGGCGGTCAGAGAGTCGGAGAGGCGGTCAGTGAGTCGGAGAGGCAGTCGGTGAGTCGGAGAGGCGGTCAGTGAGTCGGAGAGGCGGTCAGTGAGTCAGAGAGACAGTCGGTGAGTCAGAGAGGCGGTCGGTGATTCGGAGAGGCGGTCCGTGAGTCGGAGAGGCAGTCGGTGAGTCGGAGAGGCGGTCCGTGAGTCGGAGAGGCGGTCAGAGAGTCGGAGAGGCGGTCAGTGAGTCGGAGAGGCAGTCGGTGAGTCGGAGAGGTGGTCAGTGAGTCGGAGAGGCAGTCGGTGAGTCAGAGAGACAGTCGGTGAGTCGGAGAGGCGGTCGGTGATTCGGAGAGACAGTCGGTGAGTCGGAGAGGCAGTCGGTGAGTCGGAGAGGCAGTCGGTGAGTCGGAGAGGCAGTCGGAGAGTCGGTGAGGCGTTCGGTGAGTCGGAGAGGTGGTCGGTGAGTCGGAGCTGCGGTCGGTGAGTCGGAAAGGTGGTTGGTGAGTCGGTGAGGTAGTCGGTGAGTTGCAGACATAGTCGGTGAGTTGGAGGGGCGGTTCCGAGAGTCGGAGAAGCTATCGGTGAGTCCGTGAGTCAGAGAGGCAGTCGGTGAGTCGGAGGGGCAGTCGGTGAGTCAGAGAGGCAGTCGGTGGGTCGGTGAGGCAGTCGGTGAGTCAGAGAGGCAGTCGGTGAGTCGCTGATGCAGTTGGTGAGTCTGAGAGATAGTCGGTGCGTCGGAGGGGCAGTCGGTGAGTCGGAGAGGCAGTCGGTGAGTCGGTGAGATAGTCGATGCGTCGGAGAGGCAGCCGATGAGTCGGAGAGGTGGTCGGTGAGTAGGAGAGGCGGTCGGTGAGTCGGAGAGGCAGTCGGTGAGTCTGAGAGGCAGTCGGTGTTGGAGAGGCGGTCAGAGAGTCGGAGAGGCGGTCAGTGAGTTGGAGAGTCAGTCGGTGAGTCGGAGAGGCGGTCAGTGAGTCGGAGAGGCGGTCAGTGAGTCGGAGAGACAGTCGGTGAGTCGGAGAGGCGGTCAGTGAGTCGGAGAGGCAGTCAGTGAGTCGGAGAGACAGTCGGTGAGTCGGAGAGGCGGTCGGTGATTCGGAGAGACAGTCGGTGAGTCGGTGAGGCCGTCGGTGAGTCGGAGAGGCAGTCGGTGAGTCGGAGAGGCGGTCAGAGAGTCGGAGAGGCGGTCGGTGAGTCGGAGAGGGAGTCGGTGAGTCGGAGAGGCAGTCGGTGAGTCGGAGAGGCAGTCGGTGAGTCTGAGAGGCAGTCGGTGAGTTGGAGAGGCGGTCAGAGAGTCGGAGAGGCGGTCAGTGAGTCGGAGAGGCAGTCGGTGAGTCGGAGAGGCGGTCAGTGAGTCGGAGAGGTGGTCGGTGAGTCAGAGAGACAGTCGGTGAGTCGGAGAGGCGGTCGGTGATTCGGAGAGGCGGTCCGTGAGTCGGAGAGGCAGTCGGTGAGTCGGAGAGGCGGTCGGTGAGTCGGAGAGGCGATCGGTGAGTCGGAGAGGCAGTCGGTGAGTCAGAGAGTCAGTCGGTGAGTCGGAGAGGCAGTCGGTGAGTCGGAGAGACAGTAGGTGAGTTGGAGAGGCAGTCGGTGAGTCGGAGAGACAGTTGGTTAGTCGGAGAGGCAGTCAGTGAGTCTGAGAGGCAGTCGGTGAGTCGGAGAGACTGTCAGTGAGTCGGAGAGGCAGTCAGAGAGACGGAGAGGCGGCCAGTGAGTCGGTGAGGCAGTCGGTGAGTCGGAGAGGCGTTCAGTGAGTCGGAGAGACAGTCGGTGAGTCGGAGAGGCGGTCGGTGAGTCTGAGAGGTGGTCAGTGAGTCGGAGAGAATGTCGGTGATTCGGAGAGGCGGTCGGTGAGTCTGAGAGGCAGTCGGTGAGTCAGAGAGGCAGTCGGTGAGTCGGAGAGGCAGTCGATTAGTGGGAGAGGCGGTCAGTGAGTCGGGGAGACGGTCGGTGACTCTCAGAGACAGTCGGTGAGTCGGAGAGGCAGTCGGTGAGTAAGAGAGGCAGTCGGTGAGTCGGAGAGGCGGTCGGTGAGTCGGAGAGGCGATCGGTGAGTCGGAGAGGCAGTCGGTGAGTCAGAGAGTCAGTCGGTGAGTCGGAGAGGCAGTCGGTGAGTCGGAGAGACAGTACGTGAGTCGGAGAGGCAGTCGGTGAGTCGGAGAGACAGTTGGTTAGTCGGAGAGGCAGTCAGTGAGTCTGAGAGGCAGTCGGTGAGTCGGAGAGACTGTCAGTGAGTCGGAGAGGCAGTCAGAGAGACGGAGAGGCGGTCAGTGAGTCGGTGAGGCAGTCGGTGAGTCGGAGAGGCGGTCGGTGAGTCGGTGAGGCAGTCGGTGATTCGGAGAGGCGGTCGGTGAGTCTGAGAGGCAGTCGGTGAGTGGGAGAGTGGGTCGGTGAGTCGGAAAAGCGATCACTGAGTCGGAGAGGCGGTCGGTGAGTCGGAGAGGCGGTCCGTGAGTCGGAGAGGCAGTCGGTGAGTCGGAGAGGCAGTCGGTGAGTCGGAGAGACAGTTGGTGAGTCGGAGAGGCGGTCAGTGAGTCGGAGAGTCAGTCGGTGAGTCGGAGTGGCAGTCGGTGAGTCGGAGCGGCGGTCGGTGAGTCGGAAAAGCGATCAGTGAGTCGGAGAGGCGGTCGGTGAGTCGGAGAGGCGGTCAGTGAGTCGGAGAGGCAGTCGGTGAGTCGGAGAGGCAGTCGGTGAGTCGGAGAGGCGGTCAGTGAGTCGGAGAGACAGTCGGTGAGTCGGAGAGGCGTTCAGTGAGTCGGAGAGACCGTCGGTGAGTCGGAGAGGCAGCCAGTGAGTCGGAGAAACATTCGGTGATTCCGAGAGGTGGTCGGTGAGTCTGAGCGGCAGTCGGTGAGTCGGAGAGACGGTTGGTGAGTTGGAGAGGTGGTCAGTAAGTCGGAGAGACGGTCGGTGAGTCGGAGAGACAGTCGGTGAGTCGGAGAGGCAGTCGGTGAGTCGGAGAGGCAGTCGGTGAGTTGGAGAGACAGTAGGTGAGTCGGAGAGGCAGTCGGTGAGTCGGAGAGACAGTCGGTGAGTCGGAGAGGCGCTCAGTGAGTCAGAGAGACAGTCGGTGAGTCGGAGAGACAGTCGCTGAGTTGCAGAGGCAGTCGGTGAGAGGGAGAGGTGGTTGGTGAGTCGGAGAGGCAGTCGGTGAGTCGGAGAGGCAGTCGGTGAGTCGGAGAGGGAGTCGGTGAGTCGGAGAGGCAGTCGGTGAGTCTGAGAGGCTGTCGGTGAGTCGGCGAGACAGTCGGTGAGTCGGAGAGGCAGTCGGTGAGTCGGAGAGGCAGTCGGTGAGTCTGAGAGGCGGTCGGTGAGTTGGAGAGGCGGTCAGAGAGTCGGAGAGGCGGTCAGTGAGTCGGAGAGGCAGTCGGTGAGACGGAGAGGCGGTCAGTGAGTCGGAGAGGCGGTCAGTGAGTCAGAGAGACAGTCGGTGAGTCAGAGAGGCGGTCGGTGATTCGGAGAGGCGGTCCGTGAGTCGGAGAGGCAGTCGGTGAGTCGGAGAGGCGGTCCGTGAGTCGGAGAGGCAGTCGGTGAGTCAGAGAGTCAGTCGGTGAGTCGGAGAGGCAGTCGGTGAGTAAGAGAGGCAGTCGGTGAGTCGGAGAGGTGGTCGGTGAGTCGGAGAGGCGATCGGTGAGTCGGAGAGGCAGTCGGTGAGTCAGAGAGTCAGTCGGTGAGTCGGAGAGGCAGTCGGTGAGTCGGAGAGACAGTAGGTGAGTCGGAGAGGCAGTCGGTGAGTCGGAGAGACAGTTGGTTAGTCGGAGAGGCAGTCAGTGAGTCTGAGAGGCAGTCGGTGAGTTGGAGAGGCGGTCAGAGAGTCGGAGAGGCGGTCAGTGAGTCGGAGAGGCAGTCGGTGAGTCGGAGAGGCGGTCAGTGAGTCGGAGAGGTGGTCGGTGAGTCAGAGAGACAGTCGGTGAGTCGGAGAGGCGGTCGGTGATTCGGAGAGGCGGTCCGTGAGTCGGAGAGGCAGTCGGTGAGTCGGAGAGGCGGTCGGTGAGTCGGAGAGGCAGTCGGTGAGTCAGAGAGTCAGTCGGTGAGTCGGAGAGGCAGTCGGTGAGTAAGAGAGGCAGTCGGTGAGTCGGAGAGGTGGTCGGTGAGTCGGAGAGGCGATCGGTGAGTCGGAGAGGCAGTCGGTGAGTCAGAGAGTCAGTCGGTGAGTCGGAGAGGCAGTCGGTGAGTCGGAGAGACAGTAGGTGAGTCGGAGAGGCAGTCGGTGAGTCGGAGAGACAGTTGGTTAGTCGGAGAGGCAGTCAGTGAGTCTGAGAGGCAGTCGGTGAGTTGGAGAGGCGGTCAGAGAGTCGGAGAGGCGGTCAGTGAGTCGGAGAGGCAGTCGGTGAGTCGGAGAGGCGGTCAGTGAGTCGGAGAGGTGGTCGGTGAGTCAGAGAGACAGTCGGTGAGTCGGAGAGGCGGTCAGTGAGTCGGAGAGACAGTCGGTGAGTCGGAGAGGCGTTCAGTGAGTCGGAGAGACAGTCGGTGAGCCAGAGAGACTCGGTGAGTCGGCGAGACAGTCGGTGAGTCGGAGAGGCGGTCGGTGAGTCGGAGAGGCAGTCGGTGAGTCGGCGAGGCGGTCAGTGAGTCGGAGAGGCGGTCAGAGAGTCGGAGAGGCGGTCAGTGAGTCGGAGAGGCAGTCGGTGAGTCGGAGAGGTGGTCAGTGAGTCGGAGAGACTGTCGGTGAGTCGGAGAGACAGTCGGTGAGTCGGAGAGGCAGTCGGTGAGTCTGAGAGGCGGTCGGTGAGTCGGAGGGGCGGTCAGAGAGTCGGAGAGGCGGTCAGTGAGTCGGAGAGGCAGTCGGTGAGTCTGAGAGGCGGTCAGTGAGTCGGAGAGGCGGTCAGAGAGTCGGAGAGGCGGTCAGTGAGTCGGAGAGGCAGTCGGTGAGTCGGAGAGGTGGTCAGTGAGTCGGAGAGGCAGTCGGTGAGTCAGAGAGACAGTCGGTGAGTCGGAGAGGCGGTCGGTGATTCGGAGAGACAGTCGGTGAGTCGGAGAGGCAGTCGGTGAGTCGGAGAGGCAGTCGGTGAGTCGGAGAGGCAGTCGGAGAGTCGGTGAGGCGGTCAGTGAGTCGGAGAGACAGTCGGTGAGTCGGAGAGGCGGTCGGTGAGTCGGAGAGGCAGTCGGTGAGTCTGAGAGGCAGTCGGTGAGTTGGAGAGGCGGTCAGAGAGTCGGAGAGGCGGTCAGTGAGTTGGAGAGTCAGTCGGTGAGTCGGAGAGGCGGTCAGTGAGTCGGAGAGGCGGTCAGTGAGTCGGAGAGACAGTCGGTGAGTCGGAGAGGCGGTCGGTGATTCGGAGAGACAGTCGGTGAGTCGGAGAGGCGGTCGGTGATTCGGAGAGGCGGTCCGTGAGTCGGAGAGGTGGTCGGTGAGTCGGAGCTGCGGTCGGTGAGTCGGAAAGGTGGTTGGTGAGTCGGTGAGGTAGTCGGTGAGTTGCAGACATAGTCGGTGAGTTGGAGGGGCGGTTCCGAGAGTCGGAGAGGCTATCGGTGAGTCCGTGAGTCAGAGAGGCAGTCGGTGAGTCGGAGGGGCAGTCGGTGAGTCAGAGAGGCAGTCGGTGAGTCGGAGAGATGGTCAGTGAGTCGGTGAGGCAGTCGGTGAGTCAGAGAGGCAGTCGGTGAGTCGCTGATGCAGTCGGTGAGTCTGAGAGATAGTCGGTGCGTCGGAGGGGCAGTTGGTGAGTCTGAGAGGCGGTCAGTGAGTAGGAGAGGCGGTCGGTGAGTCGGAGAGGCGGTCAGTGAGTAGGAGAGGCGGTCGGTGAGTCGGAGAGGCGGTCAGTGAGTAGGAGAGGCGGTCGGTGAGTCGGAGAGGCGGTCAGTGAGTAGGAGAGGCGGTCGGTGAGTCGGAGAGGCAGTCGGTGAGTCTGAGAGGCAGTCGGTGAGTTGGAGAGGCGGTCAGAGAGTCGGAGAGGCGGTCAGTGAGTTGGAGAGTCAGTCGGTGAGTCGGAGAGGCGGTCAGTGAGTCGGAGAGGCGGTCAGTGAGTCGGAGAGACAGTCGGTGAGTCGGAGAGGCGGTCAGTGAGTCGGAGAGGCGGTCAGTGAGTCGGAGAGACAGTCGGTGAGTCGGAGAGGCGGTCGGTGAGTCGGAGAGGCGGTCAGTGATTCGGAGAGGTGGTCGGTGAGTCAGAGAGACAGTCGGTGAGTCGGAGAGGCGGTCGGTGATTCGGAGAGGCGGTCCGTGAGTCGGAGAGGCAGTCGGTGAGTCGGAGAGGCGGTCAGTGAGTCGGAGAGGCAGTCGGTGAGTCGGACAGGCGGTCCGTGAGTCGGAGAGGCAGTCGGTGAGTCGGAGAGGCGGTCGATGAGTGGGAGAGGTGGTCAGTGAGTCAGAGAGGCGGTCGGTGAGTCGGAGAGACAGTCGGTGAGTCGGTGAGGCAGTCGGTGAGTCGGAGAGGCAGTCGGTGAGTCGGAGAGACAGTAGGTGAGTCGGAGAGGCAGTCGGTGAGTCGGAGAGACAGTTGGTTAGTCGGAGAGGCAGTCAGTGAGTCTGAGAGACAGTAGGTGAGTCGGAGAGGCAGTCGTTGAGTCGGAGAGACAGTAGGTGAGTCGGAGAGGCAGTCGGTGAGTCGGAGAGACGGTCGGTGAGTCGGAGAGACAGTCGGTGAGTCGGAGAGGCAGTCGGTGAGTCGGAGAGGCAGTCAGTGAGTCGGTGAGGCAGTCGGTGAGTCGGAGAGGCAGTCAGTGAGTCGGAGAGACAGTCGGTGAGTCGGAGAGGCGTTCAGTGAGTCGGAGAGAATGTCGGTGATTCGGAGAGGCGGTCGGTGAGTCTGAGAGGCAGTCGGTGAGTCGGAGAGGCAGTCAGTGAGTCGGAGGGACAGTCGGTGAGTCGGAGAGGCGTTCAGTGAGTCGGAGAGAATGTCGGTGATTCGGAGAGGCGGTCGGTGAGTCTGAGAGGCAGTCGGTGAGTCGGAGAGGCAGTCGGTGATTCGGAGAGGCAGTCGATTAGTGGGAGAGGCGGTCAGTGAGTCGGAGAGACGGTCGGTGACTCTCAGAGACAGTCGGTGAGTCGGAGAGGCAGTCGGTGAGTCGGAGAGACAGTCAGTGAGTCGGAGAGACAGTCGGTGAGTCGGAGAGACAGTCGGTGAGTCGGAGAGGCGGTCGGTGAGTCTGAGAGGCAGTCGGTGAGTCGGAGAGGCAGTCGGTGAGTTGGAGAGGCAGTCGATTAGTGGGAGAGGCGGTCAGTGAGTCGGAGAGACGGTCGGTGACTCTCAGAGACAGTCGGTGAGTCGGAGAGGCAGTCGGTGAGTCGGAGAGGCAGTCGGTGAGTCGGAGAGGCAGTCGGTGAGTCGGAGAGGCGGTCGGTGAGTCGGAGAGGCGATCGGTGAGACGGAGAGGCAGTCGGTGAGTCGGAGAGGCAGTCGGTGAGTCGGAGAGACAGTACGTGAGTCGGAGAGGCAGTCGGTGAGTCGGAGAGACAGTTGGTTAGTCGGAGAGGCAGTCAGTGAGTCTGAGAGGCAGTCGGTGAGTCGGAGAGACTGTCAGTGAGTCGGAGAGGCAGTCAGAGAGACGGAGAGGCGGTCAGTGAGTCGGTGAGGCAGTCGGTGAGTCGGAGAGGCGGTCGGTGAGTCGGTGAGGCAGTCGGTGATTCGGAGAGGCGGTCGGTGAGTCTGAGAGGCAGTCGGTGAGTGGGAGAGTGGGTCGGTGAGTCGGAAAAGCGATCACTGAGTCGGAGAGGCGGTCGGTGAGTCGGAGAGGCGGTCCGTGAGTCGGAGAGGCAGTCGGTGAGTCGGAGAGGCAGTCGGTGAGTCGGAGAGACAGTTGGTGAGTCGGAGAGGCGGTCAGTGAGTCGGAGAGTCAGTCGGTGAGTCGGAGTGGCAGTCGGTGAGTCGGAGCGGCGGTCGGTGAGTCGGAAAAGCGATCAGTGAGTCGGAGAGGCGGTCGGTGAGTCGGAGAGGCGGTCAGTGAGTCGGAGAGGCAGTCGGTGAGTCGGAGAGGCAGTCGGTGAGTCGGAGAGGCGGTCAGTGAGTCGGAGAGACAGTCGGTGAGTCGGAGAGGCGTTCAGTGAGTCGGAGAGACCGTCGGTGAGTCGGAGAGGCAGCCAGTGAGTCGGAGAAACATTCGGTGATTCCGAGAGGCGGTCGGTGAGTCTGAGCGGCAGTCGGTGAGTCGGAGAGACGGTTGGTGAGTTGGAGAGGTGGTCAGTAAGTCGGAGAGACGGTCGGTGAGTCGGAGAGACAGTCGGTGAGTCGGAGAGGCAGTCGGTGAGTCGGAGAGGCAGTCGGTGAGTTGGAGAGACAGTAGGTGAGTCGGAGAGGCAGTCGGTGAGTCGGAGAGACAGTCGGTGAGTCGGAGAGGCGCTCAGTGAGTCAGAGAGACAGTCGGTGAGTCGGAGAGACAGTCGCTGAGTTGCAGAGGCAGTCGGTGAGAGGGAGAGGTGGTTGGTGAGTCGGAGAGGCAGTCGGTGAGTCGGAGAGGCAGTCGGTGAGTCGGAGAGGGAGTCGGTGAGTCGGAGAGGCAGTCGGTGAGTCTGAGAGGCTGTCGGTGAGTCGGCGAGACAGTCGGTGAGTCGGAGAGGCAGTCGGTGAGTCGGAGAGGCAGTCGGTGAGTCTGAGAGGCGGTCGGTGAGTTGGAGAGGCGGTCAGAGAGTCGGAGAGGCGGTCAGTGAGTCGGAGAGGCAGTCGGTGAGACGGAGAGGCGGTCAGTGAGTCGGAGAGGCGGTCAGTGAGTCAGAGAGACAGTCGGTGAGTCAGAGAGGCGGTCGGTGATTCGGAGAGGCGGTCCGTGAGTCGGAGAGGCAGTCGGTGAGTCGGAGAGGCGGTCCGTGAGTCGGAGAGGCAGTCGGTGAGTCAGAGAGTCAGTCGGTGAGTCGGAGAGGCAGTCGGTGAGTAAGAGAGGCAGTCGGTGAGTCGGAGAGGTGGTCGGTGAGTCGGAGAGGCGATCGGTGAGTCGGAGAGGCAGTCGGTGAGTCAGAGAGTCAGTCGGTGAGTCGGAGAGGCAGTCGGTGAGTCGGAGAGACAGTAGGTGAGTCGGAGAGGCAGTCGGTGAGTCGGAGAGACAGTTGGTTAGTCGGAGAGGCAGTCAGTGAGTCTGAGAGGCAGTCGGTGAGTTGGAGAGGCGGTCAGAGAGTCGGAGAGGCGGTCAGTGAGTCGGAGAGGCAGTCGGTGAGTCGGAGAGGCGGTCAGTGAGTCGGAGAGGTGGTCGGTGAGTCAGAGAGACAGTCGGTGAGTCGGAGAGGCGGTCGGTGATTCGGAGAGGCGGTCCGTGAGTCGGAGAGGCAGTCGGTGAGTCGGAGAGGCGGTCGGTGAGTCGGAGAGGCAGTCGGTGAGTCAGAGAGTCAGTCGGTGAGTCGGAGAGGCAGTCGGTGAGTAAGAGAGGCAGTCGGTGAGTCGGAGAGGTGGTCGGTGAGTCGGAGAGGCGATCGGTGAGTCGGAGAGGCAGTCGGTGAGTCGGAGAGACGGTCGGTGACTCTCAGAGACAGTCGGTGAGTCGGAGAGGCAGTCGGTGAGTCGGAGAGGCAGTCGGTGAGTCGGAGAGGCAGTCGGTGAGTCGGAGAGGCGGTCGGTGAGTCGGAGAGGCGATCGGTGAGACGGAGAGGCAGTCGGTGAGTCGGAGAGGCGGTCGGTGAGTCGGAGAGGCGATCGGTGAGTCGGAGAGGCAGTCGGTGAGTCAGAGAGTCAGTCGGTGAGTCGGAGAGGCAGTCGGTGAGTCGGAGAGGCAGTCGGTGAGTCGGAGAGGCAGTCGGTGAGTCGGAGAGGCAGTCGGTGAGTCGGAGAGGCAGTCGGTGAGTCGGAGAGGCAGTCGGTGAGTCGGAGAGGCGGTCGGTGAGTCGGAGAGGCGATCGGTGAGACGGAGAGGCAGTCGGTGAGTCGGAGAGGCGGTCGGTGAGTCGGAGAGGCGATCGGTGAGTCGGAGAGGCAGTCGGTGAGTCAGAGAGTCAGTCGGTGAGTCGGAGAGGCAGTCGGTGAGTCGGAGAGACAGTAGGTGAGTCGGAGAGGCAGTCGGTGAGTCGGAGAGACAGTTGGTTAGTCGGAGAGGCAGTCAGTGAGTCTGAGAGGCAGTCGGTGAGTCGGAGAGACTGTCAGTGAGTCGGAGAGGCAGTCAGAGAGACGGAGAGGCGGTCAGTGAGTCGGTGAGGCAGTCGGTGAGTCGGAGAGGCGTTCAGTGAGTCGGAGAGACAGTCGGTGAGTCGGAGAGGCGGTCGGTGAGTCTGAGAGGCAGTCGGTGAGTGGGAGAGACGTTCGGTGAGTCGGAGAGGTGGTCAGTGAGTCGGAGAGAATGTCGGTGATTCGGAGAGGCGGTCGGTGAGTCTGAGAGGCAGTCGGTGAGTCGGAGAGGCAGTCGGTGAGTCGGAGAGGCAGTCGATTAGTGGGAGAGGCGGTCAGTGAGTCGGAGAGACGGTCGGTGACTCTCAGAGACAGTCGGTGAGTCGGAGAGGCAGTCGGTGAGTCGGAGAGGCAGTCGGTGAGTAAGAGAGGCAGTCGGTGAGTCGGAGAGGCGGTCGGTGAGTCGGAGAGGCGGTCGGTGAGTCGGAGAGGCAGTCGGTGAGTCAGAGAGTCAGTCGGTGAGTCGGAGAGGCAGTCGGTGAGTCGGAGAGACAGTACGTGAGTCGGAGAGGCAGTCGGTGAGTCGGAGAGACAGTAGGTGAGTCGGAGAGGCAGTCGGTGAGTCGGAGAGACAGTTGGTTAGTCGGAGAGGCAGTCAGTGAGTCTGAGAGGCAGTCGGTGAGTCGGAGAGACTGTCAGTGAGTCGGAGAGGCAGTCGGTGAGTCGGAGAGACAGTTGGTTAGTCGGAGAGGCAGTCAGTGAGTCTGAGAGGCAGTCGGTGAGTCGGAGAGACTGTCAGTGAGGCGGAGAGGCAGTCAGAGAGACAGAGAGGCGGTCGGTGAGTCTGAGAGGCAGTCGGTGAGTGGGAGAGACGGTCGGTGAGTCGGAGAGGTGGTCAGTGAGTCGGAGAGACGGTCGGTGAGTCGGAGAGACAGTCGGTGAGTCGGAGAGGCAGTCGGTGAGTCGGAGAGGCGGTCAGAGAGTCGGAGAGGCGGTCAGTGAGTCGGTGAGGCAATCGTTGAGTCGGAGAGACAGTAGGTGAGTCGGAGAGGCAGTCGGTGAGTCGGAGAGACAGTTGGTGAGTCGGAGAGGCAGTCAGTGAGTCTGAGAGGCAGTCGGTGAGTCGGAGAGACAGTCAGTGAGTCGGAGAGGCGGTCAGAGAGTCGGAGAGGCGGTCAGTGAGTCGGTGAGGCAGTCGGTGAGTCGGAGAGGCGGTCAGTGAGTCGGAGAGACAGTCGGTGAGTCGGAGAGGCGTTCAGTGAGTCGGAGAGACAGTCGGTGAGCCAGAGAGACTCGGTGAGTCGGCGAGACAGTCGGTGAGTCGGAGAGGCGGTCGGTGAGTCGGAGAGGCAGTCGGTGAGTCGGCGAGGCTGTCAGTGAGTCGGAGAGGCGGTCAGAGAGTCAGAGAGGCGGTCAGTGAGTCGGAGAGGCTGTCGGTGAGTCGGAGAGACAGTCGGTGAGTCGGAGAGGCAGTCGGTGAGTCTGAGAGGCGGTCGGTGAGTCGGAGAGGCGGTCAGAGAGTCGGAGAGGCGGTCAGTGAGTCGGAGAGGCAGTCGGTGAGTCTGAGAGGCGGTCAGTGAGTCGGAGAGGCGGTCAGAGAGTCGGAGAGGCGGTCAGTGAGTCGGAGAGGCAGTCGGTGAGTCGGAGAGGTGGTCAGTGAGTCGGAGAGGCAGTCGCTGAGTCAGAGAGGCAGTCGGTGAGTCGGAGAGGCAGTCGGTGAGTCAGAGAGACAGTCGGTGAGTCGGAGAGGCGGTCGGTGATTCGGAGAGACAGTCGGTGAGTCGGAGAGGCAGACGGTGAGTCGGAGAGGCAGTCGGTGAGTCGGAGAGGCAGTCGGAGAGTCGGTGAGGCGCTCGGTGAGTCGGAGAGGTGGTCGGTGAGTCGGAGCTGCGGTCGGTGAGTCAGAAAGGTGGTTGGTGAGTCGGTGAGGTAGTCGGTGAGTTGCAGACATAGTCGGTGAGTTGGAGGGGCGGTTCCGAGAGTCGGAGAAGCTATCGGTGAGTCCGTGAGTCAGAAGCAGTCGGTGAGTCGGAGGGGCAGTCGGTGAGTCAGAGAGGCAGTCGGTGAGTCGGAGAGATGGTCAGTGAGTCGGTGAGGCAGTCGGTGAGTCAGAGAGGCAGTCGGTGAGTCGCTGATGCAGTCGGTGAGTCTGAGAGATAGTCGGTGCGTCGGAGGGGCAGTCGGTGAGTCGGAGAGGCGGTCAGTGAGTAGGAGAGGCGGTCGGTGAGTCGGAGAGGCAGTCGGTGAGTCTGAGAGGCAGTCGGTGAGTTGGAGAGGCGGTCAGAGAGTCGGAGAGGCGGTCACTGAGTTGGAGAGTCAGTCGATGAGTCGGAGAGGCGGTCAGTGAGTCGGAGAGGCGGTCAGTGACTCGGAGAGACAGTCGGTGAGTCGGAGAGGCGGTCGGTGATTCGGAGAGACAGTCGGTGAGTCGGTGAGGCCGTCGGTGAGTCGGAGAGGCAGTCGGTGAGTCGGAGAGGCGGTCAGAGAGTCGGAGAGGCGGTCGGTGAGTCGGAGAGGGAGTCGGTGAGTCGGAGAGGCAGTCGGTGAGTCGGAGAGGCAGTCGGTGAGTCTGAGAGGCAGTCGGTGAGTTGGAGAGGCGGTCAGAGAGTCGGAGAGGCGGTCAGTGAGTCGGAGAGGCAGTCGGTGAGTCGGAGAGGCGGTCAGTGAGTCGGAGAGGTGGTCGGTGAGTCAGAGAGATAGTCGGTGAGTCGGAGAGGCGGTCGGTGATTCGGAGAGGCGGTCCGTGAGTCGGAGAGGCAGTCGGTGAGTCGGAGAGGCGGTCAGTGAGTCGGAGAGGCAGTCGGTGAGTCGGACAGGCGGTCCGTGAGTCGGAGAGGCGGTCGGTGAGTCGGAGAGGCAGTCGGTGAGTCTGAGAGGCAGTCGGTGAGTTGGAGAGGCGGTCAGAGAGTCGGAGAGGCGGTCAGTGAGTTGGAGAGTCAGTCGGTGAGTCGGAGAGGCGGTCAGTGAGTCGGAGAGGCGGTCAGTGACTCGGAGAGACAGTCGGTGAGTCGGAGAGGCGGTCGGTGATTCGGAGAGACAGTCGGTGAGTCGGTGAGGCCGTCGGTGAGTCGGAGAGGCAGTCGGTGAGTCGGAGAGGCGGTCAGAGAGTCGGAGAGGCGGTCGGTGAGTCGGAGAGGGAGTCGGTGAGTCGGAGAGGCAGTCGGTGAGTCGGAGAGGCAGTCGGTGAGTCTGAGAGGCAGTCGGTGAGTTGGAGAGGCGGTCAGAGAGTCGGAGAGGCGGTCAGTGAGTCGGAGAGGCAGTCGGTGAGTCGGAGAGGCGGTCAGTGAGTCGGAGAGGTGGTCGGTGAGTCAGAGAGGCAGTCGGTGAGTCGGAGAGGCGGTCGGTGATTCGGAGAGGCGGTCCGTGAGTCGGAGAGGCAGTCGGTGAGTCGGAGAGGCGGTCAGTGAGTCGGAGAGGCAGTCGGTGAGTCGGACAGGCGGTCCGTGAGTCGGAGAGGCAGTCGGTGAGTCGGAGAGGCGGTCGATGAGTGGGAGAGGTGGTCAGTGAGTCAGAGAGGCGGTCGGTGAGTCGGAGAGACAGTCGGTGAGTCGGTGAGGCAGTCGGTGAGTCGGAGAGGCAGTCGGTGAGTCGGAGAGACAGTAGGTGAGTCGGAGAGGCAGTCGGTGAGTCGGAGAGACAGTTGGTTAGTCGGAGAGGCAGTCAGTGAGTCTGAGAGGCAGTCGGTGAGTCGGAGAGACTGTCAGTGAGTCGGAGAGGCAGTCAGAGAGACGGAGAGGTGGTCAGTGAGTCGGTGAGGCAGTCGGTGAGTCGGAGAGGCGGTCGGTGAGACGGTGAGGCAGTCGGTGATTCGGAGAGGCGGTCGGTGAGTCTGAGAGGCAGTCGGTGAGTCGGAGAGTGGGTCGGTGAGTCGGAAAAGCGATCACTGAGTCGGAGAGGCGGTCGGTGAGTCGGAGAGGCGGTCCGTGAGTCGGAGAGGCAGTCGGTGAGTCGGAGAGGCAGTCGGTGAGTCGGAGAGACAGTTGGTGAGTCGGAGAGGCGGTCAGTGAGTCGGAGAGTCAGTCTGTGAGTCGGAGTGGCAGTCGGTGAGTCGGAGCGGCGGTCGGTGAGTCGGAAAAGCGATCAGTGAGTCGGAGAGGCGGTCGGTGAGTCGGAGAGGCGGTCAGTGAGTCGGAGAGGCAGTCGGTGAGTCGGAGAGGCAGTCAGTGAGTCGGAGAGACAGTCGGTGAGTCGGAGAGGCGTTCAGTGAGTCCGAGAGACCGTCGGTGAGTCGGAGAGGCAGCCAGTGAGTCGGAGAAACATTCGGTGATTCCGAGAGGAGGTCGGTGAGTCTGAGAGGCAGTCGGTGAGTCGGAGAGACGGTTGGTGAGTTGGAGAGGTGGTCAGTAAGTCGGAGAGACGGTCGGTGAGTCGGAGAGACAGTCGGTGAGTCGGAGAGGCAGTCGGTGAGTCGGAGAGGCAGTCGGTGAGTTGGAGAGACAGTAGGTGAGTCGGAGAGGCAGTCGGTGAGTCGGAGAGACAGTCGGTGAGTCGGAGAGGCGCTCAGTGAGTCAGAGAGACAGTCGGTGAGTCGGAGAGACAGTCGCTGAGTTGCAAAGGCAGTCGGTGAGAGGGAGAGGCGGTTGGTGAGTCGGAGAGGCAGTCGGTGAGTCGGAGAGGCAGTCGGTGAGTCGGAGAGGGAGTCGGTGAGTCGGAGAGGCAGTCGGTGAGTCTGAGAGGCTGTCGGTGAGTCGGCGAGACAGTCGGTGAGTCGGAGAGGCAGTCGGTGAGTCGGAGAGGCAGTCGGTGAGTCTGAGAGGCGGTCGGTGAGTTGGAGAGGCGGTCAGAGAGTCGGAGAGGCGGTCAGTGAGTCGGAGAGGCAGTCGGTGAGTCGGAGAGGCGGTCAGTGAGTCGGAGAGGCGGTCAGTGAGTCAGAGAGACAGTCGGTGAGTCAGAGAGGCGGTCGGTGATTCGGAGAGGCGGTCCGTGAGTCGGAGAGGCAGTCGGTGAGTCGGAGAGGCGGTCCGTGAGTCGGAGAGGCAGTCGGTGAGTCAGAGAGTCAGTCGGTGAGTCGGAGAGGCAGTCGGTGAGTAAGAGAGGCAGTCGGTGAGTCGGAGAGGTGGTCGGTGAGTCGGAGAGGCGATCGGTGAGTCGGAGAGGCAGTCGGTGAGTCAGAGAGTCAGTCGGTGAGTCGGAGAGGCAGTCGGTGAGTCGGAGAGACAGTAGGTGAGTCGGAGAGGCAGTCGGTGAGTCGGAGAGACAGTTGGTTAGTCGGAGAGGCAGTCAGTGAGTCTGAGAGGCAGTCGGTGAGTCGGAGAGACTGTCAGTGAGTCGGAGAGGCAGTCAGAGAGATGGAGAGGCGGTCAGTGAGTCGGTGAGGCAGTCGGTGAGTCGGAGAGGCGGTCAGTGAGTCGGAGAGACAGTCGGTGAGTCGGAGAGGCGTTCAGTGAGTCGGAGAGACAGTCGGTGAGTCGGAGAGGCAGTCAGTGAGTCGGAGAGACAGTCGGTGATTCGGAGAGGCGGTCGGTGAGTCTGAGAGGCAGTCGGTGAGTGGGAGAGACGGTCGGTGAGTCGGAGAGGCAGTCGGTGAGTCGGAGAGGCAGTCGTTGAGTCGGAGAGACAGTAGGTGAGTCGGAGAGGCAGTCAGAGAGATGGAGAGGCGGTCAGTGAGTCGGTGAGGCAGTCGGTGAGTCGGAGAGGCAGTAGGTGAGTCGGAGAGGCAGTCGGTGAGTCGGAGAGACAGTAGATCAGTCGGAGAGGCAGTCGTTGAGTCGGAGAGACAGTAGGTGAGTTGGAGAGGCAGTCGGTGAGTCGGAGAGACAGTTGGTGAGTTGGAGAGGCAGTCAGTGAGTCTGAGAGGCAGTCGGTGAGTCGGAGAGACAGTCAGTGAGTCGGAGAGGCGGTCAGAGAGTCGGAGAGGCGGTCAGTCAGTCGGTGAGGCAGTCGGTGAGTCGGAGAGGCGGTCAGTGAGTCGGAGAGACAGTCGGTGAGTCGGAGAGGCGTTCAGTGAGTCGGAGAGAATGTCGGTGATTCGGAGAGGCGGTCGGTGAGTCTGAGAGGCAGTCGGTCAGTCGGAGAGGCAGTCGGTGAGTCGGAGAGGCAGTCGATTAGTGGGAGAGGCGGTCAGTGAGTCGGAGAGACGGTCGGTGACTCTCAGAGACAGTCGGTGAGTCGGAGAGGCAGTCGGTGAGTCGGAGAGACAGTCGGTGAGTCGGAGAGACAGTCGGTGAGTCGGAGAGGCGGTCGGTGAGTCTGAGAGGCAGTCGGTGAGTCTGAGAGGCAGTCGGTGAGTCGGAGAGACAGTCGGTGAGTCGGAGAGACAGTCGGTGAGTCGGAGAGACAGTCGGTGAGTCGGAGAGGCGGTCGGTGAGTCGGAGAGACAGTCGGTGAGTCGGAGAGACAGTCGGTGAGTCGGAGAGGCGGTCGGTGAGTCTGAGAGGCAGTCGGTGAGTCGGAGAGGCAGTCGGTGAGTCGGAGAGGCAGTCGATTAGTGGGAGAGGCGGTCAGTGAGTCGGAGAGACGGTCGGTGACTCTCAGAGACAGTCGGTGAGTCGGAGAGGCAGTCGGTGAGTTGGAGAGGCAGTCGGTGAGTCGGAGAGGCAGTTGGTGAGTCGGAGAGGCGATCGGTGAGACGGAGAGGCAGTCGGTGAGTCGGAGAGGCGGTCGGTGATTCGGAGAGGCGATCGGTGAGTCGGAGAGGCAGTCGGTGAGTCAGAGAGTCAGTCGGTGAGTCGGAGAGGCAGTCGGTGAGTCGGTGAGGCAGTCGGTGAGTCGGAGAGACAGTCGGTGATTCGGAGAGGCGGTCGGTGAGTCTGAGAGGCAGTCGGTGAGTGGGAGAGACGGTCGGTGAGTCGGAGAGGTGGTCAGTGAGTCGGAGAGACGGTCGGTGAGTCGGAGAGACAGTCGGTGAGTCGGAGAGGCAGTCGGTGAGTCGGAGAGGCAGTCGTTGAGTCGGAGAGGCGGTCGGTGAGTCTGAGAGGCAGTCGGTCAGTCGGAGAGGCAGTCGGTGAGTCGGAGAGGCAGTCGATTAGTGGGAGAGGCGGTCAGTGAGTCGGAGAGACGGTCGGTGACTCTCAGAGACAGTCGGTGAGTCGGAGAGGCAGTCGGTGAGTCGGAGAGGCAGTCGGTGAGTAAGAGAGGCAGTCGGTGAGTCGGAGAGGCGGTCGGTGAGTCGGAGAGGCGATCGGTGAGTCGGAGAGGCAGTCGGTGAGTCAGAGAGTCAGTCGGTGAGTCGGAGAGGCAGTCGGTGAGTCGGAGAGACAGTAGGTGAGTCGGAGAGGCAGTCGGTGAGTCGGAGAGACAGTTGGTTAGTCGGAGAGGCAGTCAGTGAGTCTGAGAGGCAGTCGGTGAGTCGGAGAGACTGTCAGTGAGTCGGAGAGGCAGTCAGAGAGACGGAGAGGCGGTCAGTGAGTCGGTGAGTCAGTCGGTGAGTCGGAGAGGCGGTCAGTGAGTCGGAGAGACAGTCGGTGAGTCGGAGAGGCGTTCAGTGAGTCGGAGAGACAGTCGGTGAGTCGGAGAGGCAGTCAGTGAGTCGGAGAGACAGTCGGTGATTCGGAGAGACAGTAGGTGAGTCGGAGAGGCAGTCGGTGAGTCGGAGAGACAGTTGGTGAGTTGGAGAGGCAGTCAGTGAGTCTGAGAGGCAGTCGGTGAGTCGGAGAGACAGTCAGTGAGTCGGAGAGGCGGTCAGAGAGTCGGAGAGGCGGTCAGTCAGTCGGTGAGGCAGTCGGTGAGTCGGAGAGGCGGTCAGTGAGTCGGAGAGACAGTCGGTGAGTCGGAGAGGCGTTCAGTGAGTCGGAGAGAATGTCGGTGATTCGGAGAGGCGGTCGGTGAGTCTGAGAGGCAGTCGGTCAGTCGGAGAGGCAGTCGGTGAGTCGGAGAGGCAGTCGATTAGTGGGAGAGGCGGTCAGTGAGTCGGAGAGACGGTCGGTGACTCTCAGAGACAGTCGGTGAGTCGGAGAGGCAGTCGGTGAGTCGGAGAGACAGTCGGTGAGTCGGAGAGACAGTCGGTGAGTCGGAGAGGCGGTCGGTGAGTCTGAGAGGCAGTCGGTGAGTCTGAGAGGCAGTCGGTGAATCGGAGAGACAGTCGGTGAGTCGGAGAGACAGTCGGTGAGTCGGAGAGACAGTCGGTGAGTCGGAGAGGCGGTCGGTGAGTCGGAGAGACAGTCGGTGAGTCGGAGAGACAGTCGGTGAGTCGGAGAGGCGGTCGGTGAGTCTGAGATGCAGTCGGTGAGTCGGAGAGGCAGTCGGTGAGTCGGAGAGGCAGTCGATTAGTGGGAGAGGCGGTCAGTGAGTCGGAGAGACGGTCGGTGACTCTCAGAGACAGTCGGTGAGTCGGAGAGGCAGTCGGTGAGTAGGAGAGGCAGTCGGTGAGTCGGAGAGGCAGTCGGTGAGTCGGAGAGGCGATCGGTGAGACGGAGAGGCAGTCGGTGAGTCGGAGAGGCGGTCGGTGAGTCGGAGAGGCGATCGGTGAGTCGGAGAGGCAGTCGGTGAGTCAGAGAGTCAGTCGGTGAGTCGGAGAGGCAGTCGGTGAGTCGGTGAGGCAGTCGGTGAGTCGGAGAGACAGTCGGTGATTCGGAGAGGCGGTCGGTGAGTCTGAGAGGCAGTCGGTGAGTGGGAGAGACGGTCGGTGAGTCGGAGAGACGGTCGGTGAGTCGGAGAGACAGTCGGTGATTCGGAGAGGCGGTCGGTGAGTCTGAGAGGCAGTCGGTGAGTGGGAGAGACGGTCAGTGAGTCGGAGAGACGGTCGGTGAGTCGGAGAGACAGTCGGTGAGTCGGAGAGGCAGTCGGTGAGTCGGAGAGGCAGTCGTTGAGTCGGAGAGGCGGTCGGTGAGTCTGAGAGGCAGTCGGTCAGTCGGAGAGGCAGTCGGTGAGTCGGAGAGGCAGTCGATTAGTGGGAGAGGCGGTCAGTGAGTCGGAGAGACGGTCGGTGACTCTCAGAGACAGTCGGTGAGTCGGAGAGGCAGTCGGTGAGTCGGAGAGGCAGTCGGTGAGTAAGAGAGGCAGTCGGTGAGTCGGAGAGGCAGTCGGTGAGTCGGAGAGGCGGTCGGTGAGTCGGAGAGGCGATCGGTGAGTCGGAGAGGCAGTCGGTGAGTCAGAGAGTCAGTCGGTGAGTCGGAGAGGCAGTCGGTGAGTCGGAGAGACAGTAGGTGAGTCGGAGAGGCAGTCGGTGAGTCGGAGAGACAGTTGGTTAGTCGGAGAGGCAGTCAGTGAGTCTGAGAGGCAGTCGGTGAGTCGGAGAGACTGTCAGTGAGTCGGAGAGGCAGTCAGAGAGACGGAGAGGCGGTCAGTGAGTCGGTGAGTCAGTCGGTGAGTCGGAGAGGCGGTCAGTGAGTCGGAGAGACAGTCGGTGAGTCGGAGAGGCGTTCAGTGAGTCGGAGAGACAGTCGGTGAGTCGGAGAGGCAGTCAGTGAGTCGGAGAGACAGTCGGTGATTCGGAGAGGCGGTCGGTGAGTCTGAGAGGCAGTCGGTGAATGGGAGAGACGGTCGGTGAGTCGGAGAGGTGGTCAGTGAGTCGGAGAGACGGTCGGTGAGTCGGAGAGACAGTTGGTGAGTCGGAGAGGCAGTCGGTGAGTCGGAGAGGCAGTCGTTGAGTCGGAGAGACAGTAGGTGAGTCGGAGAGGCAGTCGGTGAGTCGGAGAGACAGTAGGTGAGTCGGAGAGGCAGTCGGTGAGTCGGAGAGACAGTTGGTGGGTCGGAGAGGCAGTCAGTGAGTCTGAGAGGCAGTCGGTGAGTCGGAGAGACAGTCAGTGAGTCGGAGAGGCGGTCAGAGAGTCGGAGAGGCGGTCAGTGAGTCGGTGAGGCAGTCGGTGAGTCGGAGAGACTATCGGTGATTCGGAGAGGCGGTCGGCGAGTAGGAGAGACAGTCGGTGAGTCGGAGAGTCGGTCAGTGAGTCGGTGAGGCAGTCGGTGAGTTGGAGAGCCGGTCAGTGAGTCGGAGCGACAGTCGGTGAGCCAGAGAGACTCGGTGAGTCGGAGAGGCAGCCGGTGAGTCGGAGAGGCAGTCGGTGAGTCGGAGAGACAGTCGCTGAGCTGCAGAGGCAGTCGGTGAGTCGGAGAGGCAGTCGGTGAGCCGGAGAGGCAGTCGGTGAGTCGGAGAGGCAGTCGGTGAGTGGGAGAGGTGGTCAGTGAGTGGGAGAGACGGTCGGTGAGTCGCAGAGACAGTCGGTGAGTCGGAACCGCAGTCGGTTAGTCGGAGAGACAGTCGGTGAGTCGGAGAGGTAGTCGGTGAGTCGGCGAGACAGTCGGTGAGTCGGAAAGGCAGTCGGTGAGTCGGCGAGACAGTCGGTGAGTCGGAGAGGCGGTCGGTGAGTCGGAGAGGCAGTCGGTGAATCGGCGAGGCGGTCAGTGAGTCGGAGAGGCGGTCAGAGAGTCGGCCAGGCGGTCAGTGAGTCGGAGAGGCAGTCGGTGAGTCGGAGAGGTGGTCAGTGAGTCGGAGAGGCAGTCGGTGAGTGGGAGAGGTGGTCAGTGAGTGGGAGAGACGGTCGGTGAGTCGCAGAGACAGTCGGTGAGTCGGAACGGCAGTCGGTTAGTCGGAGAGACAGTCGGTGAGTCGGAGAGGCAGTCGGTGAGTCGGAGAGGCAGTCGGTGAGTCGGAGAGACAGTAGGTGAGTCGGAGAGGCAGTCGGTGAGTCGGAGAGACAGTTGGTGAGTCGGAGAGGCGGTCAGAGAGTCGGAGAGGTGGTCAGTGAGTCGGTGAGGCAGTCGGTGAGTCGGAGAGACTGTCGGTGATTCGGAGAGGCGGTCGGCGAGTAGGAGAGACAGTCGGTGAGTCGGAGAGGCGGTCAGTGAGTCGGTGAGGCAGTCGGTGAGTTGGAGAGCCGGTCAGTGAGTCGGAGAGACAGTCGGTGAGCCAGAGAGACTCGGTGAGTCGGAGAGGCAGCCGGTGAGTCGGAGAGGCAGTCGGTGAGTCGGAGAGACAGTCGCTGAGCTGCAGAGGCAGTCGGTGAGTCGGAGAGGCAGTCGGTGAGCCGGAGAGGCAGTCGGTGAGTCGGAGAGGCAGTCGGTGAGTGGGAGAGGTGGTCAGTGAGTGGGAGAGACGGTCGGTGAGTCGCAGAGACAGTCGGTGAGTCGGAACGGCAGTCGGTTAGTCGGAGAGACAGTCGGTGAGTCGGAGAGGCAGTCGGTGAGTCGGCGAGACAGTCGGTGAGTCGGAGAGGCAGTCGGTGAGTCGGCGAGACAGTCGGTGAGTCGGAGATGCGGTCGGTGAGTCGGAGAGGCAGTCGGTGAATCGGCGAGGCGGTCAGTGAGTCGGAGAGGCGGTCAGAGAGTCGGCGAGGCGGTCAGTGAGTCGGAGAGGCAGTCGGTGAGTCGGAGAGGTGGTCAGTGAGTCGGAGAGGCAGTCGGTGAGTCGGAGAGACAGTCGGTGAGTCGGAGAGGCGGTCGGTGATTCGGAGAGACAGTCAGTGAGTCGGAGAGACAGTCGGTGAGTCGGAGAGACAGTCGGTGAGTCGGAGAGGCGGTCGGTGAGTCTGAGAGGCAGTCGGTGAGTCGGAGCGGCAGTCGGTGAGTCGGAGAGGCAGTCGATTAGTGGGAGAGGTGGTCAGTGAGTCGGAGAGACGGTCGGTGAGTCTCAGAGACAGTCGGTGAGTCGGAGAGGCTGTCGGTGAGTCGGAGAGGCAGTCGGTGAGTAAGAGAGGCAGTCGGTGAGTCGGAGAGGCGGTCGGTGAGTCGGAGAGGCGATCGGTGAGTCGGAGAGGCAGTCGGAGATTCAGAGAGTCAGTCGTTGAGTCGGAGAGGCGGTCAGTGAGTCTGAGAGGCAGTCGGTGAGTCGGAGAGGGAGTCGGTGAGTCGGAGAGGCAGTCGGTGAGTCGGAGAGGCAGTCAGCGAGTCGGAGAGGCGGTCAGTGAGTCGGAGAGGCGGTCAGTGAGTCGGAGAGGCGGTCAGTGAGTTTGAGAGGCGGTCTGTGAGTTTGAGAGGCTGTCGGTGAGTCGGAGAGGCAGTCGGTGAGTCGGAGCTACAGTCCGTGAGACGGAGAGGCGGTCAGTGAGTTGGAGAGGCGGTCAGTGAGTCGGAGAGGCAGTTGGTGAGTCGGAGAGCCCGTCGGTGAGTCGGAGAGGTGGTCAGTGAGTAGGAGAGGCGTTCGGTGAGTCCGAGAAGCGGTCGGTGAGTAGGAGAGGTGGTCGGTGAGTCCGAGAAGCGGTCGGTGAGTAGGAGAGGTGGTCGGTGAGTCAGAGAGGCGGTCGGTGAGTAGGAGAGGCGGTCGGTGAGTAGGAGAGGTGGTCGGTGAGTCAGAGAGGCGGTCGGTGAGTCCGAGAAGCGGTCGGTGAGTAGGAGAGGTGGTCGGTGAGTCCGAGAAGCGGTCGGTGAGTAGGAGAGGTGGTCGGTGAGTCAGAGAGGCGGTCGGTGAGTAGGAGAGGCGGTCGGTGAGTCAGAGAGGCGGTCGGTGAGTAGGAGAGGCGGTCGGTGAGTCAGAGAGGCGGTCGGTGAGTAGGAGAGGTGGTCGGTGAGTCCGAGAAGCGGTCGGTGAGTAGGAGAGGTGGTCGGTGAGTCAGAGAGGCGGTCGGTGAGTCGGAGCGGCGGTCAGTGAGTCGGAAAAGCGATCAGTGAGTCGAAGAGGCGGTTGGTGAGTCGGAGAGACAGTCGGTGAGTCGGAGAGACAGTCAGTGAGTCGGAGAGGCGGTCAGAGAGTCGGAGAGGCAGTCAGTGAGTCGGTGAGGCAGTCGGTGAGTCGGAGAGACTGTCGGTGATTCGGAGAGGCGGTCGGCGAGTAGGAGAGACAGTCGGTGAGTCGGAGAGGCGGTCAGTGAGTCGGTGAGGCAGTCGGTGAGTTGGAGAGCCGGTCAGTGAGTCGGAGAGACAGTCGGTGAGCCAGAGAGACTCGGTGAGTCGGAGAGGCAGCCGGTGAGTCGGAGAGGCAGTCGGTGAGTCGGAGAGACAGTCGCTGAGCTGCAGAGGCAGTCGGTGAGTCGGAGAGGCAGTCGGTGAGCCGGAGAGGCAGTCGGTGAGTCGGAGAGGCAGTCGGTGAGTGGGAGAGGTGGTCAGTGAGTGGGAGAGACGGTCGGTGAGTCGCAGAGACAGTCGGTGAGTCGGAACGGCAGTCGGTTAGTCGGAGAGACAGTCGGTGAGTCGGAGAGGCAGTCGGTGAGTCGGCGAGACAGTCGGTGAGTCGGAGAGGCAGTCAGTGAGTCGGCGAGACAGTCGGTGAGTCGGAGATGCGGTCGGTGAGTCGGAGAGGCAGTCGGTGAATCGGCGAGGCGGTCAGTGAGTCGGAGAGGCGGTCAGAGAGTCGGCGAGGCGGTCAGTGAGTCGGAGAGGCAGTCGGTGAGTCGGAGAGGTGGTCAGTGAGTCGGAGAGGCAGTCGGTGAGTCGGAGAGACAGTCGGTGAGTCGGAGAGGCGGTCGGTGATTCGGAGAGACAGTCAGTGAGTCGGAGAGACAGTCGGTGAGTCGGAGAGACAGTCGGTGAGTCGGAGAGGCGGTCGGTGAGTCTGAGAGGCAGTCGGTGAGTCGGAGCGCCCATCGGTGAGTCGGAGAGGCAGTCGATTAGTGGGAGAGGTGGTCAGTGAGTCGGAGAGACGGTCGGTGAGTCTCAGAGACAGTCGGTGAGTCGGAGAGGCTGTCGGTGAGTCGGAGAGGCAGTCGGTGAGTAAGAGAGGCAGTCGGTGAGTCGGAGAGGCGGTCGGTGAGTCGGAGAGGCGATCGGTGAGTCGGAGAGGCAGTCGGAGATTCAGAGAGTCAGTCGTTGAGTCGGAGAGGCGGTCAGTGAGTCTGAGAGGCAGTTGGTGAGTCGGAGAGGGAGTCGGTGAGTCGGAGAGGCAGTCGGTGAGTCGGAGAGGCAGACAGCGAGTCGGAGAGGCGGTCAGTGAGTCGGAGAGGCGGTCAGTGAGTCGGAGAGGTGGTCAGTGAGTAGGAGAGGCGTTCGGTGAGTCCGAGAAGCGGTCGGTGAGTAGGAGAGGTGGTCGGTGAGTCCGAGAAGCGGTCGGTGAGTAGGAGAGGTGGTCGGTGAGTCAGAGAGGCGGTCGGTGAGTAGGAGAGGCGGTCGGTGAGTCAGAGAGGCGGTCGGTGAGTAGGAGAGGCGGTCGGTGAGTCAGAGAGGCGGTCGGTGAGTAGGAGAGGTGGTCGGTGAGTCCGAGAAGCGGTCGGTGAGTAGGAGAGGTGGTCGGTGAGTCAGAGAGGCGGTCGGTGAGTCGGAGCGGCGGTCAGTGAGTCGGAAAAGCGATCAGTGAGTCGAAGAGGCGGTTGGTGAGTCGGAGAGGCGGTCGGTGAGTCGGAGAGACAGTCGGTGAGTCGGAGAGGCAGTCGGTGAGTCGGAGCGGCGGTCAGTGAGTCGGAAAAGCGATCAGTGAGTCGGAGAGGCGGTCAGTGAGTCGGAGAGTCAGTCGGTGAGTCGGAGAGGCAGTCGGTGAGTCGGAGCGGCGGTCAGTGAGTCGGAAAAGCGATCAGTGAGTCGGAGAGGCGGTCAGTGAGTCGGAGAGGCGGTCAGTGAGTCGGAGAGGCGGTCAGTGAGTCGGAGAGGCGGTCAGTGAGTCGGAGAGGCGGTCGGTGAGTCGGAGAGACAGTCGGTGAGTCGGAGAGACAGTTGGTGAGTCGGAGAGGCGGTCAGTGAGTCGGAGAGTCAGTCGGTGAGTCGGAGAGGCAGTCGGTGAGTCGGAGCGGCGGTCAGTGAGTCGGAAAAGCGATCAGTGAGTCGAAGAGGCGGTTGGTGAGTCGGAGAGGCGGTCGGTGAGTCGGAGAGGCAGTCGGTGAGTCGGAGCGGCGGTCAGTGAGTCGGAAAAGCGATCAGTGAGTCGGAGAGGCGGTCAGTGAGTCGGAGAGGCGGTCAGTGAGTCTGAGAGGCAGTCAGTGAGTCGGAGAGGCAGTCGGTGAGTCAGAGAGGCAGTCAGTGAGTCGGAGAGGCAGTCGGTGAGTCGGAGAGGCGGTGAGTGAGTCTGAGAGGCAGTCGGTGAGTCGGAGAGGCAGTCGGTGAGTCAGAGAGGCAGTCGGTGAGTCGGAGAGGCGGTCGGTGAGTTGGAGAGACAGCTGGTGAGTCGGAGAGGCGGTCGGTGAGTCGGAGAGACAGTAGGTGAGTCGGAGAGGCAGTCGGTGAGTCGGAGAGACAGTTGGTTAGTCGGAGAGGCAGTCAGTGAGTCTGAGAGGCAGTCGGTGAGTCGGAGAGACTGTCAGTGAGTCGGAGAGGCAGTCAGAGAGACGGAGAGGCGGTCAGTGAGTCGGTGAGTCAGTCGGTGAGTCGGAGAGGCGGTCAGTGAGTCGGAGAGACAGTCGGTGAGTCGGAGAGGCGTTCAGTGAGTCGGAGAGACAGTCGGTGAGTCGGAGAGGCAGTCAGTGAGTCGGAGAGACAGTCGGTGATTCGGAGAGGCGGTCGGTGAGTCTGAGAGGCAGTCGGTGAATGGGAGAGACGGTCGGTGAGTCGGAGAGGTGGTCAGTGAGTCGGAGAGACGGTCGGTGAGTCGGAGAGACAGTTGGTGAGTCGGAGAGGCAGTCGGTGAGTCGGAGAGGCAGTCGTTGAGTCGGAGAGACAGTAGGTGAGTCGGAGAGGCAGTCGGTGAGTCGGAGAGACAGTAGGTGAGTCGGAGAGGCAGTCGGTGAGTCGGAGAGACAGTTGGTGGGTCGGAGAGGCAGTCAGTGAGTCTGAGAGGCAGTCGGTGAGTCGGAGAGACAGTCAGTGAGTCGGAGAGGCGGTCAGAGAGTCGGAGAGGCGGTCAGTGAGTCGGTGAGGCAGTCGGTGAGTCGGAGAGACTATCGGTGATTCGGAGAGGCGGTCGGCGAGTAGGAGAGACAGTCGGTGAGTCGGAGAGTCGGTCAGTGAGTCGGTGAGGCAGTCGGTGAGTTGGAGAGCCGGTCAGTGAGTCGGAGCGACAGTCGGTGAGCCAGAGAGACTCGGTGAGTCGGAGAGGCAGCCGGTGAGTCGGAGAGGCAGTCGGTGAGTCGGAGAGACAGTCGCTGAGCTGCAGAGGCAGTCGGTGAGTCGGAGAGGCAGTCGGTGAGCCGGAGAGGCAGTCGGTGAGTCGGAGAGGCAGTCGGTGAGTGGGAGAGGTGGTCAGTGAGTGGGAGAGACGGTCGGTGAGTCGCAGAGACAGTCGGTGAGTCGGAACCGCAGTCGGTTAGTCGGAGAGACAGTCGGTGAGTCGGAGAGGTAGTCGGTGAGTCGGCGAGACAGTCGGTGAGTCGGAGAGGCAGTCGGTGAGTCGGCGAGACAGTCGGTGAGTCGGAGAGGCGGTCGGTGAGTCGGAGAGGCAGTCGGTGAATCGGCGAGGCGGTCAGTGAGTCGGAGAGGCGGTCAGAGAGTCGGCCAGGCGGTCAGTGAGTCGGAGAGGCAGTCGGTGAGTCGGAGAGGTGGTCAGTGAGTCGGAGAGGCAGTCGGTGAGTGGGAGAGGTGGTCAGTGAGTGGGAGAGACGGTCGGTGAGTCGCAGAGACAGTCGGTGAGTCGGAACGGCAGTCGGTTAGTCGGAGAGACAGTCGGTGAGTCGGAGAGGCAGTCGGTGAGTCGGAGAGGCAGTCGGTGAGTCGGAGAGACAGTAGGTGAGTCGGAGAGGCAGTCGGTGAGTCGGAGAGACAGTTGGTGAGTCGGAGAGGCGGTCAGAGAGTCGGAGAGGTGGTCAGTGAGTCGGTGAGGCAGTCGGTGAGTCGGAGAGACTGTCGGTGATTCGGAGAGGCGGTCGGCGAGTAGGAGAGACAGTCGGTGAGTCGGAGAGGCGGTCAGTGAGTCGGTGAGGCAGTCGGTGAGTTGGAGAGCCGGTCAGTGAGTCGGAGAGACAGTCGGTGAGCCAGAGAGACTCGGTGAGTCGGAGAGGCAGCCGGTGAGTCGGAGAGGCAGTCGGTGAGTCGGAGAGACAGTCGCTGAGCTGCAGAGGCAGTCGGTGAGTCGGAGAGGCAGTCGGTGAGCCGGAGAGGCAGTCGGTGAGTCGGAGAGGCAGTCGGTGAGTGGGAGAGGTGGTCAGTGAGTGGGAGAGACGGTCGGTGAGTCGCAGAGACAGTCGGTGAGTCGGAACGGCAGTCGGTTAGTCGGAGAGACAGTCGGTGAGTCGGAGAGGCAGTCGGTGAGTCGGCGAGACAGTCGGTGAGTCGGAGAGGCAGTCGGTGAGTCGGCGAGACAGTCGGTGAGTCGGAGATGCGGTCGGTGAGTCGGAGAGGCAGTCGGTGAATCGGCGAGGCGGTCAGTGAGTCGGAGAGGCGGTCAGAGAGTCGGCGAGGCGGTCAGTGAGTCGGAGAGGCAGTCGGTGAGTCGGAGAGGTGGTCAGTGAGTCGGAGAGGCAGTCGGTGAGTCGGAGAGACAGTCGGTGAGTCGGAGAGGCGGTCGGTGATTCGGAGAGACAGTCAGTGAGTCGGAGAGACAGTCGGTGAGTCGGAGAGACAGTCGGTGAGTCGGAGAGGCGGTCGGTGAGTCTGAGAGGCAGTCGGTGAGTCGGAGCGGCAGTCGGTGAGTCGGAGAGGCAGTCGATTAGTGGGAGAGGTGGTCAGTGAGTCGGAGAGACGGTCGGTGAGTCTCAGAGACAGTCGGTGAGTCGGAGAGGCTGTCGGTGAGTCGGAGAGGCAGTCGGTGAGTAAGAGAGGCAGTCGGTGAGTCGGAGAGGCGGTCGGTGAGTCGGAGAGGCGATCGGTGAGTCGGAGAGGCAGTCGGAGATTCAGAGAGTCAGTCGTTGAGTCGGAGAGGCGGTCAGTGAGTCTGAGAGGCAGTCGGTGAGTCGGAGAGGGAGTCGGTGAGTCGGAGAGGCAGTCGGTGAGTCGGAGAGGCAGTCAGCGAGTCGGAGAGGCGGTCAGTGAGTCGGAGAGGCGGTCAGTGAGTCGGAGAGGCGGTCAGTGAGTTTGAGAGGCGGTCTGTGAGTTTGAGAGGCTGTCGGTGAGTCGGAGAGGCAGTCGGTGAGTCGGAGCTACAGTCCGTGAGACGGAGAGGCGGTCAGTGAGTTGGAGAGGCGGTCAGTGAGTCGGAGAGGCAGTTGGTGAGTCGGAGAGCCCGTCGGTGAGTCGGAGAGGTGGTCAGTGAGTAGGAGAGGCGTTCGGTGAGTCCGAGAAGCGGTCGGTGAGTAGGAGAGGTGGTCGGTGAGTCCGAGAAGCGGTCGGTGAGTAGGAGAGGTGGTCGGTGAGTCAGAGAGGCGGTCGGTGAGTAGGAGAGGCGGTCGGTGAGTAGGAGAGGTGGTCGGTGAGTCAGAGAGGCGGTCGGTGAGTCCGAGAAGCGGTCGGTGAGTAGGAGAGGTGGTCGGTGAGTCCGAGAAGCGGTCGGTGAGTAGGAGAGGTGGTCGGTGAGTCAGAGAGGCGGTCGGTGAGTAGGAGAGGCGGTCGGTGAGTCAGAGAGGCGGTCGGTGAGTAGGAGAGGCGGTCGGTGAGTCAGAGAGGCGGTCGGTGAGTAGGAGAGGTGGTCGGTGAGTCCGAGAAGCGGTCGGTGAGTAGGAGAGGTGGTCGGTGAGTCAGAGAGGCGGTCGGTGAGTCGGAGCGGCGGTCAGTGAGTCGGAAAAGCGATCAGTGAGTCGAAGAGGCGGTTGGTGAGTCGGAGAGACAGTCGGTGAGTCGGAGAGACAGTCAGTGAGTCGGAGAGGCGGTCAGAGAGTCGGAGAGGCAGTCAGTGAGTCGGTGAGGCAGTCGGTGAGTCGGAGAGACTGTCGGTGATTCGGAGAGGCGGTCGGCGAGTAGGAGAGACAGTCGGTGAGTCGGAGAGGCGGTCAGTGAGTCGGTGAGGCAGTCGGTGAGTTGGAGAGCCGGTCAGTGAGTCGGAGAGACAGTCGGTGAGCCAGAGAGACTCGGTGAGTCGGAGAGGCAGCCGGTGAGTCGGAGAGGCAGTCGGTGAGTCGGAGAGACAGTCGCTGAGCTGCAGAGGCAGTCGGTGAGTCGGAGAGGCAGTCGGTGAGCCGGAGAGGCAGTCGGTGAGTCGGAGAGGCAGTCGGTGAGTGGGAGAGGTGGTCAGTGAGTGGGAGAGACGGTCGGTGAGTCGCAGAGACAGTCGGTGAGTCGGAACGGCAGTCGGTTAGTCGGAGAGACAGTCGGTGAGTCGGAGAGGCAGTCGGTGAGTCGGCGAGACAGTCGGTGAGTCGGAGAGGCAGTCAGTGAGTCGGCGAGACAGTCGGTGAGTCGGAGATGCGGTCGGTGAGTCGGAGAGGCAGTCGGTGAATCGGCGAGGCGGTCAGTGAGTCGGAGAGGCGGTCAGAGAGTCGGCGAGGCGGTCAGTGAGTCGGAGAGGCAGTCGGTGAGTCGGAGAGGTGGTCAGTGAGTCGGAGAGGCAGTCGGTGAGTCGGAGAGACAGTCGGTGAGTCGGAGAGGCGGTCGGTGATTCGGAGAGACAGTCAGTGAGTCGGAGAGACAGTCGGTGAGTCGGAGAGACAGTCGGTGAGTCGGAGAGGCGGTCGGTGAGTCTGAGAGGCAGTCGGTGAGTCGGAGCGCCCATCGGTGAGTCGGAGAGGCAGTCGATTAGTGGGAGAGGTGGTCAGTGAGTCGGAGAGACGGTCGGTGAGTCTCAGAGACAGTCGGTGAGTCGGAGAGGCTGTCGGTGAGTCGGAGAGGCAGTCGGTGAGTAAGAGAGGCAGTCGGTGAGTCGGAGAGGCGGTCGGTGAGTCGGAGAGGCGATCGGTGAGTCGGAGAGGCAGTCGGAGATTCAGAGAGTCAGTCGTTGAGTCGGAGAGGCGGTCAGTGAGTCTGAGAGGCAGTTGGTGAGTCGGAGAGGGAGTCGGTGAGTCGGAGAGGCAGTCGGTGAGTCGGAGAGGCAGACAGCGAGTCGGAGAGGCGGTCAGTGAGTCGGAGAGGCGGTCAGTGAGTCGGAGAGGTGGTCAGTGAGTAGGAGAGGCGTTCGGTGAGTCCGAGAAGCGGTCGGTGAGTAGGAGAGGTGGTCGGTGAGTCCGAGAAGCGGTCGGTGAGTAGGAGAGGTGGTCGGTGAGTCAGAGAGGCGGTCGGTGAGTAGGAGAGGCGGTCGGTGAGTCAGAGAGGCGGTCGGTGAGTAGGAGAGGCGGTCGGTGAGTCAGAGAGGCGGTCGGTGAGTAGGAGAGGTGGTCGGTGAGTCCGAGAAGCGGTCGGTGAGTAGGAGAGGTGGTCGGTGAGTCAGAGAGGCGGTCGGTGAGTCGGAGCGGCGGTCAGTGAGTCGGAAAAGCGATCAGTGAGTCGAAGAGGCGGTTGGTGAGTCGGAGAGGCGGTCGGTGAGTCGGAGAGACAGTCGGTGAGTCGGAGAGGCAGTCGGTGAGTCGGAGCGGCGGTCAGTGAGTCGGAAAAGCGATCAGTGAGTCGGAGAGGCGGTCAGTGAGTCGGAGAGTCAGTCGGTGAGTCGGAGAGGCAGTCGGTGAGTCGGAGCGGCGGTCAGTGAGTCGGAAAAGCGATCAGTGAGTCGGAGAGGCGGTCAGTGAGTCGGAGAGGCGGTCAGTGAGTCGGAGAGGCGGTCAGTGAGTCGGAGAGGCGGTCAGTGAGTCGGAGAGGCGGTCGGTGAGTCGGAGAGACAGTCGGTGAGTCGGAGAGACAGTTGGTGAGTCGGAGAGGCGGTCAGTGAGTCGGAGAGTCAGTCGGTGAGTCGGAGAGGCAGTCGGTGAGTCGGAGCGGCGGTCAGTGAGTCGGAAAAGCGATCAGTGAGTCGAAGAGGCGGTTGGTGAGTCGGAGAGGCGGTCGGTGAGTCGGAGAGACAGCTGGTGAGTCGGAGAGGCGGTCAGTGAGTCGGAGAGTCAGTCGGTGAGTCGGAGAGGCAGTCGGTGAGTCGGAGCGGCGGTCAGTGAGTCGGAAAAGCGATCAGTGAGTCGGAGAGGCGGTCAGTGAGTCGGAGAGGCGGTCAGTGAGTCTGAGAGGCAGTCAGTGAGTCGGAGAGGCAGTCGGTGAGTCAGAGAGGCAGTCAGTGAGTCGGAGAGGCAGTCGGTGAGTCGGAGAGGCGGTGAGTGAGTCTGAGAGGCAGTCGGTGAGTCGGAGAGGCAGTCGGTGAGTCAGAGAGGCAGTCGGTGAGTCGGAGAGGCGGTCGGTGAGTTGGAGAGACAGCTGGTGAGTCGGAGAGGCGGTCAGTGAGTCGGAGAGTCAGTCGGTGAGTCGGAGAGGCAGTCGGTGAGTCGGAGCGGCGGTCAGTGAGTCGGAAAAGCGATCAGTGAGTCGGAGAGGGAGTCGTTGAGTCGGAGAGGCAGTCGGTGAGTCAGAGAGGCAGTCAGTGAGTCGGAGAGGCAGTCGGTGAGTCGCAGAGGCGGTCAGTGAGTCGGAGAGGCGGTCGGTGAGTCGGAGAGGCGGTCGGTGAGTCAGAGAGTCAGTCGGTGAGTCGGAGAGGCGGTCAGTGAGTCTGAGAGGCAGTCGGTGAGTCGGAGAGGCAGTCGGCGAGTCGGAGAGGCGGTCAGTGAGTCTGAGAGGCAGTCAGTGAGTCGGAGAGGCGGTCAGTGAGTCTGAGAGGCAGTCGGTGAGTCGGAGAGGCAGTCGGTGAGTCGGAGAGGCTGTCAGTGAGTCGGAGAGGCGGTCAGTGAGTCGGAGAGGCGGTCAGTGAGTCGGAGAGGCGGTCCGTGAGTTGGAGAGGCTGTCGGTGAGTCGAAGAGGCAGTCGGTGAGTCGGTGAGCCAGTCGGTGAGTCGGAGCTACAGTCCGTGAGTCGGAGAGGCGGTCAGTGAGTCGGAGAGGCGGTCAGTGACTCGGAGATGCGGTCGGTGAGTCGGAGAGGCGGTCGGTGAGTCGGAGAGGAGGTCGGTGAGTCGGAGAGGCAGTCGGTGAGTCGGAGAGGCAGTCGGTGAGTCGAGGCCTGATAGCCTGCATCCCAGGGTACTTGAGGAAGAGCCCTAGAAATAGTGGATGCATTGGTGATCATTTTCCAACAATCTATCGACTCGGGATCAGTGCCTATGGACTGGAGGGTAGCTAATGTAACACCACTTTTTAAAAAGGGAGAGAGAAAACGGGTAATTATAGACCGGTTAGCCTGACATCAGTAGTTGGGAAAATGTTGGAATCAATCATTAAGGATGAAATAGCAGCGCATTTGGAAAGCAGTGATAGGATTGGTCCAAGTCAGCATAGATTTATGAAAGGGAAATCATGTTTGACAAATCTTCTGGAATTTTTTGAGGATGTAACTAGTAGAGTGGACAAGGGAGAACCAATCGATGTGGTGTATTTGGACTTTCAAAAGACTTTTGACAAGGTCCCACACAAGAGATTGGTGTGCAAAGTCAAAGCACATGGTATTGGGGGTAATCTCCTGACGTGGATAGAGAACTGGCTGGCAGGCAGGAAGCAGAGAGTCGGGATAAACGGATCCTTTTCAGAATGACAGGCAGTGACAAGTGGAGTGTCGCATGGCTCAGTGCTGGGACCCCAGCTCTTTACAATATACATTAACGATTTGGATGAAGGAATTGAGTGTAATATCTCCAAGTTTGCAGATGACACTAAACTGGGTGGCGGTGTGCGCTGTGAGGAGGATACTAAGAGGCTGCAGGGTGACTTAGACAGGCTAGGCGAATGGGCAAATGCATGGCAGATGCAGTATAATGTGGATAAATGTGAGGTTATCCACTTTGGGGGCAAAAACATGAAGGCAGAATATTATCTGAATGGCAGCTGATTAGCAAAAGGGGAGGTGCAGCGAGACCTGGGTGTCATGGTTCATCAGTCCTTGAAAGTTAGCATGCAGGTACAGCAGGCGGTGAAGAAGGCAAATGGTACATTGGCCTTCATAGCAAGGGGATTTGAGTATAGAAGCAGGGAAGTCTTACTGCAGTTGTACAGGGCCTTGGTGAGGCCCTACCTGGAATATTGTGTTCAGTTTTGGTCTCCTAACCTGAGGAAGGACGTTCTTGCTATTGAGGGAGTGCAGCGATGGTTCACCAGACTGATTCCAGGGATGGCAGGAGTGGCATATGAGGAGAGACTGGATCGACTGGGCCTTTATAAACTGGAGTTTAGAAGGATGAGAGGGGATCTCATAGAAACATAAAATTCTGACAGGACTGGAGAGGTTAGATGCGGGAAAAATGTTCCCGATGTTGGGGAAGTCCAGAACCAGGGGACACAGTCTTAGGATAAGGGGCAGGCCATTTAGGACTGAGCTGAGGAGAAACTTCTTCACTCAGAGAGTTGTTAACCTGTGGAATTCCCTGCCGCAGAGTGTTGTTGATGCCACTTCATTGGATATATTCAAGAGGGAGTTAGATATGGCCCTTACAGCTTAAGGGATCAAGGGGTATGGAGAGAAAGCAGGAAAGGGATACTGAAGGAATGATCAGCCATGATCTTATTGAATAGTGATGCAGGCTCAAAGGGCCAAATGGCCTACTCCTGCACCTATTTTCTATGTTTCTATGTTTCTCTGGAATATCACCGCAGCTGATCGAATTCCAAATGGGCATCTGTTGTAAATGAAGAGACCTTTGTGCATGTTGATGCTGGTGAGGCCTTTCAATTATTCCTCCAGCCCCTGCGACATGTAGGCCGAGTTCAAGTCCAGCTTCGTGAACGACTTTCCTCCCGCCAGCATCGCAAAAAGGTCGTCTGCCTTTGTTAGTGGGTATTGATCCTGCAGGGAGAAACGATTGATAGTTACTTTGTAATCACCACAGATTCTGACAGTGCCATCTCCCTTGAGGACTGGAACAATCAGACTGGCCCACTCATTGAATTCGATCGGCGAAATGATGCCCTCTTGTTGCAGCCAGTCTAGCTCAATCTCCACCCTCTCTCTCATCATGTACGGTACTGCTCTCGCCTTGTGGCGGATGGGTCACGCACCGGAATTAGGTGGATCTGCACTTTTGCTCCTTGGAACTTCCCGATGCCTGGTTCGAACAGCGAGGGGAACTTGTTTAGGACGTGGGCACACGAGGTGTCGTCGACGGGCGAGAGCGCTTGGACGTCGTCCCAGTTCGAGCGTATCTTCCCCAGCCAGCTCCTGCCGAGCAGCATGGGGCCATTGCCTGGTACCACCCAGAGTGATAACTTGTGCACCGCTCCATCGTAGGAGACCTTTACGGTAGCACTGCCGATTACGGGAATCAGTTCCTTTGTGTAAGTTCTCAGTTTAGTGTGAATGGGAGTCAGGACTGGCCTTGAGGCTTTGCTGCACCACAATGTATCGCAAGTCTTTTTGCTCATAATGGACTGGCTCGTGCCCATGTCCAGTTCCATTGATACTGGGAGTCAATTTAATTCAACCTTCAGCATTATCGGGGGACACTTTGTAGTAAATGTGTGCACCCTGTAGACCTCTGCCTCCTCGGTCTGAGGCTCTGGTTCGCCGTGATCTACCGTGGATCTGTCCTTCTCTGCAACGTGGTGGTTTGCAGGAGTAGCAGGGTTTGCAGCTCGTCTGCACATACGTTGGATATATCCTATTGTTCCACAGCCTTTGAAAATGTATCCTTTGAAGCGGCATGAATGGAAACGATGATTACCCCCGCAGCGCCAACAATGTGTTAATGGCCTTGCATTCATCACCCTTAATGGTAGACTCTGAGATATCTGCGGACATGTAGCTGCAGGTATGTGTGACCTGCCCTGTACATTACGATTCAAAAACAACATTACTTTGTTCACAGTACTTGTAGTAGCAATTGTGTGCTGAGAGATTTGCTTGGTATTGTCACTGGTGGCAATTAACGCCTGGGCTATCGCTATGGCTTTACTCAAGGTTGGGGTCTCTACATTCAAAAGTTTGCGAAGTATTACTTCATGGCCAATGCCAAGTACAAAGAAGTCCCTGAGCATGTGCTCCAAATGTCCTTCAAATTCGCAATGACCTGCAAAGCGTCTTAGCTCAGCGACTTAACTCGCCACTTCCTGGTCTTCAGACCTTTTGTAGGTGTAGAACTGGTACCTCGCCATCAGAACGCTTTCCTTCAGGTTAAGATGCTCCCGGACCAGTGTGCACAAATCATCGTACGATTTCTCTGTGGGTTTCACTGGAGCAAGCAGATTTTTCATGAGGCCATACGTTGGTGCCCCGCAGACAGTGAGGAGAATCGCCCTTCGTTTGGCAACGTTCGCTTCTCCTTCCAGCTCGTTGGCCACAACGTATTGGCCGAGTCGTTCCACGAAGGTTTCCCAATTATCTCCCTCCAAACATTTCACCAGGATGCCCACTGTTCTCTGCATCGTTGTGGTGGGGTTCGATATCTGTATCTCGTTGCCAGTTGTAGTGTATGAATAATGAGTCTGACCAGATACTATGAGCTGAAAGTAAAGTGTGACAGTCTTTTATTGCGGGTCTCCAGAGTCCCTCTCGAGCTGTGAGGCCTCCTTAAGTACAGGTGCTCCCAAGGGATTGTGGGATCCTCTGGTGGTTAAACAAGGTATTTACAGGTTTACATATTTACCAGATATCCAGGCCAAAGCTTTCAGTGTAACAGCGTGGATATCCTGTAGGCTGCCTGTGAATTCCCTATGAGGGCAGTGCTCGATGATGTGCTCCAGGGTCTGATTAGGAGCTCCACAGTCACATGATGGGGATGCTTTAATCTTCCACCTATGGAGAAGGTGGCAGTATCGACCGTGACCGGTTCTGAGATAGTTGATGGTTGTCCACTGTTTGCGAGGAAGGTTTGATCCTTTAGTTTGTACAGTGGGCTCCTCGATAAAGAATCCATTCCATATGTCACAGTTCTTCCAAGCATTTCACCATCGGTCATCACATTTATTCTACATGGCTACTGTTGGCACTATATCTAGGTGTGCCACCAGAGGGAGTGGGAGACTCGGAGGTTACATGTACAGGTGTGCCTGGCCTAGTATAAAAGGCAGGCCACCAGGTGTGATCCGCACTCTGCAGTTAACTATAAAGGAGTAAGATCTCTACAGTTCAAGTACAACACACTGCCTGGTGGAGTCATTGTTAGAGCATCTAAGGATACAACAACTGGCGACGAGATTACGAACTTTCACGCAGAAATGGCTACCCTTGGTACGTTGCAGCAGTTCGCCGATGGTGATGATTGGGACGCCTTTGCTGAGAGGCTAGAACACTTTTTTACAGCAAACGACCTGGCAGGAGACGACCTGGCTGCGCTGGCCGATAACCAGTTGTGGGCCCAACATCTATGGCCTCGTCAGGGACTTGCTGGCACCAGCGAAGACAACGATCAAGTCGTACAAGGAGCTCGTAACCCTGATCCAGGAGCAACTCAAGCCCAAGGAGAGTATCCTCACAGCCAGACACCGGTTCTATACCCACCGACGGCCCGAAGGCCAGGAAATCGCGAAATACGCTGTAGACCTCAGGAGGCTGGCGGCACTGTGCGAGTTCAGCGACCACCTCACCGAAGCGCTGCGGGACATCTTTGTCATTGGAATCGGCCATGAGGGCCTTCTTCACAAGTTACTGTCGGCGGATACCACAGTCACACTGCAGAAGGCCATCTCTGTGAGCCAGGCATTCATGACCTCAACCTGCGACTCTAGGCAGATGTCTCACCCTCAGGACTCAAACCCGGCAAGTACTGTGCACAGAGTGGCGCCGTTCAGGGGCTGGACTGTAGAGCGCGAACCCTCTCAGGGAAGAGAGAACAGGCCCCTGAGTCCCTTAACTCAGAGTCCGCCGAGGGAGGCTAATCGAGTAGCACCACGTTGGCATTATGGAGGGAATCACAGGGCTCACCAGTGCCGCTTTAAAGACTATGTTTGCAAAGGCTGCAGCACAAAGGGCACCTCCAGCGAATGTGTAAGAAAAATATGACTCACTGTGTCGATGAGGAGTCCGCAGGTGGCCATGAATCCAGCGCGAATTATGAATCAATAGGCAGAGAGATAGCCCAGTCCCATGGGGAGGTACATAGCATGTTTACTTGCACCACCGAGTGTTCCCTGCTGAAGATGGAAGTCGAGATAGAGGGAAGTCCAGTCTTCATGGAAGTGGACACAGGGGCGAGCCAGTCAGTGATGAATCAAGAAGCCTTTGAGAGGCTATGGGACAATCAAACTGAATGACCCAAGTTGGCTCCGGTTCAGGCAAAGCTGTGCACCTACACCAATGAACTTATCCCAGTCGTTGGTAGTGAGAATGTAAAGGTACTCCATGATGGCGCGGTGCACAAGTTACCTTTGTGGATTGTTGCAGGTGATGGACCAACGCTGCTCGGCAAAAGGTGGATGAAGAAGATCCATTGGAGTTGGGAAGACTTCACCCCTCCAGGGATCGGCGTCCTCTGCGCTCAGAGGCAAAGCAAGCCCTCACCTGAGGGTGGACCTGGCACCAGAGAGCAGACCAGCACGGCACCCGAGACACAGACCGCTCAGCACGACTGTGTGGAGATGATCCAGCTGAGACGACCCGAACGCACCTTCCAGGCTCCAGTGGCAGGATTCCGGAGGAAGAAAGTCGGATCTAGAGGCGACTTCCCAGCTTCGGTGGCAGAACCCGGGGGGAAGAGGATCACCGCAGCCGACATGGTGGCCGAAGGAAAGATGGCGCCCAAACCACGAGATGAGGCGCTGAAGACAAAGATGTCAGCAGCAGCCAGACCACGAGGTGCAGCGCTGATGGAGCAACACGTGGCACCAAACGGAGAAGCGGATTGGGGTAAATAAAGCAAAGCTCTCTTAAAGGAGGCCTGCAACCCACTACACTTAAAGGGAAAGTTCCACACATTTAAGCAATGTAACAGTAACTATAATCTAGAGACAAAAGGTGCAACGTATTATGTAAAGTATGTAACTGACAGTCGGAATTGTGCACATTAAATCAGCGAGGAAAAGTCGCGCAATTGTGATAGGACCCCCAGAGTGTCCATCATAAGTAAGGAAACGTTGTGCGACGCAGGATTCCCACTGCACGCAGCCATGCAGCGGGCAGACACCCATCGGGTGCACACAGGTCCAGCGAGATACCCAATGTTGTAGCCTGCGTGCCGGGGACCAGAGTCATGCACCATGGAGTGTGGCCACAAACAGCCAACACACACGAGCTGCAGAGCACGTGATCTCAGCAGGGCAACGCCAACTGCCACGAGCCTGAAGGAGCAGACTGCACCAAGGCCATACCCCTAGATGTAGGATCACCCGCCACTGTTCCCCCAGAGGGAACAAGCACCAGCCAGGATTCCAAACCTAAAGACGCTCAGTCCTCTGTGCACTGCTAGAAGATGGCTCCTCAGGGAGCAGCTGTGACCCAGGGCATAAAGAAAGGACAGGGAGGTCACAGACATCTGTAAACCTGTCCGACACTAGGGACCATGGTAACAGCCCCGAGAGCAGGCTACGTGAGCCAACCGAGTTCCCACTGCCAGCACCGGGCACTGAGCCACCACCAGACTGCAGGGACACCACCCAGCAGCTCCGGAACTAGCTCATCCTCACGCCCGGTCATCGCATCTAACGTACTTATCACACCTCGGAACCACCAAAAAAATACGCAAAACCTACTTACCTGAACTTGAATGGCCATGAATGTGGGGTGGGGAGAATGGAGTGGTCAGGAACACACACACACAAGCAGCAACCACCAGCACGCTACTATACCAATTACCCACCCAAGGTTTAGCTGGCCCACCAGAGGTCAACCAGACAAACCCCACATAGAGCTAAGCCCAGAGCACAGTCAATGCAGAGGCGATTAGCACTGAGGGTTCAGGGGGGAGTGATGTCATGTATCCTACATGGCTACTGTTGGTACTATTACAAGGTGTGCCACCAGAGGGCACCGCAGTGGGAGACTTGCAGGTTACCTGTACAGGTGCGCCTGGCCTAGTATAAAAGGCAGGCCACCAGGTGATCCTCACTCTGGAGTTATCAATAAAGGACTAAGGTCACTACAGTTCAAGTACAACACATTGCCTCGTGGAGTCATTATCAGAGCATCTAAGGACACAACAAACGACCTGAAACGTTAACTTTTTTTCTCTCATCAGATGCTGCCTGACCTGCTGAGCGGTTCCAGCATTTTCTGTTTTTATTTCAGATTCTAGCAGCCTCAGTATTGTGCTTTTGTACTTGTGTTGCTTTGTGAGTCAGCCGGGGCTCAGTGGGTAGCACTCTACCCTTTGAGTCAGAAGTTTGTGGGAACAAGTCCCACTTTAGAGACTTGAGCACAACAATTTCTGCTGATATTCCAGTGGAGTGCTTCTTCTTCTGTCCTATGGTCTTGGCAAAGCAAATCAAACGTCAATATCTAAGTCGGATATTCAGGCCAAAGCTTCCGGTGGAGCAGCGTGGAAATCCTGTCGGCTGCCAGCGAATGTCCTCTGAGGACAGTGCTCGATGATGTGCTCCAGGGTCTGATTAGGAGCTCCACAGTCACATGATAGGGAGGCTTTAATCTTCCACCGATGGAGAAGGAGGCAGCATTGACCATGACCGGTTCTGAGGCGGTTGATGGTTGTCCACTGTTTGCGAGGAAGGTTTGATCCTTCAGGTTGCACTGTGGGCTCCTCTGTAACAATCCATTCTGTATGTTGCAGTTCTTCCAAGCATTTCGCCGTCGGTCATCAAGGCTGAGGGGAGATTGCTGAAGGGCTTCGGCGACGGTCCAAAATGGTCTTCTAGATTTCAGAAGGGTTGGTGGCAGGGTTGATCAAGTCAGCCTGGATCGGCATGTTTTTGCTGGTGTAGTGCTTGTATTCTCTGGAGACTGCATATTCGCAGCGTAGGTGTGGTGGTGCAATGTTTGCAGTCAATATGTCCTTACAAATGCACACGAGGCCCATACTAGAGAGAAGGTCATTCTGTGACCAGTAACCTTTATTAGCCAGCACTGAAGTGGAGAAGATGGGTGGAGATTCCCCTTTTATACCTGAACGTCCAGGTTAGGAGTGTCTCCCACAAGTTCACCACCTAGTGGTCAATGTTCTCACGGTGTACAACTTAGGTCAGCTTATACATGGGTTACAATGATAGTTGAATACATGACATCACCTCCCCACCAAAGTCTTATTGGGATCACAGGTTAAGTCTCTCTGGTGGTTTAAGCTCCCTTGTAGAGCGCCTGAGTTGGGGCTCCGGTTGTTGGGCGCCGGCCTGAGTGTCTGCTGTTTGCGGTGCCTCAGGCCTGTCCGGACTGCCCACAGTGACTGGGCTCTCCTCCACTTGGTTCCGGTGTTCGGTCACCTGTGGTGGAGTAAACTCTACATCATGTTCTTCCTCTGCTTCTTCTATGGGGTGGTTGAACCTCCTTTTTGTTTGATCCATGTGTTTGCGACAGATTTGTCCATTAGTAAGTTTAACTACCAGAATCCTATTCCCCTCTTTGGCAATCACAGTGCCTGTGAGCCATTTGGGCCATGCAGCATAGTTGAGGACAAAGACAGGGTCATTGACATCAATACATCGCCCCCTCGCATTCCCGTCATGGTAGTCACATTGTGGCCGGCGCCTGCTCTCAACAATTTCTTTCATGGTGGGGCGTATAAGGGATAACCAGGTTTTGAGCGTCATTTTCATTAGCAGCTCTGCGGGTGGAACCCCTGTGAGTGAGTGTGGTCGGGATCTATTGGCCAACAGGAGGCGTGATAAGCGGCTTTGTAGGGAACCCGCTTGAATTCTGAGCATCCCGTTTGATTATCTGCACTGCTCGTTCCGCCTGGCCGTTTGAGGCCGGCTTGAACGGTGCCATTCTGACATGGTTGATACCATTTCCTGCCATGAAGTCCTGGAATTCAATGCTTGTAAAGCACGGGCCATTGTCGCTGACCAAGACATCCGGTAGACCATGGGTGGTGAACATTGCCCGTAGACTTTCTATCGTGGCAGAGAATGTGCTAGAATTGAGAATGTTACACTCAATCCATTTGGAGTAGGCGTCTACTACAACCAAAAACATTTTACACATGAAAGGACCTGCGTAGTCCACATGGATGCGTGACCATGGCTTGGCGGGCCAGGACCAGGGGCTAAGGGGGGCTTCCCTGGGCGCATTGCCCAGCTGGGCACACGTGTTGCACCTGCGAACACAAACTTCCAGGTCTGCATCTATCCCTGGCCACCAAACATGTGACCTGGCAATTGCCTTCATCATGACAATGCCCGGGTATTCATTGTGAAGTTCTCTGATGAACACCTCTCTGCCCATCTGGGGCATGACTACTCGGTTTCCCCATAGTAGGCAATCGGCCTGAATCGAGAGTTCATCCCTGTGCCTGTGAAATGGTTTAAATTCCTCAGGGCATGCCCTGTACGTGGCTGCCCAGTCCCCATTCAGGACACATTTCTTGACTGAAGACAGTAGCGGGTCTCTATTTGTCCAGACTTTGATCTGACGGGCTGTCACGGGTGAGCCTTCGCTTTCGAAAGCTTCAACAGCCATGACCATCTCAGCAGCATACTCGGTTGCCCCCTCGGTGGTGGCTAGTGGGAGCCTGCTGAGTGCATCGGCGCAGTTTTCAGTGCCCGGTCTGTGCCGAATGCTATAGCCATAGGTGGCTAACGCGAGTGCCTGCCTCTGTGTGTGGGCCGATGCATTTGCATTTATGGCCTTCTTGTCGGCCAAAAGGGACGTTAGGGGTTTGTGATCTGTCTCCAGCTCAAATTTTCTGCCAAACAGGTACTGGTGCATTTTTTTTACTGCATATACACATGCAAGCGCTTCCTTTTCTACCATCCCCTTTCTGCCTGGGACAGACTTCTGGCTCCCGGCTGTAACTGACCCTTGGCAGCAACATGCTGCAACACATACCCAACCCCATAGGATGACGCATCGCACATTAACACAAGTTTCTTACATGGGTCATATAGCGTTAACAGTTTGTTGGAACATAACAAATTGCGTGCTCTATCAAAAGCCTTTTCCTGGCTGTTCCCCCAGACCCATTCGCGACCTTTGCGTAGGAGCACGTGTAGCAGCTCTAACAGCGTGCTCAATTTGGGAAGAAAGTTACCAAAATAGTTCAGGAGCCCCAGGAACGAACGCAGCTCCGTCGTGTTACGGGGTCTGGGTGCTCTCTGGATCGCTTCCATTTTGGACGCAGTAGGGCTGATCCCGTCTGCTTCTACCCTCATCCTCAGGAATTCTACCTCTGGAGCTAGGAAGACGCATTTCGCCTTTTTCAGTCGCAGACCTACCCGGTCCAGTCTGCGTAGCACCTCCTCCAGGTTGTGGAGGTGTTCTTCAGTATCGCAACCCGTGATGAGGATGTCATCTTGAAAAACCACCGTCCTTGGAATCGACTTGAGGAGACTTTCCATGTTTCGTTGAAAGATCGCGGCGGCTGAGCGAATCCAGAACGGACATCTGTTGTACTCAAACAACCCCTTGTGTGTCGTGATGGTGATCAGCTTCTTCGACTCACTCGCCAGCTCCTGGGTCATGTAAGCTGAGGTCAGGTCCAATTTTGAAAAAAATTTGCCACCTGATAGCGTCGCAAAGAGGTCCTCCACTCTCGGGAGTGGGTACTGGTCTTGGAATGACACCCAATTGATGGTGGCCTTGTAATCGCCACATATCCTGACCGACCCATCCGCCTTGAGCACCGGCACAATCGGGCTCGCCCAGTCACTGAATTCGACTGGCGAGATGATGCCTTGCCTCAGCAGGCGGTCCAATTCGCATTCTATCTTTTCCCACATTACGTACAGCACCGCTCTGGCCTTGTATTGTACTGGCCTGCCTTCCGGGTTTATGTGAATCACTACGTTGGTCCCCATGAAAGTGCCAATGCAGGGTTGAAATAGTGAGTCAAATTTGTCCAGGACCTGTGAGCATGATATTCGCTCCACAGAAGAAATTGCATTGACATCGCCCCATTTCCAGTTCATGACAGCCAGCCAACTCCTCCCCAGCAGTGCGGGACCGTCCCCTGGGACAATCCAGAGTGGCAACCTGTTCTCCGAATTTTTGTGGGTCACGACTACCGTGGCGCTGCCTAGTACCGGAATGATCTTCTTTGTATATGTCCATAGCTGTGCGTCAATCGCCAATAATTTTGGCCTCTTGGCCTTGGACGCCCACAACTTGTCGAACTGTTTGATACTCATCAGGGACTGGCTGGCCCCCGTGTCTAGCTCCATTGATACTGGGATGCCATTGAGGAGCACTTTCATCATTATCGATGGCATCCTGGTGTATGAACTGTATATGTGCTCCACATGAACTCGCTGAACTTCAGCATCCAGCGAGTTCCCCCAGTGTCCATTTGGCCTCGTAGAGCTTACATCAGGCCCGTCCTCCTCGTACATCAACCTGGCTGCAGGCTTCCTGCACATACGCGCCAAGTGACCGCTGACGTTGCAATTTCTGCAGGTATATTGCTGATATCTGCAAGCTCTGGCTGGGTGTTTGCCTCCACACCTCCAACATGAGCCATTGTTGGAAACAAAAGGTCCATTACCAGTCGATCATCTCTGACTGTCTCTGTAACTGTCCTTAAACGCACCATTGACAGGTGTTGATGGCCCCATTACTGGCCGCATTGTCCCTTGCGATGGCATGAATTGCTGTTCAGCTAGCCATTGTCTCTGTTGAATTCCCCCTTTGGGTTCAACTACATGCTTGGGCATGTCCGATTGCCCCTGTCTGCCTGGAGAACTGTGTGCCGCGTTAACAATGTTGACTCCCTATCCATTTGCTGCATTTAAACCAAGATTTTTGTCAAACATCATTCTGGTCTCTTCCTCCCCTGAGATAAATGTCTGGGCCATCAGAGCCACCGCTTCCAAGGTCAACTCTTTGGTCTCAATCAGTTTCCTGAAAACCCCAGCATGCCCGATGCCCTCAATGAAAAAGTCTCGCAGCATCTCCGCTCTGCATGCATCTGGGAACTTACATAGGTTGGCCAGTCGCTGGAGGTCTGCCACGAAGTCTGGAACGCTTTGCTCTTCTCGCCACCGGTGCGTGTAAAACCGGTGTCTCGCCATGTGCATCGCTCGCCGGTATAAAGTGTTCCCCGATCAACTTACTAAGCTCTTCAAAAGTCTTGTCCGCCAGCTTCTCTGGCACTAGAAGGTCCTTCATCAGAGAGTATGTCCTGGATCCACAAACCGTCAGATGAGCTCTGCGTTTGTCGGCCGAATCCTGTCCCAGCCATTCCTTTGTGATGAAACTTTGCTGTAGTCTCTCAATAAAACCGTCCCAATCATCACCAACACAGTACCTCTCATCTGTGCTGCTGGTGGCCATGCTCGCATGGTTTAAATCCCAGTTTCTCGTCGCCAATAATATGTCGTTACTATACAGTACAAATGCACATGAGGCTCATACTAGAGAGAAGGTCACTCTGTGACCAGTAACCTTTATTAGCCAGCACTGAAGTGGAGAAGATGGGTGGAGCTTCCCCTTTTATACCTGAAAGTCCAGGTTAGGAATGTCTCCCACAAGTTCACCACCTAGTGGTCAGTGTTCTCACGGTGTACAACTTAGGTCAGTTTATACATGGATTACAATGACAGTTGAATACATGACACCTACTTTCAATGACTAATGTACCATGACACCCAGGTCTCGTTGCACCTCCCCTTTTACTAATCTGTCACCATTCAGATAATATTCTGCCTTCCTGTTTTTGCCATCAAAGTGGATAACCTCACATTTATCTACATTATACTGCATCTGCCATGCATTTGCCCACTCACCTAACCTGTCCAAGTCACCCTGCAGCCTCTTAGTGTCCTCCTCACAGCTCACACCGCCACCAAGTTTAGTGTCATCTGCAAACTGAAAGATATTACACTCAATTCCTTCATCTAAATCATTAATGTATATTGTAAATAGCTGGGGTCCCAGCACTGAACCTTGTGGTACCCCACTTGTCACTGCCTGCCATTCTGAAAAGGACCCGTTTATCCCGACTCTCTGCTTCCTGTCTGCCAACCAGTTCTCTATCCACGCCAATACCATGTGCCTTAATGTTGCACACTAATCTTTGGTGTGGGACCTTGTCAAAAGCCTTTTGAAAGTCCAAATACACCACATCCACTGGCTCCCCCTTATCCACTCCACTAGTTACATCCTCAAAAAATTCTCATTCTTCTGAATTCCAATGAGTAGAGGCCCAACCTCCTCGACCTTTCCTCATAAGTCAACCCCCTCATCTCCGGAATCAACCCAGTGAACCTTTTCTGAACTGCCTCCAAAGCAAGAATATCCTTTCGTACAGCAGTGCCTGGTCTCCAGTTGTCTTGGACCCCCTTGCCACTGGACCAAGACCTTGTTCTGCTAAGCCCGTGTGGTGCCGGTGTGCAACGGCCAAGCCACGTTAAAAGAACTCATGCACAGGCATCTTCCACCCTTCAAAATGAAGTTCGGGACTTGGAATGTCAGGACTCTCATGGACTGTTCAGTCACCTGAGAACTCACTTTTGGATGGAAGCAAGTCTTCCTCGCTTTCGAGGGATTGCCTATGATGATGATCCTTTCGTAAATATGGAATCCAAAACTGCACGCAGAACTCCAGGTGTGGCCTCACCAACACACTGCATAGCTGTAGCAAGTCTTGCCTGCTTTTGTACTCCATCCCCTTTCGACAGTCCAAACTCCCAAGGCCCCATCCCACTGCTGGCCAAGAACGGGGAAACACTCATCAAGGACACGGAGGCAGTCGGGGCCCACTGGAAGGAGCACTTCGAAGATCTCCTCAATCGAGACTCTGCCTTTGACTCGAGTATTCTCGACTCCATCCCACAGCATGCGACCCACCACCACCTCAGTTGCACGATGTAGGAAAAACCATAAGACAGCTCGAGCACAACAAGGCTACGGGTGCAGATGGAATCCCTGCTGAGGCACTAAAGTATGGCGGAGAGGCACTATAGGCGCGGATACATGACCTCATCTCTCTCATCTGGAGGGAGGAGAGCATGCCGGGAGATCTCAGAGATGCAGTGATCGTGACCATCTTTAAAAAAGGGGACAAGTCCAACTGCAGCAACTACAGGGGAATCTCCCTGCTATCCGCCACTGGGAAAGTTGTCGCTCGAGTCCTCCTCAACCATCTTTTCCCCGTGGCTGAGGACCGTCTCCCGGAGTCACAGTGCGGATTTTGTCCCCTCCGGGGCACAACAGACATGATCTTTGCAGCGCGACAGCTGTAGGAAAAATGCAGAGAGCAGCGCCAGCCTTTATACATGGCCTTTTTCGACCTTACAAAGGCCTTTGACACTGTCAACCATTAGGGTCTATGGAGCGTCCTCCTCCATTTCAGATGCCCCCGCATACTCTACGATGACATGCAGGCCATGATAATTACCAACGGATCCATTACAGACCCAATCTATGTCCGGAATGGGGTCAAGCAGGGATGCGTCATCACCCCAACCTTCTTCTCAATCTTCCTCGCTGCCATGCTCCACCTCACAGTCAACAAGCTCCCCGCTGGGAAGCTGTTCAATCTTCGCCGCCTCCGGACCAGGTCCAAGACCACCCCAACCTCTGTCGTCGAGCTACAGTACACGGACGACGCCTGCGTCTGCGCACATTCAGAGACTGAACTCCAGAACATAGTCGACGTATTTACTGAGGAGTACGAAAGCATGGGCCTTACAATAAACATCCGTAAGACAAGGGTCCTCTACCGCACAGCACTGCCCCCCCAGTCATCAAGGTCCATGGCGCGGCCCTGGACAATGTGGACCACTTCACATACCTCGGGAGCCTCCTATCAACAAGAGCAGACATTGATGAGATTCAACACCGCTTCCAGTGCGCCAGTGCAGCCTTCGGCCGCCTGAGGAAAAGAGTGTTCGAAGACCAGGCCCTCAAATCTACCACCAAGCTCGTGGTCTACAGGGATGTAGTAATATCTGCCCTTCTGTATGGCTCAGAGACATGGACCACGTACAGTAGACACCTCAAGTCGCTGGAGAAATACCACCAACGATGTCTCCGCAAGATCCTACAAATCCCCTGGGAGGACAGACGCACCAACGTTAGTGTCCTCGACCAGGCCAACATCCCCAGCATTGAAACACTGACCACATTCGATCAGCTCCGCTGGACAGGCCACATTGTCTGCATGCCAGCCACGAGACTCCCAAAGCAAGCGCTCTACTCGGAACTCCTTCACGGTAAACGAGCCAAAGGTGGGCAGAGGAAACGTTACAAGGACACCCTCAAAGCTTCCCTGATAAAGTACAACATCCCCACTGACACCTGGGAGTCCCTGGCCAAAGACCGCCCTAATTGGAGGAAGTGCATCTGGGAGGGCACTGAGCTCCTCGAGTCTCGTCGCCAAGAGCATGCAGAAACCAAGCGCAGGCAGCGGAAGGAGCGTGCGGCAAACCAGTCCCACCTACCCTTTCCCTCAACGACTATCTGTCCCACCTGTGATGGGGACTGTGGCTCTCGTATTGGACTGTTCAGCCACCGAAGGACTCATTTTAAGAGTGGAAGCAAGTCTTCCTCGATTCCAAGGGACTGCCTATGATGACTCCATCCCCTTTGCAATAAAAGCCAAGATTCCATTGGCCTTCCTGATCACTTGCTGTACCTGCATACTAACCTTTTGTGTTTCATGCACAAGTACCCCCAGGTCCAGCTGTACTGCAACATTTTGCAATTTTTCTCCATTTAAATAATAACTTGCCCTTTGATTTTTTTTCTGCCAAAGTTCATGACCTCACACTTCCCAAAATTATACTCCATCTGCCACATTTTTGCCCACTCACTTAGTCTGTCTATGTCCTTTTGCAGATTTTTTGTGTCCTCCTCACACATTGCTTTTCCTCCCATCTTTGTATCGTCAGCAAACTTGGCTACGTTACACTCAGTCCCTTCATCCAAGTCATTAATATAGATTGTAAATAGTTGGGGTCCCGGCACTGATCCCTGCAGTATCCCACTAGTTACTGATTGCCAACCCAAGAATGAACTATTTATCCCGACTCTCTGTTTTCTGTTTTCTGTTTCTGTTAGTTAGCCAATCCTCTATCCATGCTAATATATTACCCGCAACCCCGTGAATTTTTATCTTGTGCAGTAACCTTTTGTGTGGCACCTTGTCAAATGCCTTCTGGAAGTCCAAATACACCACATCCACTGGTTCCCCTTTATCCACCCTGTTCAGTACATCCTCAAAGAATTCCAGCAAATTTGTCAAACATGACTTCCCCTTCATAAATCCATGCTGACTCTGCCTGACTGAATTATGCTTTTCCAAATGTCCTGCTATTGCTGCTTTAATAATGGACTCCAACATTTTCCCAGCACAGATGTTAGGCTAACTGGTCGAGGAGGTGCGTGGAGAGGCAGTCGGGACTTCGGCGAGAGGCCTATAAAAGGCACAGCAGAGAGTCCGGGGCCCAGCGTCGAGGAGGTGCGTGGAGAGGCAGTTGGGACTTCGGCGAGAGGCCTATAAAAGGCACAGCAGGGAGTCCGGGGCCCAGCGTCGAGGAGGTGCGTGGAGAGGTGTGGCTTGTGCAGCTACAGGGAGAAGGCAAAAAAGAAGTAGAAAGAAATAGGAAGGTGACATCACAGCCAAGAGGGTAAGTGATTGGCTGGTGATTGGTGAGTAGTTTTTCTTTTTTCTCTTCTATAACAGCGAGTAAACTTTAGCATTGTTGTTGCCAATTTAAGTGTATCTAAGGGTTAAGTCATGGTAGGAGAGCTCGGTCACGTGATCACCCATTGGCTGGCTAACAGAAAGCAGAGAGTCGGGATAAATGGGTCCTTTTCGGGTTGGAAATCGGTAGTTAGTGGTGTGCCACAGGGATCGGTGCTGGGACCACAACTGTTTACAATATACATAGATGACCTGGAAGAGGGGACAGAGTGTAGTGTAACAAAATTTGCAGATGACACAGAGATTAGTGGGAAAGCGAGTTGTGTAGAGGACACAGAGAAGCTACAAAGAGATTTAGATAGGTTAAGCAAATGGGCTAAGGTTTGGCAGATGGAATACAATGTCGGAAAATGTGAGGTCATCCACCTTGGAAAAAAAAACAGTGAAAGGGAATATTATTTGAATGGGGAGAAATTACAACATGCTGCGGTGCAGAGGGACCTGGGGGTTCTTGTGCATGAATCCCAAAAAGTTAGTTTGCAGGTGCAGCAGGTAATCAGGAAGGCGAATGGAATGTTGGTCTTCATTGCGAGAGGGATGGAGTACAAAAGCAGGGAGGTATGGCTGCAACTGTATAGGGTATTGGTGAGGCCACACCTGGAGTACTGCATGCAGTTTTGGTCACCTTACTTAAGGAAGGATATACTAGCTTTGCAGGGGGTACAGAGACGATTCACTAGGCTGATTCCGGAGATGAGGGGGTTACCTTATGATGATAGATTGAGTAGACTGGGTCTTTACTCGTTGGAGTTCAGAAGGATGAGGGGTGATCTTATAGAAACATTTAAAATAATGAAAGGAATAGACAAGATAGAGGCAGAGAGGTTGTTTCCACTGGTCGGGGAGATTCGAACTTGGGGGCACAGCCTCAAAATATGGGGGAGCCAATTTAAAACCGAGTTGAGAAGGAATTTCTTCTCCCAGAGGGTTGTGAATCTGTGGAATTCTCTGCCCAAGGAAGCAGTTGAGGCTAGCTCATTGAAGTCACAGGTAGATAGATTTTTAATCAATAAGGGAATTAAGGGTTATGGGGAGCGGGCGGGTAAGTGGAGCTGAGTCCACGGCCAGATCAGCCATGATCTTGTTGAATGGCGGAGCAGGCTCGAGGGGCTAGATGGCCTACTCCTGTTCCTAATTCTTATGTTCTTATTATGTTTTATAGTTTCCTGCTTTTTGTCTGCCTCCTTTTTTAAATAGGGGCATTACAATTGCAGTTTTCCAATCTGCTGGGACCTTCTCAGAATCCAGGAAATTTTGGTAAATTACAACCAATGCATCCACAATCCCTGCCGTTACTTCTCTTAAGACCTTAGGATGCAAGCCATCAGGTCCAGGGGATTTATTCGCCTTTAGTCCCATTATCTTACCGAGTACAACCTCCTTAGTGACTGTGATTGTGTTAAGTTCCTCCCCCCCTATAGCCCCTTGACTATCCACTGTCGGAATATTATTTGTGTCCTCTACTGTAAAGACTGATACAAAATATTTGTTCAGAGTTTCTGCCATCTCCATGTTCCCCATTACTAATTCCCCGGTCTCGTCCTCCAAGGGACCAACATTTACTTTAGCCACTCTTTTCCTTTTTGTATACCTATAGAAACTCTTGCTATCTGTTTTTATATTTCGTGCTAGTTTACTTTCATAGTTTATCTTCCCTTTGTTAATCATTTTTTTAGTCATTCTTTACTGGCTTTTAAAAGCTTCCCAATCTTCTGTCCTCACACTAGTTTTGGCCACTTTGTATGCCCTTGTTTTTAATTGGATACCGTCCTTTATTTCTTTAATTAGCCACGGATGGCTATCTTTTCTTTTACACCCTTTTCCCCTCACTGGAATATATTTTTCTTGAGAGTTATGCAATATCTCCTTAAATGTACACCACTGTTCATCAACCGTCCTACACTTTAAGCTATTTTTCCAGTCCACTTTAGTCAACTCAGCTCTCATACCTTCATAGTTTCCGTTATTTAAGCTATGTCTCTATTGGTTATTGATGATTGATACATTCATTAATTCACAAATTGCAATTTTGTTCAAGATGTTGGTACTTTTTAAGTTATTTTGAATGACATTTAACCTGCACATCAGAAATATGGAGCACAAGAGCATTGGGGAACGGTCCATTCCTGTCCTGACACACTCATCTCTCCAGTGGATTAACTTGCTTAGCTAATTGTATTCCCTATCAGCCTGGGTATTCTCTCTTGTCGGTTATTCCAAACATTTATCACTTTGTAAATTCTTGACTCCTGATATCCATGCTTGCCATTTATGACCTGGTTTTATTTGATTTATTTTAAAGGTAAGAGGCTGGCTTATCAACCCATTCAAGATGTGATGTACTTTGAGATATCCTCTCAACTGCCTTCATCTTCTGCAAGATATAAGCTTCCGTAATCTATTTTTATTAATTCATGAGATGTAAGCGTCACTGGCAAGGCCGACATTTATTGCCCGTCCCTAATTACCCTTGAGAAGGTGGTGGTGAGCCGCCTTCTTTGAACCACTGCAGTCCGTGTGGTGAAGGTGCTCCCACAGTGCTGTTAGGGAGGGAGTTCCAGGATTGTGACCCAGCGACGATGAAGGAACGGCCGATATATTTCCAAGTCAGGATGGTGTGTGTAACTTGGAAGGGAACGTGGAGGTGATGGTGTTCCCATGCGCCTGCTGCCCTTGTCCTTCTAGGTGGTAGTGGTCGCTGGTTTGGGAGGTGCTGCCAAAGAAGCCTTGGTGAGTTGCTGCAGTGCATCTTGTGGATGGTACACACTGCAGCCACGGTGCGCCGGTGGTGGAGGGAGTGGAGAGTATTCCATCACACTCCTGACTTTTGTCCTGTAGATGGTGGAAAGGCTTTGGGGAGTCAGGAGGTGAGATACTCGCCACAGAATACCCAGCCTCTGTCCTGCTCTTGTTGCCACAGCATTTATGTGGCTGGTCCAGTTAAGTTTCTGGTCAATGGTGATCCCCAGGACGTTGATGGTGGGGGATTCGGTGATGGTAATGCCATTAAATGTCAAGGGAGGTAGTTAGACTCTCGCTTGTTGGAGATGGTCATTGCCTGGCACTTGTGTGGCGCGAATGTTACTTACCACTTATCAGCCTAACCCTGAATGTCGTCCAGGTCTTGCTGCATGCGGGCATGGACTGCTTCATTATCTGAGGAGTTGCGAATGGAACTGAACACTGTGCAGTCATCAGCGAACATCCCCACTTCTGACCTTATGACAGAGGGGAGGTCAGATTTCCAATGTTCCCAATCAATGATTTCAAAGTGAGATGGGCTTAAGTGGAAGCACCACCATCTGCTGATGAATAAAGGTACTGCAGGTAATCAGACCCAAACAACAAAAACTTGAATTTATATAGCGCCTTGGGAGTGTTACCAAACAAAATTTGACATTGAGCCACATAAGAAGATATGAGAACAGATGACTAAAAGCTTACTCAAAAAGGTAAGTTTTTAGGAGCATCTTAAAGGAGGAGACAGAAGCGGAGAGGTTTAGGCAGGGAGTTCCAGAGCTTGGGGCCCAGGCAACAGAAGGCACGGCCACCAATGGTTGAGTGATTATAATCAGAGATGCTCAAGAGGAGCACAGACATCTTGGGGGGTTGTGGGCTGGAGGAGATTACAGAGATAGGGAGGGCCATGGAGTGATTTGAAAACCTGGATGAGAATTTTGAAATCGAGGCGTTGCTAACCAGGAGCCAATGTCGGTCAGCGAGCACAGGGTGAGCGGGATTTGGTGCATGTTAGGACACGGGCAGCCGAGTTTTGGATTACCTCTAGTTTACGTAGGGTAGAATGTGGGAGGCCGGCCATGAGTGCATTGGAATAGTCAAGTCGAGAGGTAACAAAGGCATGGATGAGGGTTTTACCACATGGATGAGCTGAGGCAAGGGTGGAGATGGGCGATGTTACGGAGGTGGAAATAGGCGGTCTTAGTTATGCTGCTGATATGTGGTCGAAAGCTCAGATCAGGGTGAAATATGACCCCAAGGTTGCGAACAGTGTGGTTCAGCCTCAGACAGAAGCTGGGGAGAGGGATGGAGTCAGTGGCTAGGGAACGGAGTTTGTGGCAGGGACTGAAAACAATGACTTCAATCTTCCAAATATTTAGTTGGAGGAAATTTCTGTCCATCCAGGGCTGGATGTCGGACAAGCAGTCTGACAATTTAGAGACCATGGAGGGGTCGAGAGAAGTGATGGTGAGGTAGAGCTGGGTGTCATCAGCGTACATGTGGAAACTGACGCTGTGTTTCCGGATGATGTCACCAAGGGGCAACATGTAGTTGAGAAATAGGGGGGCCAAGGATAGATCCTTGGGGGACACCAGGGGTAATGATATGGGCGCGGGAAGAGAAGCCGTTGCAGGAGATTCTCCGGTTACGATTAGATAAGAATGGAACCAGGCGAGTGCAGTCCCACCCAGCTGGACGATGGTGGAGAGGCGTTGGAAGAGGATGGAGTGGTCAACCGTGTCAAAGGCTGCAGACAGGTCGAGAAGGACGAGGAGGGATAGTTTACCTTTGTCACAGTCATAAGAGCTGTTTTGATACTGTGGCAGGGGCGGAAAAAAGGGATTCAAACATGGAGTTGCGGAAAAGATGGGCACGGATTTGGGAGGTGACAACATGTTCAAGGACTTTGGAGAGGAAAGGGAGGTTGGAGATGGGGGAGTAGTTTGCAAGGACGGAGGGTCAAGGAAAGGGGTCTTGCTCAGCTACGCAGCTGCGCTGGCTGCTCACCAACTTCCACGTTGTAGATACCGAGCATGTGAATGGGAGAGGCAGACCATGCAGGGGGCAGTGCATCTTACGGGGGACGCGCTTCCAGGGGGACTTTTTGAGGAGAGGGGTGATGACGGCAGATTTGAGGGAGAGGGGGACAGTACCCGAGGGGAGAGAACCGTTAACAATATCGACTAACATGGGAGCCAGGAAGGGACTTTGGGTGGTCAGCGGTTTAGTGGGAATAGGATCAAGGGAACAAATGGTGGGTCTCATGTACAGGATGGGCTCGGAGAGGGATTGAGGGGAAACAGGAGAGAAACAAGAGAAAGATGAGAGTTCAGGGCCCGGTGGACTAGGGGAAGGGAGGGAAGTGGCAGAGGCGGCTGATGAGATGATCTCAATCTTCATGACGAAGAAGTCCATGAGCTCCTCACACATTGGAGGTGAGGGTGGAGGAGACAGGAGAGAGCGGTTTAGGAAGACACTTTGCAATAGAGAAAAGAAATACTCTTCGATAATTCTATGAGAGCATAAATGTAGTTGTTAAACATACTGTCCCTTCATTTTAATTTAAAAATTGTGCCCCCAAGGAGATGGGAGATTTAAGAAAGCCTTTGGGCTGTAAATTCGGTGCCGGCCATTTTGGGACCTTACTCCTGTCGGGGCGGTAACTGTAGCACCCTCAGAAAGCTTGCACCGCCTACCGCCAACCGAGGTTGAATCGCACTGAGGGAACGGGAGCATTATATCACTCGTTCCACAGTCTCCTCGGGCACGGCAACCACAAATCTCTGCACTAAGTTGGAAGACGCAATGCGCTTGGTCCAAAGGCTGCCAGACATCCTGGGGAAAGCTGATTCTTAAAGTTTCAACTTTTCACTCTGAGCCTTAATCGAGGCTGTGGAGAGGCTCGAGAACGTGCTGCCACCTCTGTGAGTGTTCCGAAGCCTGTGGGAGGGAGGTGGCCCAGCACGTTTCCGCGAGCAACATGGTGGCCAGAATGGCGACACAATGTCGCAAGAAGTGCAATGACCTCACGAGGGTCATCAGGGTGAATAGCCTTTCTATTAATGCACCAATGTGAAGCTCACTGTCTCACCCAATGCACAGTACTGCACTACCTGCTCCGTCACTATGTGCACCAGGCCATGGTCTTCATTGGTGAAGCCATCATAAAGGTTGAGGCTCAGTTCACCAGCCATGCCCTGTGCTTGCAAGCGTCGCACACCTTCTTATTTCCGACTCAGTCTCACCCCTCCTCACAATACCCTTTCACTATTGATATGCGTTTGCAGAACGTCAGCCTGATCCATAATCTTAGGTGACCCTCATCTCATCGCACCCTTCCCACATGCACTGTGTGCACCCACGCAGATTCTGACGGGCATCTGCACACTTCCACAAAGGAGGAGCTACTTGATTATGGAAGGCACATGTGCCACATGATGAGCTGCACATTCACTCACACACTCTTGTTTTTCTTATTGCAAGCGAAATTGGCTCATAATTGTGGAGAGCATTTATACAGGACCTCACTGAGGTCGAGGAGCGTGTGGCCACCCTCAAACTATAGACCGGTTAGCCTAACATCTGTCGTTGAGAAAATGCTGGAGTCCATTAGTAATGAAGCAGTAGCACGACATTTGGAAAAGCATAATTCAATCAAGCAGAGTCAGCATGGTTTTATGAAAGGGAAATCGTGTTTGACAAATTTGCTGGAGTTCTTTGAGGGTGTAATGAGCAGGGTGGATAAGGGGGAACTAGTGGATGTGGTGTATTTGGATTTCCAGAAGGCATTTGATATGGTGCCACATAAAAGGTTACTCCACAAGAAAGAAGTTCACTGGATTGGGGGTAATATATTAGCATGGATAGAGGATTGGCTAACACACAGAAAACAGAGAGTTGGGATAAATTTACTGGGAGAAATTTAGAACTCAGCAGAGGAGGACAAAGGGTTTGATTAGGGCAGGGAAAATGGGGTACGAGAAGAAGCTTGCAGGGAACATTAAGACAGATTGCAAAAGTTTCTATAGATACGTAAAGAGAAAAAGGTTAGTAAAGACAAATGTAGGTCCCCTGCAGTCAGAATCAGGGGAAGTCATAACGGGGAACAAAGAAATGGCGGACCAATTGAACAAGTACTTTGGTTTGGTATTCACTAAGGAGGACACAAACAACCTTCTGGATATAAAAGGGGTCAGAGGGTCTAGTAAGGGGGAGGAACTGAGGGAAATCCTTATTAGTCGGGAAATTGTGTTGGGGAAATTGATGGGATTGAAGGCCGATAAATCCCCAGGGCCTGATGGACTGCATCCCAGAGTACTTAAGGAGGTGGCCTTGGAAATAGCGGATGCATTGACAATCATTTTCCAACATTCCATTGACTCTGGGTCAGTTCCTATCGAGTGGAGGGTAGCCAATGTAACCCCACTTTTTAAAAAAGGAGGGAGAGAGAAAACAGGGAATTATAGACCGGTCAGCCTGACACCGGTAGTGGGTAAAATGATGGAATCAATTATTAAGGATGTCATAGCAGCGCATTTGGAAAGAGGTGACATGATAGGTCCAAGTCAGCATGGATTTGTGTAAGGGAAATCATGCTTGACAAATCTTCTGGAATTTTTTGAGGATGTTTCCAGTAGAGTGGACAAGGGAGAACCAGTTGATGTGGTATATTTGGACTTTCAGAAGGCTTTCGACAAGATCCCACACAAGAGATTAATGTGCAAAGTTAAAGCACATGGGATTGGGGGTAGTGTGCTGACATGGATTGAGAACTGGTTGTCAGACAGGAAGCAAAGAGTAGGAGTAAATGGGTACTTTTCAGAATGGCAGGCGGTGACTAGTGGGGTACCGCAAGGTTCTGTGCTGGGGCCCCAGCTGTTTACATTGTACATTAATGATTTAGACGAGGGGATTAAATGTAGTATCTCCAAATTTGCGGATGACACTAAGTTTGGTGGCAGTGTGAGCTGTGAGGAGGATGCTATGAGGCTGCAGAGCGACTTGGATAGGTTAGGTGAGTGGGCAAATGCATGGCAGATGAAGTATAATGTGGATAAATGTGAGGTTATTCACTTTGGTGGTAAAAACAGAGAGACAGACTATTATCTGAATGGTGACAGATTAGGAAAAGGGGAGGTGCAATGAGACCTGGGTGTCATGGTACATCAGTCATTGAAGGTCGGCATGCAGATACAGCAGGCGGTTAAGAAAGCAAATGGCATGTTGGCCTTCATAGCGAGGGGATTTGAGTACAGGGGCAGGGAGGTGTTGCTACAGTTGTACAGGGCCTTGGTGAGGCCACACCTGGAGTATTGTGTACAGTTTTGGTCTCCTAACCTGAGGAAGAACATTCTTGCTATTGAGGGAGTGCAGCGAAGGTTCACCAGACTGATTCCCGGGATGGCGGGATTGACCTATCAAGAAAGACTGGATCAACTGGGCTTGTATTCACTGGAGTTCAGAAGAATGAGAGGGGACCTCATAGAAACGTTTAAAATTCTGATGGGTTTAGACAGGTTAGATGCAGGAAGAATGTTCCCAATGTTGGGGAAGTCCAGAACCAGGGGTCACAGTCTTAGGATAAGGGGTAAGCCATTTAGGACCGAGATGAGGAGAAACTTCTTCACCCAGAGAGTGGTGAACTGTGGAATTCTCTACCACAGAAAGTTGTTGAGGCCAATTTACTAATTATATTCAAAAAGGAGTTAGATGTAGTCCTTACTACTAGGGGGATCAAGGGGTATGGCGAGAAAGCAGGAATGAGGTACTGAAGTTGCATGTTCAGCCATGAACTCATTGAATGGCGGTGCAGGCTAGAAGGGCCAAATGGCCTACTCCTGCACCTATTTTCTATGTTTCTATGTTTCTAAATGGGTCATTTTCCAGTTGGCAAACAGTGACTAGTGGGGTGCCGCAGGGATCAGTGCTGGATCCTCATCTATTTACAATCTATATTAATGACTTGGATGAAGGTACCGAGTGTAATGTAGCCAAGTTTACTGATGATACAAAGATGGGTGGGAAAGCAAATTGTGAGGAGGACAAAAAAAATCTGCAAAGGGGTATAGACAGGCTCAGTTAGTGGGCAAAAATTTGGCAGATGGAGTATAATGTGGGAAAATGAGAGGTTATCCACTTTGGTGGAAAAAATAGAAAAGCAAATTACAATTTAAATGGATAAAATTGCAAAGTGCTGTAGTACAGCAGGACCTGGGGGTCCTTGTGCATGAAACACAAAAAGTTATTATGCAGGTACAGCAAGTGATCAGGAAGGCCAATGGAATCTTGGCCTTTATTGCAAGGGGGATGGAGTATAAAGCCAGAGAAGTCCTGCTGCAACTGTACAGGGTATTGGTGAGGCCACACCTGGAGTATTGCGTACAATTTTGTTTTCCGCATTTAAGGAAGGATATACTTGCATTGGAGGCAGTTCAGAGAAAGTTCACTAGGTTGATTCTGGAGATGAAGGGCTTGACTTATGAAGATAGGTTGAGTAGGTTGGGCCTATACTCATTGGAGTTCAGAAGAACGAGAGGTGATCTTATCGAAACATAAAATAATGAGGGGGCTCGACAAGGTGGATGAAGACAGGATATTTCCACTCATAGGGGAAACTAAAACTAGGGGACATAGTCTCAGAATAAGGAGCGGCCCATTTAAAACTGAGATGAGGAGGAATTTCTTCTCTCAGAGGGTTGTAAATTTGTGGAATTCTCTGCCCCAGAGAGCTGTGGAGCTGGGTCATTGAATATATTTAAGGCGGAGATAGACAGATTTTTGAGCGATAAGGGAATAAAGGGTTATGGGGAGCGGGCAGGGAAATGGAGCTGAGTCCATGATCAGATCAGCCATGATTTTATTGAATGGTGGAGCAGGCTCGAGGGGCCAAATGGCCGACTCCTGCTCATATTTCTTATGGGCACACCAGTTGGTGCGATAGCAGGCGACGAAGCAGAGCCCCCTGTGGATAGTGACGGTATGTGAATAGCGTTTCTGACTTTTGTGAGTTTCGTGACCCTTGATAGCAAATGCCATACCCCCTTTACAGATCAATGTCCTATGCCACCTTCCTCTTATCTCCCTGCCCCCTCCCCTGCTGTTAACCACAGTAATGTTACTTTGGGCTTGAGCACCCGAGGAAGGAATGGGGGTGAGGGGGCGGTAAATCAAGCAGCCTGCCCGTGAGCCTCCACATCGAGTGAGTGGGGAGATGATGAGGAAGGTGACAATGGTGTGGTGGCAGAGCGGGACGTTCCATCAGCTGCACCCAGTGGGGACACCACCTCGCTGGACCAGCCGATATTCCTGGGCTTCGAAGAGCCTGAGGCTCCAGGCCCCAGTGGCCTACAACAATGCCCAGCACAAGGGGAAGCTCAGGGGCCAGCTCACCGGAGGATGATTCGGCCTAGGAGTCCTATTGAGAGACCGGAAGATGTGGACCTGGAAACTGCTCCTCAGAGAGCTGGCGGTCTGAGTGTTGGTCCCTGTAAAGCCATGGGGGGTAAGACCGCCTGCCCAGACGTCATCAGCCTCTCCTGATCCATGGGCCGACATGGCCAAGAGCCCTTCTATCTTGACGCCGCCATCTAGACAGGTTAGATGCAGTAAGAATGTTCCTAATGTTGGGGAAGTCCAGAACCAGGGGTCACAGTCTAAGGATAAGGGGTAAGCCATTTAGGACTGAGATGAGGAGAAATTTCTTCACCCAGAGAGTGGTGAACCTGTGGAATTCTCTACCACAGAAAGTTGTTGAGGCCAATTCACTAAATATATTCAAAAAGGAGTTAGATGTAGTCCTTACTACTAGGGGGATCAAGGGGTATGGCGAGAAAGCAGGAATGGGGTACTGAAGTTGCACGTTCAGCCATGAACTCATTGAATGGCGGTGCAGGCTCAACGGGCCGAATAGCCTACTCCTGCTATGTTTCTATGTTTCTATGTTTCTGTGTTTCTAATAGCATGCAGTAGGTGACGCTGGCAAACTAGTAATGCCCCCATTAAATTGTTAAACTCAAGTTGACACGACCCCGCAATGTCAGATAAATCTGATGCTCCAAAGGCAGACGTTCACTCTGCCGAAACCTTGCATTCAGTGTGGCTGCTGTTATATATGCAGACTGTAGATATACTCTCTGTGTAGTCACTGTATAGTTGCATAAGATGGAGACTTGTTACCTGATGTACTATCAATGAGGTTTACACTGTGTATATACTATGCTGGCACCACTAGAGGGTGCAACTGGTGGAGTCTGGGGTTTCTTTGCCCCTGTGGCAGACGCTGTCCATCAGAGGGCACTGCGGTGGGAGACCTGAGGGTCACCTGCATAGGTGTGCAGGGCCCAGTATAAGAGGCTGCCCACCATGCTTGTGCCTCACTCTGGAGTTACGAATAAAGGACCAAGGTCACTACAGTTTGAGTTCAACACATTGCCTCATGGAGTCATTCATAAGTACATTACAAACATAACAGCTGCCAATGAATGTTCTTCCTCCTCCCTTTATAATCGGCTGCAGATATGGATCATGGAAGGTGGAACTGTCTGGTTTCTTTGGCGTGATTTAGGGACGGAGCTTAAATGAAGCGGTTGCACCATATTTTGCGAGCAGGCCATTAGCGGATTGTTGCACGAGGACTGATGTCATGATCCAACTGAAAGTACACAGCGAGGTTGTGATATATTCACAGAGCACAGCACACACAACTTCCTAACATGGCAGGCAGCTCTCTCAGAAGTCTCCGGAAATCTGTCTGGTTCTGTTTATTATTAACCCTGCACTTGCAGTACACAATATGTCCACATCCACAGTGGGGAGCTACAAACATTACAAGCTTACAGACATTACACTTCTCCCTCCTTAATGAAGAAGCCATCATAACAAACATCATACATTACTGTCATGTTTATACATAACACAGGATATAAACATTTTTTTTTCCATATTTACAAATTTAACTTTACCACTTGTTTTCTGTTTCAAAGAGGACACCTTTGCTCTCAAACAGAACCTTCCAAACATGGTGTTGAATCTCAACTCATTCGACGCTCATCCTGAGGAACGTTTTCCTCCACGGAATTTCCTTGATTTTCATTTGAACTCACTCTAACTTCAGGCTCTTTGTTTTCCTGACTCGGACTCAGACTTTCATTTTGATTCTCTCCTGGATTTGTTTCCAGTACATTGTATTTAGGATTTGCTACTGGTATATCAAAACTATCTGATGAGTCAGAAATAATTGAATCATTCCCACCTTCAACTCCTTCCATGTCTGCAGGTTAAATATGATCAATATGATCAAACCTAACCTGTCCATTATCAAACATCTTTACCAAATATGTGCAAGGACCACATATCTTCACCACTCTTCCTGGTAACCACTTTAACCATTTATGGTGATGGTTCTTCACTCTCATCTTCTGGTTTAATTTCACACTTCTCTCTTTTACTCTACCTCTATCCTGATTCCCTTTCTGTCTTAATTGTATCTTTTCTACAGACTGTGCCAAATTTGGCTTTAACAACGAGGATCTGGTTCATGGCTGTCGTTTGAGAAACAACTCTGCTGGTGTTCTACCAGTAGTGGTATGTGGAGTATTTCGATATGTAATCAAAAAAATTAGCCAATTTGTGATCCAATGACAACTGTCGTTTCCTTGGATTTGGATCCAACATTTGTTTTATGAGGGCACGTTTTACAATTTGTACAGTGCACTCTGCTGCACCATTTGAAGCAGGATGGTATGGTGGAACCTTGGTATGTATCACACCATTTTTGCTCGTGAATTGTGCAAATTCTTCTTAACGAAATTGTGGTCCATTATCCGAAACAATTTCTTCAGGGAGGCCAAATGCAGAAAATAATTTTCGTAAAATGTCCAATGTTTTACTTGTTGTTATTTTCCACATTGGAAACACCTCAACCCACTTCGAATGGCTATCAATCACAATGAACAATTGTTGTCCTTCTAACTCAACAAAATCAATATGTAGCTTTTGCCACACCCTTGGAGGCCATTTCCATGGCTGTAATGGTACTGGTGGTGGTTGCTTGCTTACCGATTAACATGTTGTACACTGACTCACAATGTACTCTATATCTTTATCAAGATCTGGCCACCATAAATAACTGTGTGCAAAACTCTTGGTCAAGCACATTCTCAGGTGCTGGTCATGGAGGTCTCATAATAATTTGGACCTGAATTTATTTGGTATAACCACTCTTGCACTTCACATGATACAATCTTTATCGACTGATAATTCATTCCTATGAATGAAGAATGGATATGTATCTTTGTCTGATACCTGGTTTGGCCATCCATTTGCAATATACTCATACACCTTTGACATCACTGGGTCACGTTTGGTTGCTCTACCAATCACTTCAGCTGTGACTGGCAGTTCATCAATGTATGAAAAATAAAACACTTCTTCCCTATCGGGTGTAACTTGTGATTGGGAAGGCAATCTAGACATTGCATCAGCATTACTGTGATCAGCTGATCGTCTGTATTCAATATCATATGTATATGCTGACAAAATCAAAGCCCACCTCTGCATTCGGGCTGCAGCTAATGCTGGAACTGGGGACTTTGGATGAAGAATTGCTGTTAGGGGCTTATGGTCTGTAACGATGGTAAACTTATGACCATACAAGTATTTGTGAAACTTCTTGACCCCAAAAATTAATGCCAAAGCTTCCCTTTCAATTTGCACATAATTACTCTCACTGGAACTGAGAGTGCGTGAAGCAAAAGCAATTGGTCTCTCCTCCCCACTACTTAATACATGAGAGATTACTGCCCCAACTCCATATGGAGAGGCATCACATGCTAGCTTAATCTCCTTAGATATGTCATGGTGAACTAACATGGTGCTCTCTACCAATTTGCTTTTACACTCCTTGAATGCTGTTTCGCATTCTTTTGACCACTTCCAATGGACCTGTTTTTTCAAAAGTTCATTCAGTGGATGTAATACTGTAGCCAAATTTGGTAGGAACTTCCCGTAATAGTTCAAAAGACCCAAGAATGAACGAAGTTCAGTGACATTTCTGGGAATGGGTGAATTTCTAATTGCATCCAGTTTGTCCTTGGTTGGATGTAGACCATCTTTGTCTACTCTGTACCCTAAGTACCCCACTGAGTTTTTTAATAACTCACAATTACGAGCAGACACTCGTACTCTGTATTTCTCTAGTCGTTTGAGGATTTCATTCAATATATTATTATGAATTTGCTTATTTGGTGCTGAAATTAGTATGTCATCCAAATAACATACTACCCCTTCAATACCTTGCAAAATCTGGTTCATCACCCCTTGGAATATGGCAGGGGCGGAAGATACTCCAAACGGTAGCCTATTAAATTGATATAGGCCTAGATGAGTATTTATAGTCAAACATGACTTGGACTCATCATCTAGTTCAAGCTGTAAGTAGGCATTCATAAGATCCAGTTTTGAGAAGATCTGACCACCTGTCAGTGTTGTGAACAAATCTTCTATATTCAGCAATGTATTGGGGACATTACCCTCTAGAACCTGGTTTACGGTTACTTTATAATCATCACACAATCTTACCTTACAATCGGACTTAGGTACAACAACAATGAGTGTAGCCCAATTACACCGATCTATCTTACAAATAATGTTCTCAGTCTCTAGTCTTTTGAGTTCTTGGTCAACTTTCTCCTTGAGTGCATATGGTACGGAACGTGGCTTGTAGTTAACCGATCTAGTGTCCTTCTGTACCCCGACACTCGCCTTGAAGCCTTGGATTGGACTGCCCGTTTCGCAGAACACCTTCGGATACTTCTTGATAACCTTATCCGTTGATGAAAATCTCGCTTCCACACAGAAAATCTTACTCCTATCCAGCTTCAGTGATCTCAACCAATTTCTTCCTAGTAAGGCAGGCTTGTCTCCTTTCACTACTATTAGAGGCAAGTTCTAAAATTGATCTTTATATTTCACCGGTACAGTAATACAACCTACCACAGGAATTTTCTCTCCCGAGTAGCCTCGCAGCTCTATCTTGGATTTCTCCAGTTGGAAATCACGGAATTTGTCGCGATATAGTGACTCCGGCACTACAGTCACGGATGCACCCGTGTCAATTTCCATTGGTATCTTGAATCCCGCAACATCTATGTGGATTTTGATGCTTTCCGAATCGCTGTCCGTTAAACTCATGCTCCTGATGACGTGTAACTCTAACATCTCCTCGTCCTGTTGTTGTTCTTCCATGCTATGTAGCCTCTTGGTATTTCTACTCATAGCTTTGAACGCTGGACTTGTTGATTTCTGGATTCTTTTACCTCAATCTGGTTCAGCAAAATTACTGAAACGAATACCGTTTGTGCTTTAAACAAAGCAAGCTTTTATTTAAAAAGCAAATCCCGATCGGGGACCTTATCAGACAGAAGGAATGCAACTCTGATAGATCGCACCCACTTCCTACGGACAAAGTGACGTTACATTGTAAAGGGACGACAGTTATACATTTTCGGCAAAAGATAACAAGATAGGGCTAGAGTGACATCCTAGTTCAGCCTATCTCTTTTGATCCCTCTTTCCCTTTGTCCACTCATAAGCCGACCTAAGTATGGTCTGATTTTAAACAAAGACCTTCTGTTAATGTTTCAGGTTAATAGTATGATTTAATAAGACCTTGAGGTTTTTCTGCAAGCTGTGGGTTTTGTTTCAATATGTGTTAGTGCTGTAACATTTCGCAGTCTCGAGTCTGAGATGTCATGGCTATTCCTCCATGAATTCTTTGTTAGCTTATACTGTCCCTATACAATTCCCACATTCTCAACTTCAATGTCTCTATACATTTTTAAACATTCACAGACTCATAGCTTTGAAAACTGGTTTACCCTTCAGTCGGCATGCCTTCACAAGATGCCCAGTCTTCCTGCAGAAGAAACACTCTGCCTTCACCTATGGACAACATTGAGCAATGTGTTGTCCCAGGCACCTATAGCACGACTTCGACGCTCTGTTAGAATTTCCAGTTTCTGAGACTTTCGGCCATGCCCGTCTTTTGCTTTGAACCTGCAGGTGATTTACCTTGGTTGACTGACGACCTTAATCATTATTTAATTCTCGAGAATATTGTTCAGCCATGCTCATCGACCTCGTTGTCTGACAAGCAATCTCAAAAGTCAAGTCATCCGTCGTCAATAACTTCCTTCTGATCGCATCATTTTTCACCCCACAAACAAAACGATCCCGTAATGCTCGGTTTTAAAAGTTTCCAAAATTACCGCACATCGATAGCTTTTTTAATGCTACAATGTAATCACTGATACTTTCATCAGCCTTTTGATTCTGAATCTCAAAACGATAGCTTTCAGCAATTTCTAACGGTTTGGGGTTATAGTGCTGCTCCAGCTTCATTAAAATCTCTTTCAACGTTGTGTCCTTTGGCTCGTCAGGCACAAGCAGATTTACCAGTGTTTCATACAATGCCGGACCTGCCTCTGATAAGAAGATCGCTCTCTTACGTTTCAACACAGCCCGGTTCTGGACTGCATTATCTGGAACTTCGATTATGTTATTTGCAGTGAAATACATTTCTAGCCAATCCACATATGCTTTAAAACGTTCCCGGTCATGTCTATTTTCCCCCAAATGTCCCAATACACCTGCCATTTTAATCTCTAGCTATTCACACCATGTGCTGTATTTCACCTCGGATTTTGTAACTTTTTTTCCAAAGACAGAAACTTCCAAACTCACTGAATCCTTCACCAACAAAATTTAAGCTTTAAATTATCCGAAAAATCTCACCTCAGTCGCCAAATATGATATATTCACAGAGCACAACACACACAGCTTCCTAACATGGCGGGCAGCTCTCTCGGAAGTCTCCAGAAATCTGTCTGGTTCTGTTTATTATTAACCCTGCACTTGCAGTACACAATACGTCCACATCCACAGTGGGGAGCTACAAACATTACAAGCTTACAGACATTACAGAGGTGAGGCGCTGCTATCTGTGCATCTCAGCGCTAACCAACAAGTACAGCACACAGAATGGTGCCTTTCACAGGCAAGACTGTAGAACGTGGCTCTTCCCAGGGCAGAGAGCACAGACCTCAGGGTTCCAGAACTCAGAGTCCGCCGAGGGATGCTAATCGAATAGCACCATGCTGGCGTTGCAGAGGAAACCATAGGGCTCACCAGTGTTGTTTTGCTGAGTACATATGCAAAGCCTGTAACATGAAGGGCCACCTCCAGTGCATATGTAAAAGAAATGCGACTCAACATCTAGCAGAGGAGTTGGTAGATGACTTTGAATCCAGCGGGGAATATGATGATTTGGCCATAGAGGCAGCTCAGTCCCAAGAAGAAGTGTATGGATTGTATACCTGCACCACCGATTGTCCTCCAGTGACGATGGAAGCTTCTATGTTTCTATAAACGGTGTTCCAGTCTTCATGGAAGTGGACACGGGAGCGAGACAGTGATGAGCCAGGATGCCTTTGAGAGGCTATGGAACGAAAAACGACCCGAGCTAGTTCCATTACAGGAAAAGTTGCACACCTACACCAAGGAGCTGATCCCAGTCCTTGGTAGTGCGGATGTAAGTGTAATCCATAATGGCGTGGAGCACAAGTTACCTCTGTGGATTGTTGCAGGTGATGGTGATGCTACTCGGAAGGTGATGGATGGGGAAGATCCAGGGGTAATGGGAAGACCTCTTCACTCCAGCAATCGATGTCCCCCGTGCTCAGAGGCAGAGCAAAACCTTACCTTCGCTTGGGCCAGGCACCAGCGAACAGACCAGCGCAGCACCTGAGGCACAGACCGTCCATCGTGACTGCGTGGCAATGATCTGACCGGAATGACCTAAAAGTACCTTCCCGGCTCCAGTGGAAGGACTCCTGGGGAGGAAGATCGAATTCACAGGCACTCTTCCAGCTTTTGTGGCAGAATCGCGGGAGAGAAGGATCAAGGCAGTCGACCTCGAGGTTAGAGGCAAGATGGCGTCCCTGCTGCAGCGAGGTGCAGCGCGGCTGAAAAAAAAGATGGGCCGCAGCCATATCACAACGCTGAGGGACCAACACGTGGTGTCCAACAAAGGATCTTATTGGGGTAAAGCCAGCAGGGTTTTCTTAAAGGAGACCTGCAACCAACTGAACTTAAAGAGACATTGTATGCATGGCAATCAATGTAACGAACCGATTAAGATTATGAACAAAATGTTGTTGCGAGATGTTGGTACCAGTCTTAATGTAAAGAACAAAATCTTGTTGCGAGATGTCGGGAATAGAGTGTCCCCAAAAGTAGCAAGCGAGCGAATTCGGGAGGGTAAAGGCACTGATCCTGATGCCCTGCCCCAGGTGTCCCCACAAGTTATAGGCCAGCGACCTCAGGAGGGTGAAGGCACCAAGCTGGATACCCAGCCCCAGGTCTATCCCACGCTGCAGGCACTCGATGGCACTATTCGCCACGGACCTGGAAACGAAAACGGTGTCATTATGCGCAGTCGGCCGCCCTTACCCACCACCCGGGTGGAGACAGCGCAGCCTCGAGAACCAGTCGCTATCTCGGCCATGTCCGGGAGCGAAAGGTCATAGAAACATAGAAACATAGAAACATAGAAACATAGAAACATAGAAAATAGGTGCAGCAGTAGGCCATTCGGCCCTTCGAGGTTGCACCTCCATTCAATAAGATCATGGCTGATCTTTCACCTCAGTACCTCTTTCCTGCTTTCTCTCCATACCCCTTGATCCCTTTAGCCATAAGCGCCATATCTAACTCCCTCTTGAATATATCCAATGAACTGGCATCAACAACTCTCTGTGGTAGGGAATTCCACAAGTTAACAACTCCCTGAATGAAGAAGTTTCTCCTCATCTCAGTCCTAAATGGCTTACCCCTTATCCTAAGACTGTGTCCCCTGGTTCTGGACTTCCCTAACATCGGGAACATTCTTCCTGCATCTAAACTGTCCAGTCCATCAGAATTTTATATGTTTCTATGAGATCCCCTCTCATCCTTCAAAACTCCAGTGAATACAGGTCCAGTCGATCCAATCTCTCCTCATATGTCAGACCAGCCAGCCCGGGAATCAGTCTGGTGAATCTTCGCTGCACTCCCTCAATAGCAAGAACGTCATTCCTCAGATTAGGAGACCAAAACTGAACACAATATTCCAGATGAGGCCTCACCAAGGCCCTGTACAACTGCAGTAAGACCTCCCTGCTCCTATATTCAAATCCCCTAGCTATGAAGGCCAACATACTATTTGCCTTCTTCACCGCCTGCTGTATCTGCATGCCCATTTTCAGTGACTGATGAATCATGACACCCAGGTCTCGTTACACCTCCCCTTTTCCTAATCTGCCGCCATTCAGATAGTATTCTGCCTTCATGTTTTTGCCCCCAAAGTAGATAACCTCACATTTATCCACATTATACTGCATCTGCCATGCATTTGCTCACTCACCTAACCTGTCCAAGTCACCCTGCAGCCTCTTAGCATCCTCCTCGCAGCTCACAACGCCACCCAATTTAGTGTCATCTGCAAACTTGGAGATATTACACTCAATTCCTTCATCTAAATCATTGATGTATATTGTAAATAGCTGGGGTCTCAGCACTGAGCCCTGCGGCACCCCACTAGTCACTGCCTGCCATTCTGAAAAGGACCCATTTATCTTGACTCTCTGCTTCCTGTCTGCCAACCAGTTCTCTATCCACGTCAGTACATTACCCCCAATACCATGTGCTTTGATTTTGCACGCCAATCTCGTGTGGCGCCTTGTCAAAAGCCTTTTGAAAGTCCAAATACACCACATCCACTGGTTCTCCCTTGTCCACTCTACTAGTTACATCCTCAAAAAATTCCAGAAGATTTGTCAAGCATGATTTCCCTTTCATAAATTCATGCTGACTTGGACCGATCCTTATCACTGCTTTCCAAATGCGCTGTTATTTCATCTTTAAAAATTGATTTCAACATTTTCTCCACTACTGATGTCAAGCTAACCAGTCTATAATTACCCGTTTTCTCTCTCCCTCCTTTTTTAAAAAGTGATGTTACATTAGCTACCCTCCAGTACCTAGGAACTGATCCAGAGTCGATAGACTGTTGGAAAATGATCACCAATGCATCCACCATTTCTAGGGCCACTTCCTTAAGTACTCTGGAATGCAGACTATCAGGCCCCGGGGATTTATCGGCCTTCAATCCCATCAATTTCCCTAACACAATTTCCCGCCTAATAAGGATATCCTTCAGTTCCTCCTTCTCACTGGACCCTCGGTCCCCTAGTACTTCCAGAAGGTTATTTGTGTCTTGCTTTGTGAAGACAGAACCAAAGTATTTGTTCAACTGGTCTGCCATTTCTTTGTTCCCCATTATAAATTCACCTGAATCTGACTGCAAGAGACCTACGTTTGTCTTCAGTAATCTTTTTCTCTTCACATATCTATAGAAGCTTTTGCAGTCAGTTTTTATGTTCCCGGCAAGTTTCCTCTCATACTCGATTTTCCCCCTCCTAATTAAACCCTTTGTCCTCCTCTGCTGAATTCTAAATTTCTCCCAGTCCTCAGGTTTGCAGCTTTTTCTGGCCAATTTACATGCCTCTTCCTTGGATCTAACACTATCCTTAATTTCCCTTATTAGCCACAGTTGAGCCACCTTCCCAGTTTTATTTTTACTCCAGACAGGAATGTACAATTGTTGAAGTTCATCCATGTGATCTTTAAATGTTTGCCATTGCCTATCCACCATCAACCCTCAAAGTATCATTTGCCAGTCTATCCTAGCCAATTCACGCTTCATACCATCGAAGTTACCTTTCCTTAAGTTCAGGACCCAATCTCTGAATTAACTGTGTCACTCTCCATCTTAATAAGGATGTTATGGTCACTCTTCCCCAAGGGGCCTTGCACAACAAGATTGCTAATTAGTCCTTTCTCATTACACATCACCCAGTCTAGGATGGTCAGCCCTCTAGTTGGTTCCTCAACATATTGGTCCAGAAAACCATCCATAATACACTCCAGGAAATCCTCCTCCATCGTATTGCTACCAGTTTGGTTAGTCCAATCTATATGTAGATTAAAGTCGCCCATGATAACGGCTGCACCTTTATTGCACGCATCCCTAATTACTTGCTATCCCCAACCTCACTACTACTGTTTGGTGGTCTGTACACAACTCCCACTAGCATTTTCTGCCCTTTGGTCAGAACCAACAAGTTCCCCAAAAGGGACCTGGAGCAGCCAGGTTTCCAACACCATTAGAGAGCAGGCAGAAGATTCTGCAACCCTCAAAGGAGGACAGGGAGGCCACACACATCTGTGGTTCTGTCCACCACTAGGCAACAACAAAGTCCTGGCTAGGAGAGCGAACCAAGCCCGCCTTGCTAGCAGGGGGCGTAGCACCGCTATCAGATGACTAGGACCACGTCCGGTTACTCTGGAACCTGCGTCCTCGCATACCTGTACTGCTACCTCAGTACTTACCATGACTGAACCATGAATGCAATCTACCTAATCCTGACGCACGACCGCAAAATGTAATGAATGTAAGTGACTGAACCAAGGTGTCACGATACAAACTGTAACTTCCTTTCTTTGTACTTGCACTGTGTCTGATCCTGTATGTTAATGTAACGGGCCTGCTGCATGATCTCGCTGGGTGGGGGGGGGGGAGGGGAAATGGATGTATGTAGCCATGGACACACACATGGATCACACCCAGAACCCACTAGAACCTCCATTGCATCATCGAACCATCCAAACTGGTAACTACTACCCAACATTGTGGCAAAAGGACTTGGGGGTTAACAGGGAGAGAGCCAAGCCAAAGCACAGCCAAGGTGCAAGGGCTATTGGCACTTAAGTCTGAGGAGAGCTAAGCCAGAGCACATAGTGCAAAGGTAATCGGCACAAAGGACTTGGGGGAGAGTGATGTTATATATGCAGACTGTAGATATACTCTCTGTGTAGTCACTGTATAGTTGCATAAGATGGAGACGTGTTAGCTAGTGTACTATCAATGAAGTTTACACTGTGTATATACTATGCTGGCACCACTAGAGGGTGCAACTGGTGGAGACCGGGGTTACCTGTCCCTGTGGCAGAGGCTGTCCACCAAGGGGCACTGCGGTGGGAGACCTGAGGGTCACCTGTGTAGGTGTGCAGGGCCCAGTATAAAAGGCTGCCCACCATGCTTGTGCCTTACTCTGGAGTTACAAATAAAGGACCAAGGTCACTACAGTTTGAGTACAACACAATGCTTCGTGGAGTCATTCATAAGTGCATTACAAACATAACAGCCGCCAATGAATGTTCTTCCTCCTCCCTTTATATCGGTTGCAGATATGGATCACGGAAGGTGGAACCACCTGGTTTCTTGGGCGTGATTTAGGGGCGGAGGTTAAATGAAGCGGCTGCACCATATTTTGCAAGTGGGCCATTAGCGGGTTGTTGCACGAGGACTGATGTCACGATCCGACTGAAAGTACACAGCGAGGTGAGGCGCTGCAAGTTGTGCGTCTCAGCGCTTACCAATTCCAGACGCATTACCACCCCTCCCGGCACTAACTGAGGCAGTGCACCACTGCATCTCCAGCCCCTAGTGTGCTTTCAGAATAAGTGTATACTTGTTGGGTTAAAGACGCGTGGTATGGAGTTATTTTGATTAAATTACCTTGTATCGCCTGCTGAACTACAGAGGGGTTTCTTTTGGAGAAGATGAAAGCAGCTTTGGTGAATTACAAAGTTACAGTTTGAACATTTTCCAATTTTTTAATTGGCTCAGTGGCATGTGTGAAACTGCTGGTGTGCTCACTCACTGCTCCACCGAACCCCAGTGGTTTGTTTCTCACAGTGAAAGAGTAATTAACCCCTTACTTCTGTTTGCCACATTGCATTGCTGAATTTTTAAGCATCAGCTTAAAGTGATCCCAACAAGCTTACTGCTGTGAATGTACTTGTGGAACACGTTCATTCAAAGTGGGGATTTCATGGTGATCGTTAGTGATAAAACATGATTTGTGCACTAGTTCTGAAAGAAATGGGTACTAGTAACTAATAGAATGGTTAAACTATGTTGAAGAACGTGAGCCTGAGTGAAACTAAGATCTTAAACTGCCATGTGTTGTGATGGTAATCAGAGGAACTGTGTTTAAAAGAACTGACGTCTTTTGAATTTTAAGCCATAACAGGTCATGAAAGAATGTCTGTGAAACAGCTGTGCACTGCTGCAGGGACTGAGCTGTTAATACAAGCCATTGCTATTGTTAGCGCCCCAGGAAGGAAGGGGGCAGTAAATCAAACATTAATGACCTCAGTGGGGCGCTACGAGGGCGCTAACACCAGAGCACTACCCAACTTCAGGTGACTTACATTCAGCAATCATCCTCCAGTCCTTCACACTGGCTCATTCCAGCTTTTAAAGGTGAGGGTATATCAAACTGCAGCCGCTCATTGTCACCATTCTTGCAACTGAAGTCGGTGGAAGAGGATTTCCTGGAGTGTATTAGGGATGCTTTTCGAGACCAATATGTCAAGGAACCAACTAGAGAGCTGCCTATCCGAGACTGGGAAAGGACTAATTAACAATCTTGTTGTGCGAGGCCCCTTGGAGAAGAGTGACCATAATATGGTTGAATTCTTTATTAAGGTGGAGAGTGACACAGTTAATTCAGAAACTAGGGTCCTGAACTTAAGGAAGGGTAACTTCGATGGTATGAGATATGAATTAGCTAGAATAGACTGGGAAATGATACTTAAATGGTTGATGGTGGATAAGCAATGGCAAACATTTAAAGATCACATGGATGAACTTCAGCAATTGTACATCCTTGTCTGGAGTAAAAATAAAACTGGGAAGGTGGCTCAACCGTGGCTAACAAGGGAAATTAAGGATAGTGTTAAAGTCAAGGAAGAGGCAGATAAATTGGCTAAAAAAAGCAACAAACCTGAGGACTGGGAGACATTTAGAATTCAACAGAGAAGGACTAAGGGTTTAATTAGGAGGGGGAAAATAGAGTACGAGAGGAAGCTTGCAGGGAACATAAAAACTGACTGCAAAAGCTTCTATAAATATGTGAAGAGAAAAAACATAGAAACATAGAAACATAGAAAATAGGTGCAGGAGTAGGCCATTCGGCCCTTCTAGCCTGCACTACCATTCAATGAGTTCATGGCTGAACATGCAACTTCAGTACCCCATTCCTGCTTTCTCGCCATACCACTTGATCCCCCTAGTAGTAAGGACTACATCGAACTCCTTTTTGAATATATTTAGTGAATTGGCCTCAACAACTTTCTGTGGTAGAGAATTCCACAGGTTCACCACTCTCTGGGTGAAGAAGTTTCTCCTCATCTCGGTCCGAAATGGCTTACCCCTTATCCTTAGACTGTGACCCCTGGTTCTGGACTTCCCCAACATTGGGAACATTCTTCCTGCATCTAACCTGTCTAAACCCATCAGAATTTTAAACGTTTCTATGAGGCCCCCTCTCATTCTTCTGAACTCCAGTGAATACAAGCCCAGTTGATCCAGTCTTTCTTGATAGGTCAATCCCGCCATCCCGGGAATCAGTCTGGTGAACCTTCGCTGCACTCCCTCAATAGCAAGAATGTCCTTCCTCAGGTTAGGAGACCAAAACTGTACACAATACTCCAGGTGTGGCCTCACCAAGGCCCTGTACAACTGTAGCAACATCTCCCTGCCCCTGTACTCAAATCCCCCCTCGCTATGAAGGCCAACATGCCATTTGCTTTCTTAACCGCCTGCTGTACCTGCATGCCAACCTTCAATGACTGATGTACCATGACACCAAGGTCTTGTTGCACCTCCCTTTTTCCTAATCTGTCACCATTCAGATAATAGTCTGTCTCTCTGTTTTTACCACCAAAGTGGATAACCTCACATTTATCCACATTATACCTTATCTGCCATGCATTTGCCCACTCACCTAATCTATCTAAGTCGCTCTGCAGCCTCATAGCATCCTCCTCGCAGCTCACACTGCCACCCAATTTAGTGTCATCCGCAAATTTGAAGATACTACATTTAATCCCCTCGTCTAAATCATTAATGTACAGTGTAAACAGCTGGGGCCCCAGCACAGAACCTTGCGGTACCCCACTAGTCACCACCTGCCATTCTGAAAAGGACCCATTTACTCCTACTCTTTGCTTCTTGTCTGACAACCAGTTCTCAATCCATGTCAGCACACTACCCCCAATCCCATGTGCTTTAACTTTGCACATTAATCTCTTGTGTGGGACCTTGTCGAAAGCCTTCTGAAAGTCCAAATATACCACATCAACTGGTTCTCCCTTGTCCACTCTACTGGAAACATCCTCAAAAAATTCCAGAAGATTTGTCAAGCATGATTTCCCTATCATGTCACCTCTTTCCAAATGCGCTGCTATGACATCCTTAATAATTGATTCCATCATCTTACCCACTACCGATGTCAGGCTGACCGGTCTATAATTCCCTGTTTTCTCTCTCCCTCCTTTTTTAAAAAGTGGGGTTACATTGGCTACCCTCCACTCGATAGGAACTGATCCAGAGTCAATGGAATGTTGGAAAATGACTGTCAATGCATCCGCTATTTCCAAGGCCACCTCCTTAAGTACTCTGGGATGCAGTCCATCAGGCCCTGGGGATTTATCGGCCTTCAATCCCATCAATTTCCCCAACACAATTTCCCGACTAATAAGGATTTCCCTCAGTTCCTCCTCCTTACTAGACCCTCTGACCCCTTTTATATCCGGAAGGTTGTTTGTGTCCTCCTTAGTGAATACCGAACCAAAGTACTTGTTCAATTGGTCTGCCATTTCTTTGTTCCCCGTTATGACTTCCCCTGATTCTGACTGCAGGGGACCTACGTTTGTCTTTACTAACCTTTTTCTCTTTACATATCTATAGAAACTTTTGCAATCCGTCTTAATGTTCCCTGCAAGCTTCTTCTCGTACTCCATTTTCCCTGCCCTAATCAAACCCTTTGTCCTCCTCTGCTGAGTTCTAAATTTCTCCCAGTCTCTGGGTTCGCTGCTATTTCTGGCCAATTTGTATGCCACTTCCTTGGCTTTAATACTATCCCTGATTTCCCTTGATAGCCACGGTTGAGCCACCTTCCCTTTTTTATTTTTACGCCAGACAGGAATGTACAATTGTTGTAGTTCATCCATGCGGTCTCTAAATGTCTGCTATTGCCCATCAACAGTCAACCCCTTAAGTATCATTTGCCAATCTATCCTAGCCAATTCACGCCTCATACCTTCAAAGTTACCCTTCTTTAAGTTCTGGACCATGGTCTCTGAATTAACTGTTTCATTCTCCATCCTAATGCAGAATTCCACCATATTATGTCACTCTTCCCCAAGGGGCCTCGCACAACGAGATTGCTAATTAATCCTCTCTCATTACACAACACCCAGTCTAAGATGGCCTCCCCCCAGTTGGTTCCTCGACATATTGGTCTAGAAAACCATCCCTTATGCACTCCAGGAAATCCTCCTCCACCGTATTGCTTCCAGTTTGGTTAGCCCAATCTATGAGCATATTAAAGTCACCCATTAGAACTGCTGCACCCTTATTGCATGCACCCCTAATTTCCTGTTTGATGGCTCTGTTGCACAGGAGGGCAGGAAAAAGAGTGGGAGAGCGATAGTGATAGGTGATTCAATTGTAAGGGGAATAGATAGGCGTTTCTGCGGCCGCAACCGAGACTCCAGGATGGTATGTTGCCTCCCTGGTGCAAGGGTCAAGGATGTCTCGGAGCGGGTGCAGGACATTCTGAAATGGGAGGGAGAACAGCCAGTTGTCGTGGTGCACATTGGTACCAACGACATAGGTAAAAAAAGGGATGAGGTCCTACGAAACGAATTTAAGGAGCTAGGAGCTAAATTAAAAAGTAGGACCTCAAAAGTAGTAATCTCGGGATTGCTACCAGTGCCACGTGCTAGTCAGAGTAGGAATCGCAGGATAGCGCAGATGAATACGTGGCTTGAGCAGTGGTGCAGCAGGGAGGGATTCAAATTCCTGGGGCATTGGAACCGGTTCTGGGGGAGGTGGGACCAGTACAACCAGACGGTCTGCACCTGGGCAGTACCTGAACCAATGTCCTGGGGGGAGTGTTTGCTAGTGCTGTTGGGGAGGAGTTAAACTAATATGGCAGGGGGATGGGAACCAATGCAGGGAGACAGAGGGAAACAAAATGGAGACAAAAGCAAAAGACAGAAAGGAGATGAGGAAAAGTGGACGGCAGAGAAACCCAAGGCAAAGAACAAAAAGGGCCACTGTACAGCAAAATTCTAAAAGGACAAAGGGTGTTAAAAAAACAAGCCTGAAGGCTTTGTGTCTTAATGCAAGGAGTATCCGTAATAAGATGGATGAATTAACTGTGCAAATAGATGTTAACAAATATGATGTGATTGGGATTACGGAGACGTGGCTCCAGGATGATCAGGGCTGGGAACTCAACATCCAGGGGTATTCAACATTCAGGAAGGATAGAATAAAAGGAAAAGGAGGTGGGGTAGCATATTTGTGAAGATAAATGTAGGTCCCTTGCAGTCGGATTCAGGTGAATTTATCATGGGGAACAAAGAAATGGCAGACCAATTGAACAAATACTTTGGTTCTGTCTTCACGAAGGAAGACACAAATAACCTTCCGGAAGTACTAGGGGACCGAGGGTCTAGTGAGAAGGAGGAACTGAAGGATATCCATATTAGGCGAGAGATTAGGCAAAGCAAGCCCTCACCTGAGGGTGGACCCGGCACCAGAGAGCAGACCAGCACAGCACCCGAGACACAGACCGCTCAGCACGACTGCGTGGAGATGATCCAGCTGAGACGACCCGAACACACCTTCCAGGCTCCAGTGGCAGGACTCCAGAGGAAGAAAATCAGATCCCGAGGCGACTTCCCAGCTTCAGTGGCAAAACCCGGGGAGAAGAGGATCACCGCAGTCGACATCGTGGATGGAGGAAAGATGGCGCCCAAACCACGAGGTGAGGCGCTGAAGAAAAAGATGGCCGCGGCCAGACCACGAGGTGCAGCGCTGATGGAGCAACACGTGGTACCAAACAGAGAAGCGAATTGGAGTAAAGATGACAAGGCTCTCTGAAAGGAGGCCTGCAACCCACTACACTTAAAGGGACAGTTCCACACACTCAAACAATGTAAGAGCAACTGTGAGTTCGATGTAAAATGTGTAATTGATGATCGGAGTTGTGTACATGCAAAAAGCAAAAAAAAGAGGCGTGATCGCGATCGGAGCTACAGGTTATTTACACTGAGTAATGAATCATTGTGTGATGTAGGATTTCAACTACACTCATTCAAAGCAGCAGGCAAACACCCATCGGGAGCACATAGATCCAGCGCACTACCCAATGTAATAGCTTGCGCCCCTGGGACCAGAGATATGCACCATGGAGTGTGGCCACAAGCAGCCAATACACACGAGCTGCAGAGCAAGCGATCTCAGGAGGGCAACGGCATCGGTATCGATACCCTGCCCCTGATCGGCTCCACCTCTCAGGCACCCGATGGCACCAACCGCAACGAGCCTGAAAGAGCAAACTGCGCTAAGGTACAGCCCCCAGACCCTATCGCCACCAAGACCATACCCGGGAACGAAGGGTCACCCGCAACGGTTCTCCCAAATGGGACTTGGACCAGCCAGGATCCCAAACCAAACAACGCCCAGGCAAGCGAGGCAGCAGTTCCCTGTGCACTGCTAGACAACAGCTCCTCTGGGAGGAGCAGCGACCCAGGGCTCAAGGAGAGAACAGGGAGGTCAGAGGCATCTGTGAACCTGCCCGGCGCTACGAGCAACGGCAACAGCCCCTAGAGCAGGCAACTTGAGCCAACCGGGTTCCCACTCCAACACTGGGCACCGCGCCACCACCAGACTGCCTGGACACCATCCAGCAGTTCTGGAACTAGTTTATCCTCGCGCACCGGTGCTGAGCCCAAATCTGACTCGAATGTGATGCTGCAAATGCAACTCTTTCCTTTTGGGACTTGAATGTTGATGAATGGAATGAGCCCCCGGCACAATCTATATGTGGGGTGGGGGGGGAGGGGGAGAGAATGGAGTGGCCATGGACATACACAAACAGAAACCACCAGCACTCTACTGCCAATTAAACACCAACTACTCACCCAAGATAGAAAATACCCGCCAAGGGTCAACCAGATAGAGCGAAGCCCAGAGCAGAGTCAATGCAGGCGATTTGCACTAAGGTCTTAGGGGAGAGTGATGTCATGTATCCTACATGGTTACTTCTGGTACCATAACACATGATGTGCCACCAGAGGGCACCGCAGTGGGAGACTTGCAGGTTACCTGTGCAGGTGTGCCTGGCCTAGTATAAAAGGCAGGCCACCAGGTGATCCTCACTCTGGAATTATCAATAAAGGACTAAGGTCACTACAGTTCAAATACAACACATTGCCTCGTGGGGTCATTATCAGAGCATCTAAAGACACAATACTACAGTATGGGAAATTGATGTAATGAAGTGGATGTCGGACCAACTGTGAATTGGCCGGGAATTCATTGCAACCGAAGTCTGATGAGGCACTTACCTGTCTCCTCATCCTCCAATTCATCCTCCTCCTCCTCCTGCTCCTGAGAGGGTGGAGCTACGGCTGACTGTCATGTATTCAACTGTCATTGTAACCCATGTATAAACTGACCTAAGTTGTACACCGTGAGAACACTGACCACTAGGTGGTGAACTTGTGGGAGACACTCCTAACCTGGACTTCCAGGTATAAAAGGGGAAGCTCCATCCACCTTCTCCACTTCAGTGCTGGCTAATAAAGGTTACTGGTCACAGAGTGACCTTCTCTCAAGTATGGGCCTCATGTGCATTTATACTTTATAGTAAGGACATATTATTGGCGACGAGAAACTGGGATTTAAACCATGCGAGCATGGCCACTATCAGCACAGAAGAGAGGTACTGTGTTGGTGATGATTGTGACGATTTTATTGAGAGACTACAGCAAAGTTTCATCACTAAGGAATGGTTGCGACAGGATTCAGCCGACAAACGCAGGGCTCATCTCCTGATGGTTTGTGGATCCAGGACATACTCCCTGATGAAGGACCTTCTAGCGCCAGAGAAGCCGGCGGACAAGACTTTTGAAGAGCTCAACAAGTTGATCGGGGAACACTTTAAACCGGCGAGCAGCATGCACATGGCGAGACACCGGTTTTACACGCACCGGCGGTGAGAAGGGCAAAGCGTTCCAGACTTTGTGGCAGACTTCCGGCGACTGGCGAGCCTATGTAAGTTCCCAGATGCATGCAGAGCGGAGATGCTGCAAGACTTTTTTATTGAGGGCATCGGGCACGCTGCGGTTTTCAGGAAACTGATTGAGACCAAAGACTTGACCTTGGAAACGGTGGCCCAAACATTTATCTCAGGGGAGGAAGAGACCAGAATGATCTATGACAAAATCTTGCCTTAAATGCAGCAAATGGACAGGGAGTCAACATTGTTAACGCGGCACACAGCTCTCCAGGCAGGCAGGGGCAATCGGACATGCCCGAGCATGTAGTTGAACCCACAGGGGGAATTCAATGGAGACAATGGCTAGCTGAACAGCAATTCATGCCATCGCAAGGGACAATGCGACCAGTAATGGGGCCATCAACACCTGTCAATGGTGCGCTTAAGGAGTTACAGAGACAGTCAGAGACGATCGACTGGTAATGGACCTTTTATTTCCAACAACGGCTCATGTTGAAGGTGTGGAGGCAAACACCCAGCCAGAGCTTGCAGGTATCAGCAATATACCTGCAGAAACTGCAACGTCAGCGGTCACTTGGCGCGTACGTGCAGGAAGCCTGCAGCCAGGTTGATGTACGAGGAGGACAGGCCCAATGTAAGCCCTACGAGGCGAAACGAACACTGGGGGAAATCACTGGATTCTGAAGTTCAGCGAGTTCATGTGGAGCACATACACAGTTCATACACCAGGACGCCACCGATAATGATGAAAGTGCTCCTCAATGGCATCCCAGTATCAATGGAGCTAGACACGGGGGCCAGCCAGTCCCTGATGAGTATCAAACAGTTCAACAAGTTGTGGCCGTTCAAGGCCAGGAGGCCAAAATTATTGCCGATTGACGCACAGCTACTGACATATACAAAGGAGATCATTCTGGTGCTAGGCAGCGCCACAGTAGTCATGACCCACAAAGATTCGGAGAACAGATTGCCACTCTGGATTGTCCCGGGGGATGGTCCCGCACTACTGAGGAGTAGTTGGCTTGCTGTCATGAACTGGAAATGGGGCGATGTCAATGCAATTTCCTCTGTGGAGCGAGTATCATGCTCACAGGTCCTGGACAAATTTGACTCATTATTTCAACCCTGCATTGGCACTTTCATGGGGACCAAGGTAGTACACCACAAGGTCAGAGCGGTGCCGTACGTGATGCGGGAAAAGATAGAAGGCAAATTGGACCGCCTGCTGAGGGAAGGCATCATTTCGCCAGTCGAATTCAGTGACTGGGCGAGCCCGATTGTGCCGGTGCTCAAGGCGGATGGGTCGATCAGGATATGTGGCGATTACAAGGCGACCATCAATCGGGGGTCACTCCAAGACCAGTATCCGCTACTGAGAGCGGAGGACCTCTTTGCGACGCTATCGGTGGCAAACTTTTTCCAAAATTGGACCTGAGCTCAGCTTACATGAGCCAGGAGCTGGCGAGTGAGTCGAAGAAGCTGACTACCATCACGACACACAAGGGGTTGTTTGAGTACAACAGATGTCCATTCGGGATTCGCTCGGCCGCCGCAATCTTTCAACGAAATATGGATAGCCTCCTCAAGTGAATTCCAAGGACGGTGGTTTTTCAAGATGACATCCTCATCATGGGTTGCGATATTGAAGAACACCTCCACAACCTGGAGGAGGTGCTACGCAGACTGGACCGGATAGGGCTGCGACTGAAAAAGGTGAAGTGCGTCTTCCTAGCTCCAGAGGTAGTATTCCTGGGGATGAGGGTAGCAGCAGATGGGATCAGACCTACTGCGTCCAAAACGGAAGCGATCCAGAGAGCACCCAGACCCCGTAACACGACGGAGCTGCGTTCGTTCCTGGGGCTCCTGAACTATTTTGGTAACTTTCTTCCCAAATTGAGCATGCTGTTAGAGCCGCTACACGTGTTCCTATGCAAAGGTTGCGAATGGGTCTGGGGGGACAGCCAGGAAAGGGCCTTTGATAGAGCACGCAATTTGTTATGCTCCAACAATCTGTTAATGCTATATGACCCATGTAAGAAACTTGTTTTAACGTGCGATGCGTCGTCCTATGGGGCCGGGTGTGTGTTGCAGCATGTTAATGCCAAGGGTCAGTTACAGCCGGTAGCTTATGCCTCCAGAAGTTTGTCTCAGGCAGAAAGGGGCTACGGGATGGTAGAAAAGGAAGCGCTTGCATGTGTATGTGCAGTAAAAAAAAATGCACCAGTACCTGTTTGGCAGGAAATTTGAGCTGGAGACAGATCACAAACCCCTAACGTCCCTTTTGGGCGACAACAAGGCCATAAATGCAAATGCATCCGCCCGCATACAGAGGTGGGCACTCACGTTAGCCGCCTATGACTATACAATTCGGCACAGACTGGGCACCGAAAACTGCGCCGATGCACTCAGCAGGCTCCCACTAGCCACCACCGAGGGGGCAACCGAGCATGCTGCTGAGATGGTCATGGCTGTTGAAGCTTTCGAAAGCGAAGGCTCACCCGTGACAGCCCATCAGATCAAAGTCTGGACAAATAGCGACCCGCTACTGTCTTTAATCAAGGAATGTGTCCTGAATGGGGACTGGGCAGCCACGTACGGGGCATGCCCTGAGGAATTTAAACCATTTCACAGATGCAAGGATGAACTCTCGATTCAGGCCGATTGACCACTATGGGGAAACCAAGTAGTCATGCCCCAGATGGGCAGGGAGGTGTTCATCCGAGAACTCCACAATGAGCACCCGGGCATTGTCATGATGAAGGCAATTGCCAGGTCACACGTTTGGTGGCCAGGGATAGATGCAGATCTGGAACTTTGTGTTCGCAGGTGCAACACGTGTGCCCAGCTGGCAATGCGCCTAGGGAAGCCCCCCTTAGCCCCTGGTCCTGGCCCGCCAAGCCATGGTCACACATCCATCTGGACTACGCAGGTCCTTTCATGGGAAAAATGTTTTTGGTCGTAGTAGACGCCTACTCCAAATGGATCGAGTGTGACATTCTCAATTCAAGCACATCCTCCGCCACGGTAGAAAGTCTACAGGCAATGTTCGCCGCCCATGGTCTACCGGACGTCTTGGTCAGCGACAATGGCCCGTGCTTTACAAGCATTGAATTCCAGGACTTCATGGCAGGAAATGGTATCAACCATGTCTGAACGGCACTGTTCAAGCCGGCCTCAAACGGCCAGGTGGAACGAGCAGTGCAGATAATCAAACAAGGGATGCTCAGAATCCAAGGGGGTTCCCTACAAAGCCGCTTATCACGCCTCCTGTTGGCCAATAGATCCTGACCACACTCGCTCACAGGGGTTCCACCCGCAGAGTTGCTGATGAAAAGGACGCTCAAAACCTGGTTATCCCTTATACATCCCACCATGAAAGAAATTGTTGAGAGCTGACTACCATGACAGGAATGCGAGGGTGCGATGTATTGATGTCAATGACCCTGTCTTTGTCCTCAACTACGCTGCAGGGCCCAAATGGCTCGCAGGCACTGTGATTGCCAAAGAGGGGAATAGGATTCTGGTAGTTAAATGGACAAATCTGCCGCAAACACAAGGATCAAACTAAAAGGAGGTTCAGCAACCCCATAGAAGAAGCAGAGGAAGAACATGATGTAGAGTTCACTCCACCACAGGTGACCGAACACCGGAACCAAGCGGAGGAGAGCCCAGTCACTGTGGGCAGTCCGGATAGGCCTGAGGCACCGCAAACAGCAGACACTCAGGCCAGCGCCCAACAACCGGAGCCCCAACTCAGGCGTTCTACAAGGGAGCTTAAACCACCAGAGAGACTTAACCTGTGATCCCAATAAGACTTTGGGGGGGAGGTGATGTCATGTATTCAACTGTCATGTATTTAACTGTCATTGTAACCCATGTATAAGCTGACCTAAGTTGTGCACCTTGAGAACACTGACCACAAGGTGGTGAACTTGTGGGAGACACTCCTAACCTGGACTTTCAAGTACAAAAGGGGAAGCTCCACCCACCTTCATCACTTGAGGTCTTGGTAATAAAGGTAACTGGTCACAGAGTGACCTTCTCTCAAGTATGGGTCTCGTGTGTATTTATACTGTATCGTAAGGACATGTTATTGGCGATGGCCAAGTTGTGCAGAATGCAGCAGATGATCACGAAGGGACAGCTGCTCAACCGAGTACTGGAGAACAAGGAAAACGTGAAAAAAGCACTTTCTCACTCTGAAACTGACACTCTCTCTCACTCTGGCTCTCACACTCGCTCTCTCTGACACTCTTTCACTCTCTCACTCTCTCCCTCTGACGCTCTCTCCCTCCCTCCCTCACTTTGACACTCTCTCTCACTCTCCGACGCTCTCTCGCACTCTCTCCCTCTGACACTTTCTCACTCTCCCTCTGACACTTTCTCACTCTCTCCCTCTGACACTCTCTCACTCTCTCCCTCTGACACTTTCTCACTCTCTCCCTCTGACACTTTCTCACTCTCCCTCTGACACTTTCTCACTCTCTCCCTCTGACACTCTCTCACTCTCTCCCTCTGACACTCTCTCACTCTCTCCCTCTGACACTCTCTCACTCTCTCCCTCTGACACTTTCTCACTCTCTCCCTCTGACAGTCTCTCACTCTCCCTCTGACACTCTCTCACTCTGACACTCTCAGTCTCCGACGCTCTGGTTCCCTTAGACATACTCTGACACTCTCTCACTCTCTCCCTCTGACACTTTCTCACTCTCCCTCCGACACTTTCTCACTCTCTCCCTCTGACACTCTCTCACTCTCTCCCTCGGACACTCTCAGTCTCCGATGCTCTGGTTCCCTCAGACACACTCTGACACTCTCTCATTCTCTCCCTCTGACACTTTCACACTCTCTCCCTCTGACACTCTCTCACTCTCTCCCTCTGACACTCTCTCACTGTCTCCCTCTGACACTTTCTCACTCTCCCTCTGACATTCTCTCCCTCTGACACTTTCTCACTCTCTCTGACACTTTCTCACTCTCTCCCTCTGACACTCTCTCTCTCTCCCTCTGACACTCTCTCTCTCTCTGACACCCTCTTGCTCTCTCGATCTCTGCCACTCTCTCGTTCTCTGACACTCTCTCGTTCTCTCCCTCTGACACTTTCTCACTCTCTCCCTCTGACACTCTGAGTCTCCGACGCTCTGGTTCCCTCAGACACACTCTGACACTCTCTCATTCTCTCCCTCTGACACTTTCTCACTCTCTCCCTCTGACCCTCTCTCTCTCTCCCTCTGACACTCTCTCTCTCTCTGACACCCTCTTGCTCTCTCGATCTCTGCCACTCTCTCGTTCTCTGACACTCTCTCGTTCTCTCCCTCTGACACTTTCTCACTCTCTCCCTCTGACACTCTGAGTCTCCGACGCTCTGGTTCCCTCAGACACACTCTGACACTCTCTCTCTCTCTCCCTCTGACACTCTCTCACTCTCTCCCTCTGACACTTTCTCACTCTCTCCCTCTGACACTTTCTCACTCTCTCCCTCTGACACTTTCTCACTCTCCCTCGGACACTCTCTCACTCTCTCCCTCGGACACTCTCAGTCTCCGACGCTCTGGTTCCCTCAGACACACGCTGACACTCTCTCACTCTCTCCCTCTGACACTTTCTCACTCTCTCCCTCTGACACTTTCTCACTCTCCCTCTGACATTCTCTCCCTCTGACACTTTCTCACTCTCTCTGACACTTTCTCACTCTCTCCCTCTGACACTCTCACTCTCTCCCTCTGACACTCTCTCACTCTCTCTCTGACACTCTCTGACACTCTCTCGTTCTCTGACACTCTCTCGTTCTCTGACACTCTCTCGTTCTCTGACACGCTCTCGTTCTCTCCCTCTGACACTTTCTCACTCTCTCCCTCTGACACTCTCTCGCACTGACTCTGACACCTCCCTCCCTCCATCTGACTTGCTCTGGCACTCTCTCGCCATCTGGCACGCTCCTCCTCTGACACTCACTCTCTGACACGCTCTCTCACACTCTCTCACTCTCATACTCCCTCACTCACACACCCCTCACTTAAAACATTCCCTCACTCCCTCCCTCTGACACTCCCTCCTTCTGACGCTCCCTCCCTTTGACGCTCTCTCTCACTCTGACACAGTGACAGTCCCTCTCACTCTCTCACTCTCTCACTGACACTCCCTCTTCCTCTGACACTCCCTCACTCTGACACTCCCTCACTCTGACACTCCCTCTCACTCTGACACTCCCTCTCACTCACGCACTCTGACACACTCGCACTCTGACACTCTCTCCCTCTCTCACTCTGACTATCCCTCACTTTCTCACTCTGACACTCCCTCACTCTCTCTCTGACACTCCCTCACTCTGACACTCCCTCACTCTCTCTCTGACACTCCCTCACTCTGACACTCCCTCACTCTGACACTGCCTCTCACCCTGACGCTCCCTCACTCTGACACTCTCCCGCACTCCCTCCCTCTGACAAACGCAGGGCTCATCTCCTGACAGTTTGTGGATCCAGGACATACTCCCTGATAAAGGACCTTCTAGCGCCAGAGAAGTCGGCGGAGAAGACGTTCGAAGAGTTCAGTAATTTGATCGGGGAACACTTTAAACCGGCGAGCAGCATGCACATGGCAAGACACCGGTTTTACACGCACCGGCGGTGAGAAGGGCAAAGCGTTCCAGACTTTGTGGCAGACCTTCGGCGACTGGCGAGCCTATGTAGGTTCCCAGATGCATGCAGAGCGGAGATGCTGCGAGACTTTTTTATTGAGGGCATCGGGCACGCTGGGGTTTTCAGGAAACTAATTGAGACCAAAGACTTGACCCTGGACACTCTCGCACTCTGACACTCCCTCATTCTGACACTCCCTCACTCTGACACTGTGACAGTCCCTCTCACTCTCTCACTGATACTCCCTCTCACTCTGACACTCCCTCACTCTGACATTCCCTCACTCCCTCACTCTGACACTCCCTCACTCTGACACTCCCTCATACTCTCGCATTCTGACACACTCGCACTCTGACACTCCCTCACTTTGTCACTCTGACAATCCATCACTCTGACACTCCCTCACTCCCACACTCTCTATCACTCTGACACTCGCCCACTCTGACCTCCTGCACTCTGACACTCCCTCTCACTCCCTCACTCTGACTCCCCCATTCTGACACCCCCTCACTCTGACACTCCCTCACACTCTGACACACGCGCTCCCTCTCTCACACTGACACTCCTCCATACTCTCACTCTGACACAGTCCCTTTCACTCTGACACCCCCTCTCACTCTGACACTCAACCACACTCGCGCACTCTGACACTCCCTCCCTCCCTCAGATACTCCTTGGCACTCCTTCAGTCTGACACTCTCTATCGCTATGACACTCTCTCTCACTCCATCCCTCTGACACTCCCTCACTCTGACACTCCTTCCCTCTTGACACTCCCTCCCTCTGATACTCCTTGACACTCTGACACTCACTCATTATGAGTTTGTTTCTATTTCCGGGATGAGCGTCTTTGACCCCGCCCCTACACGCGCCGACCAATCAGAGTGTGTTGTGCGAGCGGTGTGTGCGCAGGCTCGGATCGGACCCGGGCGGAAGATGGCGGCTGGCGCGGGCTCAGTGTACCGGCAGCTGCTCAAGGTCAGGGATCCGGCCCGGGAATAGAGGCACCGCGGGATTGGGGTGCGCAGTGCGGCCCCACACTCTGGAACCCTCGGCAGGCCTGGGCCTGGCAGCGGCTCCCGGGGGCTGGGAGCGGCCTCCCCACAACCCCGCCCTCGCCCTACCCTGCCCTCCGTTCCCCCCTTCCCTCCGTCTCCGCCCTCTCCTCCCCCTCCCTCCTCCCTTCCCCCCCCC